>NC_141014.1:27687485-28073222 GCF_052327205.1 Somniosus microcephalus | reverse complement strand
GTCAGGAAAACAAATACCAGTTTACCCTCAGTGATATCACTATAGGACACACTATGAGCTACACCTACCTTGGTCTAACTATTACAGCATCAGGGAGCTTCAGCATAGCAGTGAATGCACTAAAAGAAAAAGCCCGAAGAGCCCTATATGCAATAAAAAGAAAATTCTACAACATCCAAATCCCAATCAAAATCTGGCTCAAAATATTTGACAGCATAATCCTGCCCATTGCACTGTACGGTAGTGAAGTATGGGGCCCGCTAAATCACCAAAGCTACACTAAATGGGAAAAACATACAATAGAAGCCCTACATGCAGAATTCTGCCGAAGCATCCTTCGCACCCAAAGAAAAACGCCAACAAATGCATGCAGAGCCGAACTAGGCAGATACCCACTGATAATAAACATCCAAAAACGAGCACTAAACTTCCTAAATCACCTCAAATCTAGCTCCCCAGACACCCTTCATTTCAAAGCCTTTCAGACCCAAGAGCTAAACCCAGAAAAGAGTCCCCTGAGTCAGCTGCTACGGAAACTAAGTACTCAGCCGGACCCTGACCAGCCCCAGACCAACACAGCCGTCCAAACACCAATCCGAGTGAACCAAATCATTAAAAAATGCAAAGAAACCTACCTGGAACATTGGAACAAAATAACCGAAAGCCAAAGCAGATTAGAATGTTACCGGGCCCTAAAAAGAGAATATAAACTGGCAGACTACCTCACGACCATCAGAGACACAAAACAGAGACAGACCCTCACCAGGTACAGACTAAGCGACCACCAACTGGAAATTGAAAAAGGCAGATACAAGAAATCCTGGCAGCCTAGAGAGAATAGAATATGCGATCAATGTCTGGCTGGCGAGGTTGAAACAGAAATGCATTTCCTCCTAAAATGCGAAAAATTCAACACATCAAGAAACGTATTATTCAACAAGCTGAGCCAAACAACCCCAGATTTCAAGGAATTGGATGATCTGTCAAAATTGAGATTAGTCCTAGGAGAAGGAGACAGACCATACCTTGGGGCCAAATATGTAACAACATGTCACAACCTGAGGACTGTTTAAAATTAAGACTGTTTAAAATTAATATTGAACGTACCAAATGAAGTACAAAGACTGTTTAAAATTAATACTGTTTAAAAGTAATATTGTATGTACGCAACAAATGTCAAATCGATTGACACCTACAGAATGTTGGAAAACTGTACCTTTTTGCTATGTAAGCTTTGGCAATATGGTTCTCTGTAAACTTTCATGCCAATAAAGCATTTTAATTGGAATTGGAATTGGAATTGGAGTGACAGCATTAACAGAGAGTGAGAGAGAGAGAGAGAGTGACAGCATTAACTGAGGGAGTGAGAGAGAGAGAGAGAGTGACAGCATTAACTGAGGGAGTGAGAGAGAGAGAGAGAGTGACAGCATTAACTGAGGGAGCGAGAGAGAGAGAGAGAGAGGGACAGCATTAACTGAGGGAGTGAGAGAGAGAGAGAGAGTGACAGCATTAACAGGGAGTGAGAGAGAGAGAGAGAGTGACAGCATTAACTGAGGGAGTGAGAGAGAGAGAGTGACAGCATTAACTGAGGGAGTGAGAGACCGAGAGAGAGTGACAGCATTAGCTGAGGGAGTGAGAGAGAGAGAGTGACAGCATTAACTGAGGGAGTGAGAGAGAGAGAGAGAGTGACAGCATTAACTGAGGGAGTGAGAGAGAGAGAGAGTGACAGCATTAACTGAGGGAGTGAGAGAGAGTGAGTGACAGCATTAACTGAGGGAGTGAGAGAGAGAGAGAGAGTGACAGCATTAACTGAGGGAGTGAGAGAGAGAGAGAGTGACAGCATTAACTGAGAGAGTGAGAGAGAGAGAGAGTGACAGCATTAACTGAGAGAGTGAGAGAGAGAGAGAGAGTGACAGCATTAACTGAGCGAGTGAGAGAGAGAGAGAGAGAGTGACGGCATTAACTGAGGGAGAGTGAGAGAGAGAGAGAGAGTGACAGCATTAAGTGAGAGAGAGAGAGAGAGAGAGAGAGACAGCATTAACTGAGGGAGTGAGTGAGAGAGAGAGAGAGTGACAGCATTAACTGAGGGAGTGAGAGAGAGAGAGAGTGACAGCATTAACTGAGAGAGTGAGAGAGAGAGAGAGAGTGACAGCATTAACTGAGAGAGTGAGAGAGAGAGAGAGAGTGACAGCATTAACTGAGGGAGAGAGAGAGAGAGAGAGAGTGACAGCATTAACTGAGGGAGAGAGAGAGAGAGAGAGTGACAGCATTAACTGAGGGAGAGAGAGAGAGAGAGAGAGTGACAGCATTAACTGAGGGTGTGAGAGAGAGAGAGAGGGACAGCATTAACTGAGAGAGTGAGAGAGAGAGAGAGAGTGACAGCATTAACTGAGGGAGAGAGAGAGAGAGAGAGAGTGACAGCATTAACTGAGGGAGAGAGAGAGAGAGAGAGAGAGAGTGACAGCATTAACTGAGAGAGTGAGAGAGAGAGAGAGAGTGACAGCATTAACTGAGAGAGTGAGAGAGAGAGAGAGAGAGAGTGACAGCATTAACTGAGAGAGTGAGAGAGAGAGAGAGAGTGACAGCATTAACTGAGAGAGTGAGAGAGAGAGAGAGTGACAGCATTAACTGAGAGAGTGAGAGAGAGAGAGAGAGTGACAGCATTAACTGAGAGAGTGAGAGAGAGAGAGAGAGTGACAGCATTAACTGAGAGAGTGAGAGAGAGAGAGAGAGTGACAGCATTAACTGAGGGAGAGAGAGAGAGAGAGAGAGTGACAGCATTAACTGAGAGAGTGAGAGAGAGAGAGAGAGTGACAGCATTAACTGAGGGAGTGAGAGAGAGAGAGTGACAGCATTAACTGAGGGAGTGAGAGAGAGAGAGTGACAGCATCAACTGAGGGAGTGAGAGAGAGAGAGAGAGTGACAGCATTAACTGAGGGAGTGAGAGAGGGAGAGAGAGGTACAGCATTAACTGAGGGAGAGAGAGAGAGAGAGAGAGTGACTGCATTAACTGAGGGAGTGAGAGAGAGAGAGAGTGACAGCATTAACTGAGGGAGAGAGAGAGTGAGAGAGAGTGACAGCATTAACTGAGGGAGAGAGAGAGAGAGAGAGAGTGACAGCATTAACTGAGAGAGTGAGAGAGAGAGAGAGAGTGACAGCGTTAACTGAGGGAGTGAGAGAGAGAGAGAGAGTGACAGCATTAACTGAGGGAGTGAGAGAGAGAGAGAGAGTGACAGCATTAACTGAGGGAGTGAGAGAGAGAGAGAGTGACAGCATTAACTGAGGGAGAGAGAGAGAGAGAGTGACAGCATTAACTGAGGGAGTGAGAGAGGGAGAGAGAGTGACAGCACTAACTGGGAGTGAGAGAGAAAGAGAGAGAGTGACAGCATTAACTGAGGGAGTGAGAGTGAGAGAGAGTGACAGCATTAACTGAGGGAGTGAGAGTGAGAGAGTGACAGCATTAACTGAGGGAGAGAGAGAGAGAGAGAGAGTGACAGCATTAACTGAGTGAGAGAGAGAGAGAGAGAGAGTGACAGCATTAACTGAGGGAGAGAGAGAGAGTGACAGCATTAACCGAGGGAGTGAGAGAGAGAGAGAGAGAGTGGCAGCATTAGCTGAGGGAGTGAGAGAGAGAGAGAGAGTAACAGCATTAACTGAGGGAGTGAGAGAGAGAGAGAGAGAGTGACAGCACTAACTGAGGGAGTGAGAGAGAGAGAGAGAGAGTGACAGCATTAACTGAGGGAGTGAGAGAGAGAGAGAAAGTGACAGCATTAACTGAGGGAGAGAGAGAGAGAGAGAGAGTGACAGCATTAACTGAGAGAGTGAGAGAGAGAGAGAGAGTGACAGCATTAACTGAGGGAGAGAGAGAGAGAGAGAGAGAGTGACAGCATTAACTGAGGGAGTGAGAGAGAGAGAGTGACAGCATTAACTGAGGGAGAGAGAGAGAGAGAGTGACAGCATTAACTGAGGGAGAGAGAGAGAGAGTGAGTGACAGAATTAACTGAGGGAGTGAGAGAGAGAGAGAGAGAGTGACAGCATTAACTGAGGGAGTGAGAGAGAGAGAGTGAGTGACAGCATTAACTGAGAGAGAGAGAGAGAGAGAGAGTGACAGCATTAACTGAGGGAGTGAGAGAGAGAGAGAGAGTGACAGCATTAACTGAGCGAGTGAGAGAGAGAGAGAGAGAGTGACGGCATTAACTGAGGGAGAGTGAGAGAGAGAGAGAGAGTGACAGCATTAAGTGAGAGAGAGAGAGAGAGAGAGAGTGACAGCATTAACTGAGGGAGAGAGAGAGAGAGAGAGAGAGAGTGACAGCATTAACTGAGGGAGTGAGAGAGAGTGACAGCATTAACTGAGGGAGTGAGAGAGAGAGAGAGTGACGGCATTAACTGAGGGAGAGTGAGAGAGAGAGAGAGTGACAGCATTAAGTGAGAGAGAGAGAGAGAGAGTGACAGCATTAACTGAGGGAGAGAGAGAGAGAGAGTGACAGCATTAACTGAGGGAGAGAGAGAGAGAGAGAGAGTGACAGCATTAACTGAGGGAGAGAGAGAGAGAGAGAGAGTGACAGCATTAACTGAGAGAGTGAGAGAGAGAGAGAGAGTGACAGCATTAACTGAGGGAGTGAGAGAGAGAGAGAGAGTGACAGCATTAACTGAGAGAGTGAGAGAGAGAGAGAGAGTGACAGCATTAACTGAGGGAGAGAGAGAGAGAGAGAGAGTGACAGCATTAACTGAGGGAGAGAGAGAGAGAGAGAGAGTGACAGCATTAACTGAGGGAGAGAGAGAGAGAGTGACAGCATTAACTGAGGGAGTGAGAGAGAGAGAGAGAGGGACAGCATTAACTGAGAGAGTGAGAGAGAGAGAGAGAGTGACAGCATTAACTGAGAGAGTGAGAGAGAGAGAGAGAGTGACAGCATTAACTGAGAGAGTGAGAGAGAGAGAGAGTGACAGCATTAACTGAGAGAGTGAGAGAGAGAGAGAGTGACAGCATTAACTGAGAGAGTGAGAGAGAGAGAGAGTGACAGCATTAACTGAGAGAGTGAGAGAGAGAGAGAGAGTGACAGCATTAACTGAGGAAGAGAGAGAGAGAGAGAGAGTGACAGCATTAACTGAGAGAGTGAGAGAGAGAGAGAGAGTGACAGCATTAACTGAGGGAGTGAGAGAGAGAGAGAAAGTGACAGCATTAACTGAGGGAGTGAGAGAGAGAGAGAGTGACAGCATTAACTGAGGGAGAGAGAGAGAGAGAGAGTGACAGCATTAACTGAGGGAGTGAGAGAGAGAGAGTGACAGCATTAACTGGGAGTGAGAGAGAGAGAGAGTGACAGCATTAACTGAGGGAGTGAGAGAGGGAGAGAGAGTGACAGCATTAACTGAGGGAGAGAGAGAGAGAGAGAGAGTGACTGCATTAACTGAGGGAATGAGAGAGTGAGAGAGTGACAGCATTAACTGAGAGAGTGAGAGAGAGAGAGAGAGTGACAGCATTAACTGAGGGAGTGAGAGAGAGAGAGAGAGTGACAGCATTAACTGAGGGAGTGAGAGAGAGAGAGAGAGTGACAGCATTAACTGAGGGAGTGAGAGAGAGAGAGAGAGAGTGGCAGCATTAGCTGAGCGAGTGAGAGAGAGAGAGAGAGTAACAGCATTAACTGAGGGAGTGAGAGAGAGAGAGAGAGAGTGACAGCACTAACTGAGGGAGTGAGAGAGAGAGAGAGAGAGTGACAGCATTAACTGAGGGAGTGAGAGAGAGAGAGAAAGTGACAGCATTAACTGAGGGAGAGAGAGAGAGAGAGAGAGTGACAGCATTAACTGAGAGAGTGAGAGAGAGAGAGAGAGTGACAGCATTAACTGAGGGAGAGAGAGAGAGAGAGAGAGAGTGGCAGCATTAGCTGAGGGAGTGAGAGAGAGAGAGAGAGTAACAGCATTAACTGAGGGAGTGAGAGAGAGAGAGAGAGAGTGACAGCATTAACTGAGGGAGAGAGAGAGAGTGACAGCATTAACCGAGGGAGTGAGAGAGAGAGAGAGAGAGTGGCAGCATTAGCTGAGGGAGTGAGAGAGAGAGAGAGAGTAACAGCATTAACTGAGGGAGTGAGAGAGAGAGAGAGAGAGTGACAGCACTAACTGAGGGAGTGAGAGAGAGAGAGAGAGAGAGTGACAGCATTAACTGAGGGAGTGAGAGAGAGAGAGAAAGTGACAGCATTAACTGAGGGAGAGAGAGAGAGAGAGAGAGTGACAGCATTAACTGAGAGAGTGAGAGAGAGAGAGTGACAGCATTAACTGAGGGAGAGAGAGAGAGAGAGAGAGAGTGACAGCATTAACTGAGGGAGTGAGAGAGAGAGAGTGACAGCATTAACTGAGGGAGAGAGAGAGTGACAGCATTAACTGAGGGAGAGAGAGAGAGAGTGAGTGACAGAATTAACTGAGGGAGTGAGAGAGAGAGAGAGAGAGTGACAGCATTAACTGAGGGAGTGAGAGAGAGAGAGTGAGTGACAGCATTAACTGAGAGAGAGAGAGAGAGAGAGAGTGACAGCATTAACTGAGGGAGTGAGAGAGAGAGAGAGAGTGACAGCATTAACTGAGCGAGTGAGAGAGAGAGAGAGAGAGTGACGGCATTAACTGAGGGAGAGTGAGAGAGAGAGAGAGAGTGACAGCATTAAGTGAGAGAGAGAGAGAGAGAGAGAGTGACAGCATTAACTGAGGGAGAGAGAGAGAGAGAGAGAGAGAGTGACAGCATTAACTGAGGGAGTGAGAGAGAGTGACAGCATTAACTGAGGGAGTGAGAGAGAGAGAGAGTGACGGCATTAACTGAGGGAGAGTGAGAGAGAGAGAGAGTGACAGCATTAAGTGAGAGAGAGAGAGAGAGAGAGTGACAGCATTAACTGAGGGAGAGAGAGAGAGAGAGTGACAGCATTAACTGAGGGAGAGAGAGAGAGAGAGTGACAGCATTAACTGAGGGAGAGAGAGAGAGAGAGAGAGTGACAGCATTAACTGAGAGAGTGAGAGAGAGAGAGAGAGTGACAGCATTAACTGAGGGAGTGAGAGAGAGAGAGAGAGTGACAGCATTAACTGAGAGAGTGAGAGAGAGAGAGAGAGTGACAGCATTAACTGAGGGAGAGAGAGAGAGAGAGAGAGTGACAGCATTAACTGAGGGAGAGAGAGAGAGAGAGAGAGTGACAGCATTAACTGAGGGAGAGAGAGAGAGAGTGACAGCATTAACTGAGGGAGTGAGAGAGAGAGAGAGAGGGACAGCATTAACTGAGAGAGTGAGAGAGAGAGAGAGAGTGACAGCATTAACTGAGAGAGTGAGAGAGAGAGAGAGAGTGACAGCATTAACTGAGAGAGTGAGAGAGAGAGAGAGTGACAGCATTAACTGAGAGAGTGAGAGAGAGAGAGAGTGACAGCATTAACTGAGAGAGTGAGAGAGAGAGAGAGTGACAGCATTAACTGAGAGAGTGAGAGAGAGAGAGAGAGTGACAGCATTAACTGAGGAAGAGAGAGAGAGAGAGAGAGTGACAGCATTAACTGAGAGAGTGAGAGAGAGAGAGAGAGTGACAGCATTAACTGAGGGAGTGAGAGAGAGAGAGAAAGTGACAGCATTAACTGAGGGAGTGAGAGAGAGAGAGAGTGACAGCATTAACTGAGGGAGAGAGAGAGAGAGAGAGTGACAGCATGAACTGAGGGAGTGAGAGAGAGAGAGTGACAGCATTAACTGGGAGTGAGAGAGAGAGAGAGTGACAGCATTAACTGAGGGAGTGAGAGAGGGAGAGAGAGTGACAGCATTAACTGAGGGAGAGAGAGAGAGAGAGAGAGTGACTGCATTAACTGAGGGAATGAGAGAGTGAGAGAGTGACAGCATTAACTGAGAGAGTGAGAGAGAGAGAGAGAGTGACAGCATTAACTGAGGGAGTGAGAGAGAGAGAGAGAGTGACAGCATTAACTGAGGGAGTGAGAGAGAGAGAGAGAGTGACAGCATTAACTGAGGGAGTGAGAGAGAAGAGAGAGTGACAGCATTAACTGAGGGAGAGAGAGAGAGAGTGACAGCATTAACTGAGGGAGTGAGAGAGAGAAAGAGAGTGACAGCATTAACTGAGGGAGAGAGAGAGAGAGAGAGAGTGACAGCATTAACTGAGGGAGTGAGAGAGAGAGAGAGTGACAGCATTAACTGAGGGAGAGAGAGAGAGAGAGAGTGACAGCATTAACTGAGGGAGTGAGAGAGAGAGAGAGAGTGACAGCATTAACTGAGGGAGTGAGAGAGAGAGAGAGAGTGACAGCATTAACTGAGAGAGTGAGAGAGAGAGAGAGAGGGACAGCATTAACTGAGGGAGAGAGAGAGAGAGAGTGACAGCATTAACTGAGAGAGCGAGAGAGAGAGAGAGTGACAGCATTAACTGAGGGAGTGAGAGAGAGAGAGAGAGTGACAGCATTAACTGAGGGAGTGAGAGAGAGAGAGAGAGGGACAGCATTAACTGTGGGAGTGAGAGAGAGAGAGAGAGTGACAGCATTAACAGGAGTGAGAGAGAGAGAGAGTGACAGCATTAACTGAGGGAGTGAGAGAGAGAGAGTGACAGCATTAACTGAGGGAGTGAGAGAGAGAGAGAGAGAGTGACAGCATTAACTGAGAGAGTGAGAGAGAGAGAGAGAGTGACAGCATTAACTGAGGGAGTGAGAGAGAGAGAGAGAGTGACAGCATTAACTGAGGGAGTGAGAGAGAGAGAGAGAGTGACAGCATTAACTGAGGGAGTGAGAGAGAGAGAGAGAGTGACAGCATTAACTGAGGGAGCGAGAGAGAGAGAGAGAGGGACAGCATTAACTGAGGGAGTGAGAGAGAGAGAGAGAGTGACAGCATTAACAGGGAGTGAGAGAGAGAGAGAGAGTGACAGCATTAACTGAGGGAGTGAGAGAGAGAGAGTGACAGCATTAACTGAGGGAGTGAGAGACCGAGAGAGAGTGACAGCATTAGCTGAGGGAGTGAGAGAGAGAGAGTGACAGCATTAACTGAGGGAGTGAGAGAGAGAGAGAGAGTGACAGCATTAACTGAGGGAGTGAGAGAGAGAGAGAGTGACAGCATTAACTGAGGGAGTGAGAGAGAGTGAGTGACAGCATTAACTGAGGGAGTGAGAGAGAGAGAGAGAGTGACAGCATTAACTGAGGGAGTGAGAGAGAGAGAGAGTGACAGCATTAACTGAGAGAGTGAGAGAGAGAGAGAGAGTGACAGCATTAACTGAGAGAGTGAGAGAGAGAGAGAGAGTGACAGCATTAACTGAGCGAGTGAGAGAGAGAGAGAGTGACGGCATTAACTGAGGGAGAGTGAGAGAGAGAGAGAGAGTGACAGCATTAAGTGAGAGAGAGAGAGAGAGAGAGTGACAGCATTAACTGAGGGAGAGAGAGAGAGAGCGAGAGAGAGACAGCATTAACTGAGGGAGTGAGAGAGAGAGAGAGAGTGACAGCATTAACTGAGGGAGTGAGAGAGAGAGAGAGTGACAGCATTAAATGAGGGAGAGTGAGAGAGAGAGAGTGACAGCATTAACTGAGAGAGTGAGAGAGAGAGAGAGAGTGACAGCATTAACTGAGAGAGTGAGAGAGAGAGAGAGAGTGACAGCATTAACTGAGGAGAGAGAGAGAGAGAGAGAATGACAGCATTAACTGAGGGAGAGAGAGAGAGAGAGAGAGTGACAGCATTAACTGAGGGAGAGAGAGAGAGAGAGAGAGTGACAGCATTAACTGAGGGAGTGAGAGAGAGAGAGAGAGGGACAGCATTAACTGAGAGAGAGAGAGAGAGAGAGTGACAGCATTAACTGAGGGAGAGAGAGAGAGAGAGAGAGTGACAGCATTAACTGAGGGAGAGAGAGAGAGAGTGACAGCATTAACTGAGAGAGTGAGAGAGAGAGAGAGAGTGACAGCATTAACTGAGAGAGTGAGAGAGAGAGAGTGACAGCATTAACTGAGAGAGTGAGAGAGAGAGAGAGAGTGACAGCATTAACTGAGAGAGTGAGAGAGAGAGAGCGAGTGACAGCATTAACTGAGAGAGTGAGAGAGAGAGAGAGTGACAGCATTAACTGAGAGAGTGAGAGAGAGAGAGAGAGTGACAGCATTAACTGAGAGAGTGAGAGAGAGAGAGAGAGTGACAGCATTAACTGAGAGAGTGAGAGAGAGAGAGAGAGTGACAGCATTAACTGAGGGAGAGAGAGAGAGAGAGAGAGTGACAGCATTAACTGAGAGAGTGAGAGAGAGAGAGAGAGTGACAGCATTAACTGAGGGAGTGAGAGAGAGAGAGAAAGTGACAGCATTAACTGAGGGAGTGAGAGAGAGAGAGAGTGACAGCATTAACTGAGGGAGTGAGAGAGAGAGAGTGACAGCATTAACTGAGGGAGTGAGAGAGAGAGAGAGTGACAGCATTAACTGAGGGAGTGAGAGAGGGAGAGAGAGTGACAGCATTAACTGAGGGAGAGAGAGAGAGAGAGTGACTGCATTAACTGAGGGAGTGAGAGAGAGAGAGAGTGACAGCATTAACTGAGGGAGAGAGAGAGTGAGAGAGAGTGACAGCATTAACTGAGGGAGAGAGAGAGAGAGAGAGAGTGACAGCATTAACTGAGAGAGTGAGAGAGAGAGAGAGAGTGACAGCATTAACTGAGGGAGTGAGAGAGAGAGAGAGAGTGACAGCATTAACTGAGGGAGTGAGAGAGAGAGAGAGTGTGACAGCATTAACTGAGGGAGTGAGAGAGAGAGAGAGTGACAGCATTAACTGAGGGAGAGAGAGAGAGAGAGTGACAGCATTAACTGAGGGAGAGCGAGAGAGAGAGAGAGAGTGACAGAATTAACTGAGGGAGTGAGAGAGAGAGAGAGAGTGACAGCATTAACTGAGGGAGTGAGAGAGAGAGAGAGAGTGACAGCATTACCTGAGGGAGAGAGAGAGAGAGAGAGAGAGTGACAGCATTAACTGAGGGAGTGAGAGAGAGAGAGAGTGACAGCATTAACTGAGGGAGAGAGAGAGAGAGAGTGACAGCATTAACTGAGGGAGTGAGAGAGAGAGAGAGAGTGACAGCATTAACTGAGGGAGAGAGAGAGAGGGGGTGACAGCATTAACTGAGGGAGAGAGAGAGAGAGAGAGAGTGAAAGCATTAACTGAGGGAGAGAGAGAGAGAGAGAGTGACAGCATTAACTGAGGGAGTGAGAGAGAGAGAGAGAGAATGACAGCATTAACTGAGGGAGTGAGAGAGAGAGAGAGAGTGACAGCATTAACTGAGGGAGAGAGAGAGAGAGAGAGTGACAGCATTAACTGAGTGAGTGAGAGAGAGAGAGAGAGTGACAGCATTAACTGAGAGAGTGAGAGAGAGAGAGAGAGAGTGACAGCATTAACTGAGAGAGTGAGAGAGAGAGAGAGTGACAGCATTAACTGAGGGAGAGAGAGAGAGAGAGTGACAGCATTAACTGAGGGAGAGAGAGAGAGAGAGAGAGTGACAGCATTAACTGAGGGAGAGAGAGAGAGAGAGAGTGACAGCATTAACTGAGGGAGTGAGAGAGAGAGAGAGAGTGACAGCATTAACTGAGTGAGTGAGAGAGAGAGAGAGAGTGACAGCATTAACTGAGGGAGTGAGAGAGAGAAAGAGAGTGACAGCATTAACTGAGGGAGAGAGAGAGAGAGAGAGTGACAGCATTAACTGAGGGAGTGAGAGAGAGAGAGAGAGTGACAGCATTAACTGAGGGAGTGAGAGAGAGAGAGAGTGACAGCATTAACTGAGAGAGTGAGAGAGAGAGAGAGTGACAGCATTAACTGAGGGAGTGAGAGAGAGAGAGAGTGACAGCATTAACTGAGAGAGTGAGAGAGAGAGAGAGAGTGACAGCATTAACTGAGGGAGTGAGAGAGAGAGAGTGACAGCATTAACTGAGGGAGTGAGAGAGAGAGAGAGAGAGTGACAGCATTAACTGAGAGAGTGAGAGAGAGAGAGAGAGAGAGAGTGACAGCATTAACTGAAAGAGTGAGAGAGAGAGAGAGTGACAGCATTAACTGAGGGAGTGAGAGAGAGAGAGAGTGACAGCATTAACTGAGAGAGTGAGAGAGAGAGAGAGAGTGACAGCATTAACTGAGGGAGAGAGAGAGAGAGAGAGAGTGACAGCATTAACTGAGGGAGTGAGAGAGAGAGAGAGAGTGACAGCATTAACTGAGGGAGTGAGAGAGAGAGAGAGTGACAGCATTAACTGTGGGAGTGAGAGAGAGAGAGTGACAGCATTAACTGAGGGAGTGAGAGAGAGAGAGAGTGACAGCATTAACTGAGGGAGTGAGAGAGAGAGAGAGTGACAGCATTAACTGAGAGAGAGAGAGAGAGAGAGAGTGACAGCATTAGCTGAGGGAGTGAGAGAGAGAGAGAGAGTGACAGCATTAACTGAGAGAGTGAGAGAGAGAGGGAGTGACAGCATTAACAGAGGGAGTGAGAGAGAGAGAGAGAGAGTGACAGCATTAACTGAGGGAGTGAGAGAGAGAGAGAGAGTGACAGCATTAACTGAGGGAGAGAGAGAGGCAGAGAGAGTGACAGCATTAACTGAGGGAGAGAGAGAGAGAGAGAGTGACAGCATTAACTGAGAGAGAGAGAGAGAGTGACAGCATTAACTGAGGGAGTGAGAGAGAGAGTGACAGCATTAACTGTGGGAGTGAGAGAGAGAGAGAGAGTGACAGCATTAACTGAGGGAGTGAGAGAGAGAGAGTGACAGCATTAACTGAGGGAGTGAGAGAGAGAGAGAGAGTGACAGCATTAACTGAGGGAGAGAGAGAGAGAGAGAGTGACAGCACTAACTGAGGGAGTGAGAGAGAGAGAGTGACAGCATTAACTGAGGGAGTGAGAGAGAGAGAGAGAGTGACAGCATTAACTGAGGGAGAGAGAGAGAGAGAGTGACAGCATTAACTGAGGGAGTGAGAGAGAGAGAGTGACAGCATTAACTGAGGGAGTGAGAGAGAGAGAGAGAGTGACAGCATTAACTGAGGGAGTGAGAGAGAGAGAGAGAGGGACAGCATTAACTGAGGGAGTGAGAGAGAGAGAGAGAGTGACAGCATTAACAGGGAGTGAGAGAGAGAGAGAGTGACAGCATTAACTGAGGGAGTGAGAGAGAGAGAGTGACAGCATTAACTGAGGGAGTGAGAGACCGAGAGAGAGTGGCAGCATTAGCTGAGGGAGTGAGAGAGAGAGAGTGACAGCATTAACTGAGGGAGTGAGAGAGAGAGAGAGAGAGTGACAGCATTGACTGAGGGAGTGAGAGAGAGAGAGTGACAGCATTAACTGAGGGAGTGAGAGAGAGAGAGAGAGTGACAGCATTAACTGAGGGAGTGAGAGAGAGAGAGAGTGACAGCATTAACTGAGGGAGTGAGAGAGAGTGAGTGACAGCATTAACTGAGGGAGTGAGAGAGAGAGAGAGAGTGACAGCATTAACTGAGGGAGTGAGAGAGAGAGAGAATGACAGCATTAACTGAGAGAGTGAGAGAGAGAGAGAGTAACAGCAATAACTGAGGGAGTGAGAGAGAGAGAGAGAGTGACAGCATTAGGTGAGGAGAGAGAGAGAGAGAGTGACAGGATTAACTGAGGGAGTGAGAGAGAGAGAGTGACAGCATTAACTGAGGGAGTGAGAGAGAGAGAGTGACAGCATTAACTGAGGGAGTGAGAGAGAGAGAGAGAGAGTGACAGCATTAACTGAGGGAGAGAGAGAGAGAGAGAGAGAGTGACAGCATTAACTGAGGGAGTGAGAGAGAGAGAGAGTGACAGCATTAACTGAGGGAGTGAGAGAGAGAGAGAGAGTGACGGCATTAACTGAGGGAGTGAGAGAGAGAGAGTGACAGCATTAACTGAGGGAGAGAGAGAGAGAGTGACAGCATTAACTGAGAGAGTGAGAGAGAGAGTGACAGCATTAACTGAGGGCATGAGAGAGAGAGTGACAGCATTAACTGAGGGAGTGAGAGAGAGAGAGTGACAGCATTAACTGAGGGAGTGAGAGAGAGAGAGAGAGAGTGACAGCATTAACTGAGGGAGAGAGAGAGAGAGAGAGTGACAGCATTAACTGAGGGAGTGAGAGAGAGAGAGAGTGACAGCATTAACTGAGGGAGTGAGAGAGAGAGAGAGTGACGGCATTAACTGAGGGAGTGAGAGAGAGAGAGTGACAGCATTAACTGAGGGAGAGAGAGAGAGAGAGTGACAGCATTAACTGAGAGAGTGAGAGAGAGAGAGAGTAACAGCATTAACTGAGGGAGTGAGAGAGAGAGAGTGACAGCATTAACTGAGGGAGAGTGAGAGAGAGAGACAGCATTGACTGAGAGAGTGAGAGAGAGAGAGTGACAGCATTAACTGAGGGAGAGAGAGAGAGAGAGAGAGAGTGACAGCATTAACGGAGGGAGAGAGAGAGAGAGAGTGACAGCATTAACTGAGGGAGAGAGAGAGAGAGTGACAGCATTGACTGAGAGAGTGAGAGAGAGAGAGAGAGTGACAGCATTAACTGAGGGAGTGAGAGAGACAGAGAGAGAGTGACAGCATTAACTGCGGGAGAGAGAGAGAGAGAGTGACAGCATTAACTGAGGGAGAGAGAGTGAGAGTGAGAGTGACAGCATTAACTGAGGGAGTGAGGGAGAGAGAGAGTGACAGCATTAACTGAGTGAGAGAGAGAGAGAGAGAGTGACAGCATTAACTGAGGGAGTGAGAGAGAGAGAGAGAGTGTCAGCATTAACTGAGGGAGAGAGAGAGAGAGAGAGAGTGACAGCATTAACTGAGTGAGAGAGAGAGAGAGAGAGTGACAGCATTAACTGAGGGAGAGAGAGAGAGAGAGAGAGTGACAGCATTAACTGAGAGAGTGAGAGAGAGAGAGAGAGTGACAGCATTAACTGAGGGAGTGAGAGAGAGAGAGAGAGAGAGTGACAGCATTAACTGAGGGAGTGAGAGAGAGAGAGAGAGTGACAGCATTAACTGAGGGAGAGAGAGAGAGAGAGAGTGACAGCATTAACTGAGGGAGAGAGAGAGAGAGAGTGACAGCATTAACTGAGGGAGAGAGAGAGAGAGAGAGTGACAGCATTAACTGAGGGAGAGAGAGAGGGAGTGACAGCATTAACTGAGGGAGAGAGAGAGAGAGAGAGTGACAGCATTAACTGAGGGAGAGAGAGAGAGTGACAGCATTAACTGAGGGAGTGAGAGAGAGAGAGAGTGACAGCATTACCTGAGGGAGAGAGAGAGAGAGAGAGTGACAGCATTAACTGAGGGAGTGAGAGAGAGAGAGAGAGTGACACCATTAACTGAGGGAGTGAGAGAGAGAGAGAGTGACAGCATTAACTGAGGGAGAGAGAGAGAGAGTGACAGCATTAACTGAGAGAGTGAGAGAGAGAGAGAGAGTGACAGCATTAACTGAGGGAGAGAGAGAGGGAGTGACAGCATTAACTGAGGGAGAGAGAGAGAGAGAGAGAGTGACAGCATTAACTGAGGGAGAGAGAGAGAGAGAGAGAGTGACAGCATTAACTGAGGGAGTCAGATAGAGAGAGAGATTGACAGCATGAACTGAGGGAGTGAGAGAGAGAGAGAGAGTGACAGCATTAACTGAGGGAGAGAGAGAGAGAGAGAGTGACAGCATTAACTGAGTGAGTGAGAGAGAGAGAGAGAGTGACAGCATTAACTGAGAGAGTGAGAGAGAGAGAGAGAGTGACAGCATTAACTGAGAGAGTGAGAGAGGGAGAGAGAGTGACAGCATTAACTGAGGGAGAGAGAGAGAGAGAGAGTGACAGCATTAACTGAGGGAGAGAGAGAGAGAGAGAGTGACAGCATTAACTGAGGGAGAGAGAGAGAGAGTGACAGCATTAACTGAGGGAGTGAGAGAGAGAGAGAGTGACAGCATTAACTGAGTGAGTGAGAGAGAGAGAGAGAGTGACAGCATTAACTGAGGGAGTGAGAGAGAGAAAGAGAGTGACAGCATTAACTGAGGGAGAGAGAGAGAGAGAGAGTGACAGCATTAACTGAGGGAGTGAGAGAGAGAGAGAGAGTGACAGCATTAACTGAGGGAGTGAGAGAGAGAGAGTGACAGCATTAACTGAGAGAGCGAGAGAGAGAGAGAGAGTGACAGCATTAACTGAGGGAGTGAGAGAGAGAGAGAGAGAGTGACAGCATTAACTGAGGGAGTGAGAGAGAGAGAGAGAGTGACAGCATTAACTGAGGGAGTGAGAGAGAGAGAGAGAGAGTGACAGCATTAACTGAGAGAGTGAGAGAGAGAGAGAGAGAGTGACAGCATTAACTGAGAGAGTGAGAGAGAGAGAGAGTGACAGCATTAACTGAGGGAGTGAGAGAGAGAGAGAGTGACAGCATTAACTGTGAGAGTGAGAGAGAGAGAGAGTGACAGCATTAACTGAGGGAGAGAGAGAGAGAGAGAGAGTGACAGCATTAACTGAGGGAGTGAGAGAGAGAGAGAGAGTGACAGCATTAACTGAGGGAGTGAGAGAGAGAGAGAGTGACAGCATTAACTGAGGGAGTGAGAGAGAGAGAGTGACAGCATTAACTGAGGGAGTGAGAGAGAGAGAGGAGTGACAGCATTAACTGAGGGAGTGAGAGAGAGAGAGAGTGACAGCATTAACTGAGAGAGAGAGAGAGAGAGAGAGAGTGACAGCATTAACTGAGGGAGTGAGAGAGAGAGAGAGAGTGACAGCATTAACTGAGAGAGTGAGAGAGAGAGGGAGTGACAGCATTAACTGAGGGAGTGAGAGAGAGAGAGAGAGAGTGACAGCATTAACTGAGGGAGTGAGAGAGAGAGAGAGAGTGACAGCATTAACTGAGGGAGAGAGAGAGGGAGAGAGAGTGACAGCATTAACTGAGGGAGAGAGAGAGAGAGAGAGTGACAGCATTAACTGAGAGAGAGAGAGAGAGAGTGACAGCATTAACTGAGGGAGTGAGAGAGAGAGAGTGACAGCATTAACTGAGGGAGTGAGAGAGAGAGAGAGAGTGACAGCATTAACAGAGGGAGTGAGAGAGAGAGAGTGACAGCATTAACTGAGGGAGTGAGAGAGAGAGAGAGAGTGACAGCATTAACTGAGGGAGAGAGAGAGAGAGAGTGACAGCACTAACTGAGGGAGTGAGAGAGAGAGACTGACAGCATTAACTGAGGGAGTGAGAGAGAGAGAGAGAGTGACAGCATTAACTGAGGGAGAGAGAGAGAGTGACAGCATTAACTGAGGGAGTGAGAGAGAGAGAGTGACAGCATTAACTGAGGGAGTGAGAGAGAGAGAGAGAGTGACAGCATTAACTGAGGGAGTGAGAGAGAGAGAGAGAGGGACAGCATTAACTGAGGGAGTGAGAGAGAGAGAGAGAGAGAGTGACAGCATTAACAGGGAGTGAGAGAGAGAGAGTGACAGCATTAACTGAGGGAGTGAGAGAGAGAGAGTGACAGCATTAACTGAGGGAGTGAGAGACCGAGAGAGAGTGACAGCATTAGCTGAGGGAGTGAGAGAGAGAGAGTGACAGCATTAACTGAGGGAGTGAGAGAGAGAGAGAGAGAGTGACAGCATTGACTGAGGGAGTGAGAGAGAGAGAGTGACAGCATTAACTGAGGGAGTGAGAGAGAGAGAGAGAGTGACAGCATTAACTGAGGGAGTGAGAGAGAGAGAGAGTGACAGCATTAACTGAGGGAGTGAGAGAGAGTGAGTGACAGCATTAACTGAGGGAGTGAGAGAGAGAGAGAGTGACAGCATCAACTGAGGGAGTGAGAGAGAGAGAGAGTGACAGCATTAACTGAGAGAGTGAGAGAGAGAGAGAGAGTGACAGCATTAACTGAGGGAGTGAGAGAGAGAGAGAGAGTGACAGCATTAGCTGAGGGAGAGAGAGAGAGAGATTGACAGGATTAACTGAGGGAGTGAGAGAGAGAGAGAGTGACAGCATTAACTGAGGGAGTGAGAGAGAGAGAGCGACAGCATTAACTGAGGAGTGAGAGAGAGAGAGAGAGAGTGACAGCATTAACTGAGGGAGAGAGAGAGAGAGAGTGACAGCATTAACTGAGGGAGTGAGAGAGAGAGAGAGTGACAGCATTAACTGAGGGAGTGAGAGAGAGAGAGAGAGTGACGGCATTAACTGAGGGAGTGAGAGAGAGAGAGAGTGACAGCATTAACTGAGGGAGAGAGAGAGAGAGAGTGACAGCATTAACTGAGAGAGTGAGAGAGAGAGAGAGTACAGCATTAACTGAGGGAGTGAGAGAGAGAGAGAGAGTGACAGCATTAACTGAGGGAGAGTGAGAGAGAGAGAGCAGCATTGACTGAGAGAGTGAGAGAGAGAGAGAGAGAGTGACAGCATTAACTGAGGGAGAGAGAGAGAGAGGAGAGAGTGACAGCATTAACTGAGGAGGGAGAGAGAGAGAGAGAGTGACAGCATTAACTGAGGGAGAGAGAGAGAGAGTGACAGCATTGACTGAGAGAGTGAGAGAGAGAGAGAGAGTGACAGCATTAACTGAGGGAGTGAGAGAGAGAGAGAGAGTGACAGCATTAACTGAGGGAGAGAGAGAGAGAGAGAGTGACAGCACTAACTGAGGGAGTGAGAGAGAGAGAGTGACAGCATTAACTGAGGGAGTGAGAGAGAGAGAGTGACAGCATTAACTGAGGGAGTGAGAGAGAGAGAGAGAGTGACAGCATTAACTGAGAGTGAGAGAGAGAGAGAGAGGGACAGCATTAACTGAGGGAGTGAGAGAGAGAGAGAGAGTGACAGCATTAACAGGGAGTGAGAGAGAGAGAGTGACAGCATTAACTGAGGGAGTGAGAGAGAGAGAGTGACAGCATTAACTGAGGGAGTGAGAGACCGAGAGAGAGTGACAGCATTAGCTGAGGGAGTGAGAGAGAGAGAGTGACAGCATTAACTGAGGGAGTGAGAGAGAGAGAGAGAGAGAGAGTGACAGCATTGACTGAGGGAGTGAGAGAGAGAGAGTGACAGCATTAACTGAGGGAGTGAGAGAGAGAGAGAGAGTGACAGCATTAACTGAGGGAGTGAGAGAGAGAGAGAGTGACAGCATTAACTGAGGGAGTGAGAGAGAGTGAGTGACAGCATTAACTGAGGGAGTGAGAGAGAGAGAGAGTGACAGCATTAACTGAGAGAGTGAGAGAGAGAGAGAGAGTGACAGCATTAACTGAGGGAGTGAGAGAGAGAGGAGAGAGTGACAGCATTAGCTGAGGGAGTGAGAGAGAGAGAGATTGACAGGATTAACTGAGGGAGTGAGAGAGAGAGAGAGTGACAGCATTAACTGAGGAGTGAGAGAGAGAGAGTGACAGCATTAACTGAGGAGTGAGAGAGAGAGAGAGAGAGTGACAGCATTAACTGAGGGAGAGAGAGAGAGAGAGAGTGACAGCATTAACTGAGGGAGTGAGAGAGAGAGAGAGTGACAGCATTAACTGAGGGAGTGAGAGAGAGAGAGAGAGTGACGGCATTAACTGAGGGAGTGAGAGAGAAAGAGAGTGACAGCATTAACTGAGGGAGAGAGAGAGAGAGAGTGACAGCATTAACTGAGAGAGTGAGAGAGAGAGAGAGTAACAGCATTAACTGAGGGAGTGAGAGAGAGAGAGAGAGTGACAGCATTAACTGAGGGAGAGTGAGAGAGAGAGACAGCATTGACTGAGAGAGTGAGAGAGAGAGAGAGAGAGTGACAGCATTAACTGAGGGAGAGAGAGAGAGAGAGGAGAGTGACAGCATTAACTGAGGAGAGAGAGAGAGAGAGAGTGACAGCATTAACTGAGGGAGAGAGAGAGAGAGTGACAGCATTGATTGAGAGAGTGAGAGAGAGAGAGAGAGTGACAGCATTAACTGAGGGAGTGAGAGAGACAGAGAGAGAGTGACAGCATTAACCGAGGGAGAGAGAGAGAGAGTGACAGCATTAACTGAGGGAAGAGAGAGTGAGAGTGAGAGTGACAGCATTAACTGAGGGAGTGAGGGAGAGAGAGAGTGACAGCATTAACTGAGTGTGAGAGAGAGAGAGAGAGTGACAGCATTAACTGAGGGAGTGAGAGAGAGAGAGAGAGTGACAGCATTAACTGAGGGAGAGAGAGAGAGAGAGAGTGACAGCATTAACTGAGGGAGTGAGAGTCTATGCGGACGACCTGGTTCTGCTGTCTCCCACAGAACAGGGATTACAGCAACAACTAGACCTACTCGAGAAATACTGCCAAAATTGGGCTCTAACAGTAAATCTAAAGAAAACCAACATCATGATTTTTCAAAAAAGGCCCAGATGTCAGGAAAACAAATACCAGTTTACCCTCAGTGATACCGCTATAGGACACACTATGAGCTACACCTGCCTTGCTCTAACTATTACAGCATCAGGGAGCTTCAGCATAGCAGTGAATGCACTAAAAGAAAAAGCCCGAAGAGCCCTATATGCAATAAAAAGAAAATTCTACAACATCCAAATCCCAATCAAAATCTGGCTCAAAATATTTGACAGCATAATCCTGCCCATTGCACTGTACGGTAGTGAAGTATGGGGCCCGCTAAATCACCAAAGCTACACTAAATGGGAAAAACACACAATAGAAGCCCTACATGCAGAATTCTGCCGAAGCATCCTTCGCACCCAAAGAAAAACGCCAACAAATGCATGCAGAGCCGAACTAGGCAGATACCCACTGATAATAAACATCCAAAAACGAGCACTAAACTTCCTAAATCACCTCAAATCTAGCTCCCCAGACACCCTTCATTTCAAAGCCTTTCAGACCCAAGAGCTAAACCCAGAAAAGAGTCCCCTGAGTCAGCTGCTACTGAAACTAAGTACTCAGCCGGACCCTGACCAGCCCCAGACCAACACAGCCGTCCAAACACCAATCCGAGTGAACCAAATCATTAAACAATGCAAAGAAACCTACCTGGAACATTGGAACAAAATAACCGAAAGCCAAAGCAGATTAGAATGTTACCGGGCCCTAAAAAGAGAATATAAACTGGCAGACTACCTCACGACCATCAGAGACACAAAACAGAGACAGACCCTCACCAGGTACAGACTAAGCGACCACCAACTGGAAATTGAAAAAGGCAGATACAAGAAATCCTGGCAGCCTAGAGAGAATAGAATATGCGATCAATGTCTGGCCGGCGAGGTTGAAACAGAAATGCATTTCCTCCTAAAATGCGAAAAATTCAACACATCAAGAAACATATTATTCAACAAGCTAAGCCAAACAACCCCAGATTTCAAGGAATTGGATGACCTGTCAAAATTGAGATTAGTCCTAGGAGAAGGAGACAGACCATACCTTGGGGCCAAATATGTAACAACATGTCACAACCTGAGGACTGTTTAAAATTAAGACTGTTTAAAATTAATATTGAACGTACCAAATGAAGTACAAAGACTGTTTAAAATTAATATTGTTTAAAAGTAATATTGTATGTACCCAACAAATGTCAAATCGATTGACACCTACAGAATGTTGCAAAACTGTACCTTTTTGCTATGTAAGCTTTGGCAATATGGTTCTCTGTAAACTTTCATGCCAATAAAGCATTTGAATTGGAATTGGAATTGGAGTGAAAGCATTAACTGAGGGAGTGAGAGAGAGAGAGAGAGTGACAGCATTAACTGAGGGAGTGAGAGAGAGAGAGAGAGTGACAGCATTAACTGAGGGAGTGAGAGAGAGAGAGAGTGACAGCATTAACTGAGGGAGTGAGAGAGAGAGAGAGAGAGTGACAGCATTAACTGAGGGAGTGAGAGAGAGAGAGAGAGTGACAGCATTAACTGAGGGAGTGAGAGAGAGAGAGAGAGAGTGACACCATTAACTGAGGGAGAGAGAGAGAGAGAGAGAGTGACAGCATTAACTGAGGGAGTGAGAGAGAGAGAGAGTGACAGCATTAACTGAGGGAGAGTGAGAGAGAGAGAGTGACAGCATTAACTGAGGGAGAGAGAGAGTGACAGCATTAACTGAGGGAGTGAGAGAGAGAGAGAGAGAGTGACAGCATTAACTGAGGGAGTGAGAGAGAGAGAGAGTGACAGCATTAGCTGAGGGAGTGAGAGAGAGAGAGAGAGTGACAGCATTAACTGAGGGAGTGAGAGAGAGAGAGTGACAGCATTAACTGAGGGAGTGAGAGAGAGAGAGAGAGTGACAGCATTAACTGAGGGAGTCAGAGAGAGAGAGAGAGAGTGACAGCATTAGCTGAGGGAGTGAGAGAGAGAGAGAGAGTAACAGCATTAACTGAGGGAGTGAGAGAGAGAGAGAGTGACAGCATTAACTGAGGGAGTGAGAGAGAGAGAGAGTGACAGCATTAACTGAGGGAGTGAGAGAGAGAGAGAGAGTGACAGCATTAACTGAGGGAGTGAGAGAGAGAGAGAGAGAGTGACAGCATTAACTGAGAGAGTGAGAGAGAGAGAGAGAGAGTGACAGCATTAACTGAGGGAGTGAGAGAGAGAGAGAGAGTGACAGCATTAACTGAGAGAGTGAGAGAGAGAGAGAGAGTGACAGCATTAACTGAGAGAGTGAGAGAGAGAGAGAGAGTGACAGCATTAACTGAGTGAGCGAGAGAGAGAGAGAGAGTGACAGCATTAACTGAGAGAGTGAGAGAGAGAGAGAGTGACAGCATTAACTGAGAGAGTGAGAGAGAGAGAGAGTGACAGCATTAACTGAGGGAGAGAGGGAGAGAGAGAGAGAGAGTGACAGCATTAACTGAGAGAGTGAGGGAGAGAGAGAGAGAGTGACAGCATTAACTGAGAGAGTGAGAGAGAGAGAGAGAGAGTGACAGCATTAACTGAGGGAGTGAGAGAGAGAGAGTGACAGCATTAACTGAGGGAGTGAGAGAGAGAGTGACAGCATTAACTGAGGGAGTGAGAGAGAGAGAGTGAGAGAGTGACAGCATTAACTGAGAGAGTGAGAGAGAGAGAGAGAGTGACAGCATTAACTGAGAGAGTGAGAGAGAGAGAGAGAGTGACAGCATTAACTGAGTGAGCGAGAGAGAGAGAGAGAGAGTGACAGCATTAACTGAGAGAGTGAGAGAGAGAGAGAGAGAGAGAGAGAGAGAGTGACAGCATTAACTGAGGGAGTGAGAGAGAGAGAGAGAGAGTGACAGCATTAACCGAGAGAGTGAGGGAGAGAGAGAGAGAGTGACAGCATTAACTGAGAGAGTGAGAGAGAGAGAGAGAGAGTGACAGCATTAACTGAGGGAGTGAGAGAGAGAGAGAGAGTGACAGCATTAACTGAGAGAGTGAGAGAGAGAGAGAGAGTGACAGCATTAACTGAGGGAGTGAGAGAGAGAGAGAGAGAGTGACAGCATTAACTGAGAGAGTGAGAGAGAGAGAGAGTGACAGCATTAACTGAGGGAGTGAGAGAGAGAGAGAGTGACAGCATTAACTGAGAGAGTGAGAGAGAGAGAGAGTGACAGCATTAACTGAGGGAGTGAGAGAGAGAGAGAGAGTGACAGCATTAACTGAGAGAGAGAGGGAGAGAGAGAGTGACAGGATTAACTGAGGGAGTGAGAGAGAGAGAGAGAGTGACAGCATTAACTGAGAGAGTGAGAGAGAGAGAGAGAGTGACAGCATTAACTGAGGGAGTGAGAGAGAGAGAGAGAGTGACAGCATTAACTGAGAGAGTGAGAGAGAGAGAGTGACAGCATTAACTGAGGGAGTGAGATAGAGAGAGAGAGTGACAGCATTAACTGAGGGAGTGAGAGAGAGAGAGAGAGAGTGACAGCATTAACTGCGAGAGAGAGAGAGAGAGTGACAGCATTAACTGAGGGAGTGAGAGAGAGAGAGAGAGAGTGACAGCATTAACTGAGAGAGAGAGAGAGAGAGAGAGAGTGACAGCATTAACTGAGAGAGTGAGAGAGAGAGAGAGAGAGAGAGAGTGACAGCATTAACTGAGGGAGTGAGAGAGAGAGAGAGTGACAGCATTAACTGAGAGAGTGAGAGAGAGAGAGAGAGAGTGACAGCATTAACTGAGGGAGTGAGAGAGAGAGAGAGAGAGAGTGACAGCATTAACTGAGAGAGTGAGAGAGAGAGAGAGTGACAGCATTAACTGAGAGAGAGAGAGAGAGAGTGACAGCATTAACTGAGGGAGTGAGAGAGAGAGAGTGACAGCATTAACTGAGGGAGTGAGAGAGAGAGAGTGACAGCATTAACTGAGGGAGTGAGAGAGAGAGAGAGTGACAGCATTAACTGAGAGAGTGAGAGAGAGAGAGAGAAAGTGACAGCATTAACTGAGGGAGTGAGAGAGAGAGAGAGTGACAGCATTAACTGAGAGAGTGAGAGAGAGAGAGTGACAGCATTAACTGAGGGAGTGAGAGAGAGAGAGAGAGTGACAGCATTAACTGAGGGAGTGAGGCGATTCTGGCCCCTTTTCATCGATTAGTTCATCGGGTTCCACTGCTACTGGTTCGGAAGTAGATGCTACCGGTATGTCGGGTTCATCCCCAGGTACGCAAGAGATGGGGTTGACTCGTTCCTGTGACGCTAAGATCTGATCAACGTGGCATCTCACAATGTTCTCCCCGACATCCACTGTGTACATTAATGGCCCCTGCCGTGTGCATATCGTTCCGGGTTGCCATTTCTCTGTTCGGTAGTCACGGGCCAAGACTGGTTGTCCTACATTGAAGCTCCTTGTCGGCTTCTCATTGATGTGCTGGAACTGTTTATCCTCAACATTTCTTCGCACATTTGGTCTAAGCAAGTCCAGACGAGATCGCAACCTTCGGTTAAAGAACATCATGGCCGGGGTCTGGTTGGTAACTGCATGTGTCGCGTTTCGGTAGGCTAATAAGAAATTGTCCACCTTATGCTGTAGTGGAATTTCATCATCGCACATGGCCTTTATCACCTTCTTAAAGGTTTGTACGAACCTCTCAGCCAATCCATTTGTGGCTGGATGATACGGGGCAGATGTGTAATGCCTTACCCCATTCCTTCTCATAAATTTTCGAAGCTTTTGTTCACAGGCTTCTCTGGGGTTATTAGGTTTCGCAGTAACCCATAAGTTTTTGCACCCATGGAATTTAACAAAACCAGTGCTTTCCTAGCATCTGGCACTTCATTCACCCGCAGTACACCTCAATACATTCCACATATGTCACCCAATCTTCGACTTCATTGTCGAACGTAGAGATACTGCCACTCTTCGGCATCCCTGGGTGTGATTTAACTGTCAAAAATGGCGTCTGCTGCGCTTCCCCTTCTTCTCCGCCGGCACAAAATGGCGTCTCCCGCGCTTTCCTTCCTTCCCGCGCTCGCCCTTCTTCTCCGCTGCGGCTTCTAAAAATGGCGTCTCCCACACTCTTCCTTCTTCTCCGCGGCTCAATGGCGTCTCCCGCGCTCTCCCTTCTTCTCCCCGCGGACACTGTTCAGTCCTTGAGCCCTGGCTGTGCTCTGTGCGTTTTTTTTTTTGTGCGCCTTTCCCGTTTCCGCCGCTTGGTCCTGAACCCGGCTGTTGCTTTACCCTCTCTCTCTCCGTTTTGTTTTTCCTCGACGCCGCTCGGTTTTCAACCCCCGGCTGCACCCTGTGCGCTTCACCCTCTGTCTTACCCCGTCGACGCTGCTCGGCTTTCTCTCCGCCGTCGGTTGGCTCCAGCCGCCGCTGTCCGGGAAGGGTCTGCGCTGTACCTGTCGTCAGTCTATTGCTGATCGTCGTGGCTGGGGAACCAAGCCCGGCTCTCCACAGCCTCCCCTGCGATGTTCACTCTCTGCCGGACGACTGGGCGGTTGCTCGTGGTCGGCGCCCGTGTTTCTGACCTCGACTTTCTTCCACCGCCCTCCCGGAGCGAATCCTCGAAGGGAAATGCAGAGTTGCAGGTAGATTCGAATCGACACTCGTCGCCACTGTTAGATCCGTGATTCTGAGAGTATGATGTTTTTCAATAACCACACGGATGCTGTAACTTAACAATCAACAGGTATTTACTGGAGTAGGGTAGTCTCAAGACTGGGGTACAGAGACATGCTCAAGGCTTATATACAGGTGTGGTCACTGCCGGTACTACAGTATACAGGAGCTGTAAAAGTAGTTCTCTCTTAAAGGTACATACACTACAACCACCACCTCCAAGTTTCCCTCCAAGTCACACACCATCCTGACTTGGAAATATATCGGCCGTTCCTTCATCGCCGCTGGGTCAAAATCCTGGAACTCCCTCCCTAACAGCACTGTGGGAGCACCTTCACCACACGGACTGCAGCCGTTTAAGAAGGCGGCTCACCACCACCTTCTCAAGGGCAATTAGGGATGGGCAATAAATGCTGGCCTTGCCAGCGACTTGCACAACCCATAAAAACAAATTAAAAAAAAAGACAAGTTTGTGAATTCACTACAAAAACAATTTCTATAGCGCCTTCCACAACCTCAGGATGTCCCAAAGTGCTTTACAGCCAATTAAGTACTTTTGAAGTGTAGTCACTGTTGTAATGTAAGAAAAATGGCAGCCAATTTGCACACAGCAAGCTCCCACAAACAGCAATGTTATAATGACCAGATAATCTGTTTTAGTGATTTTGGTTGAGGGTCAAACATTGGCCAGGACACCGGGGAGAACGACGCCTTCTTGAACCGCTGCAGTCCGTGTGGTGATGGTACTCCCACAGCGCTGTTAGGGAGGGAGTTCCAGGATTTTGACCCAGTGACGATGAAGGAGCGGCGATATACTTCCAAGTCAGGATGGTGTGTAACTTGGAGGTGGTGGTGTTCCCATGCACCTGCTGCCCTTGTCCTTCTAGGTGGAAGAGGTCACGGGTTTGGGAGGTGCTGCCGAAGAAGCCTTGGCGAGTTGCTGCAGTGCATCTTGTAGAACTGCTCTTCTTCAAAATAGTGTCACGGGATCTTTTATGTCCACCTGAGAGGGCAGACTGGGCTTCGATTTAAAGTCTTATGTGAAAGTCAGCACCTCCAACAGTGCAGCACTCTCTTAGTACCATACTGGAGTGTCAGCCTAGATTTTTATGCTCAAGTCTCGTGGAGTGGGATTTGAATCCACAACCTTCTGACTCAGGCGAGAGTGCTACCCACTGAGCCACAGCTAACAGCTTGCGTGTGGGCATGTGGTCAGGTCCAAGCTTAACATTGATGCACTCTGGTAGGACAGCCTGCTGACACTCACTGTTGAGACTTACACATAAATAATCACCACTTCTACAGGCACAAGAGAAACAAGAATTCAACACCTTCAGGGGAGAAGACGGGATGAGAGAAGATCAATAGGGATATCTTTTGTATAATACCTGTGGCGTTTCATGGTTAGTTGATGCGCACAAGTTGCTTTTAGGAAAGAGACTTCACAAGTTCACTCCACTGTGCCACCTAGTGAGCAGATCCTGCACTACACCGTGACTGTTGACATAGTTCTATTGAATGGGAAATTCTAAGATAGCAATTTACAATGGAAATGTTGACGTAAAAATTGTGACAATAAGTATAGTTTATGGAATGCAAGTGGGTAAGATTTTTAATAATATAAGGTCATGCTTGTTACATTTGGCACAAAGCACAGTCTGTAAACATAGAAACATAGAAGATAGGAGCAGGAGTAGGCCATTCGGCCCCTCGAGCCTGTTCCGCCATTTAATGAGATCATGGCTGATCATCCAAATTCAGTACCCTGTCCCTGCTTTCTCCCCATATCCCTTGATCCCTTTAGCCTTAAGAAATATATCTAACTCCTTCTTGAATATATTTAATAGGTTGGCCTCAACTGCCTTCTGTGGTAGAGAATTCCACAGGTTCACCACTCTCTGGGTGAAGAAATTCCTCCTCGTCTCTGTCCTAAATGGCTTACCCCTTATCCTTAGACTGTGACCCCTGGTTCTGGACTCCCCGGCCATCGGGAACATCCTTCCTGCATCTAGTCTGTCTAGTCCTGTTAGAATTTTATAAGTTTCAATGAGATCCCCTCTCATTCTTCTAAACTCTAGCGAATATAACCCTAATCGACCCAATCTCTCTTCATATGTCATTCCTGCCATCCCAGGTATCAGTCTGGGGAATCTTCGCTGCACTCCCTCCATGGCAAGAACATCCTTCCTCAGATAAGGTGACCAAAACTGCACACAATACTCAAAGTGTGGTCTCACCAAGGCCCTGTGCAACTGCAGCAAGACATCCTTGTTCCTGTACTCGAATCCTCTCGCTACGAAGGCCAACATACCATTTGCCTTCTTAACCGCATGCTGCACCTGCATGCTTACCTTCAGCGACTGGTGCACAAGGACACCCAGGTCTCGTTGCACTTCCCCTTCTCCCAATCTATTGCCGTTCAGATAATAATCTGTCTTCCTGTTTTTGCCACCAAAGTGGATAACCTCGCATTTATCCACATTATACTGCATCTGCCATGCTTCTGCCCAATCACCCAACCTGTCCAACCTGTCGAGAGCTGAGAGAAACTAGAGTCCGTTCAGAATAAAAACAATGAAAGATATATACCAGGGAAGTTATGCACAAGCCTAAGTGCTGTATACACAAGCGAGATGGGACTGTGCAGTGCTTTACCATCTTTCAGTAAAGGGTGACAGGCACAGATGGGGGTTCCAGAGAGAGATTGAACAAAAACAGTTTCAGAGCAGTTTAGAATCCTGAAAGGGGTGGGGGGCAAATTAAACTACTCTTATTATGAAAAAGGGCCATTAAATACAGTAAAAAAACCAGCCTTTTTTGTTAAAAGAGGAATTTCAATCCCTAGTGGTTGTTCGAGAGGCTAATATTCTGCCATCACATGACACTAATTGTTAACACCACAACTCAACCATTTAAAGATATGTATTAAAAAGAAAAAATACATTAAAAACATTATTCTATACAGTGTGTGCCTCCAGTCTCGCAATTCACAGTCCCACAGACTAAAGCTGGCTCTCGCCTGTCATTCCAACTGATCTGGAGGGAGGCGGAGTTTGAGCTGAAGGTGCCCATGGGATCAACAGAAAAACGAATTCAACATTGCTTTCCCTTACCACAGTGCAAGCTGGCACTCTATTGCCCTCCCCAAGTTAATGCTGACTCCCTCCCTGCCTCACTCCCTCAGTTAATGCACCACTCTCTCCCTCCCCACTCCCCCTCAGTTAATGCTGACTCCCTCCCTGCCTCACTCCCTCAGTTAATGCACCACTCTCTCCCTCCCCACTCCCCCTCAGTTAATGCTGACTCTCTCCCTGCCTCACTCCCTCAGTTAATGCACCACTCTCTCCCTCCCCACTCCCCCTCAGTTAATGCATCACTCCCTCCCTCACTCCCTCAGTTAATGCATCATTCTCTCCCTCCCTCACTCCCTCAGTTAATGCATCACTCTCCCTCTCACTCCCTCAGTTAATGCACCACTCTCTCCCTCCCTCACTCCCTCAGTTAATGCATCACTCTCCCTCTCACTCCCTCAGTTAATGCACCACTCTCTCCCTCCCCACTCCCCCTCAGTTAATGCATCACTCTCCCTCTCTCACTCCCTCAGTTAATGCACCACTCTCTCCCTCCCCACTCCCCCTCAGTTAATGCATCACTCTCCCTCTCTCACTCCCTCAGTTAATGCATCATTCTCTCCCTCCCCACTCCCCCTCAGTTAATGCATCACTCTCTCTCACTCACTCTCTCAGTTAATGCACCACTCTCTCCCTCCCCACTTCCCCTCAGTTAATGCATCACTCCCTCCCTCACTCCCTCAGTTAATGCACCACTCTCTCCCTCCCCACTCCCCCTCAGTTAATGCATCACTCTCCCTCCCTCAGTTAATGCATCACTCTCCCTCCCCACTCCCCCTCAGTTAATGCTGACACTCTCTCCCTCCCCACACCCCCTCAGTTAATGCATCACTCTCCCTCACTCCCTCAGTTAATGCTGACACCCTCTCCCTCACCACTCCCCCTCAGTTAATGCTGACTCTCTCCCCACTCCCCCTCAGTTAATGCTGACACTCTCTCCCTCCCCATACTCCCTCAGTTAATGCTGACACTCTCTCCCTCCCCATACTCCCTCAGTTAATGCTGACACTCTCTCCCTCCCCACTCCCCCTCAGTTAATGCTTCACTCTCTCCCTCCCTCCCTCAGTTAATGCTGACACTCTCTCCCTCCCCATACTCCCTCAGTTAATGCTGACACTCTCTCTCTCCCCACTCCCCCTCAGTTAATGCATCACTCTCCCTCCCTCACTCCCTCAGTTAATGCTGACACTCTCTCTCCCTCACTCCCTCAGTTAATGCTGACACTCTCTCCCTCACTCCCTCAGTTAATGCTGACTCTCTCTCCCTCACTCCCTCAGTTAATGCTGACACTCTCTCTCTCACTCCCTCAGTTAATGCTGACTCTCTCCCTCACTCCCTCAGTTAATGCTGACACTCTCCCTCCCTCACTCCCTCAGTTAATGCTGACACTCTCTCCCTCACCACTCCCCCTCAGTTAATGCTGACTCTCTCTCCCCCCACTGCCCCTCAGTTAATGCTGACACTCTCTCCCTCACCACTCCCCCTCAGTTAATGCTGACTCTCTCTCCCCCCACTCCCCCTCAGTTAATGCTGACACTCTCTCCCTCACCACTCCCCCTCAGTTAATGCTGTCACTCTCTCCCTCACCACTCCCCCTCAGTTAATGCTGACTCTCTCTCCCCCCACTGCCCCTCAGTTAATGCTGACACTCTCTCCCTCACGACTCCCCCTCAGTTAATGCTGACTCTCACTCCCCCCACTGCCCCTCAGTTAATGCTGACTCTCTCTCCCTCATCACTCCCCCTCAGTTAATGCTGACACTCTCTCTCTCTCACTCCCTCAGTTAATGCTGACTCTCTTTCTCCCCACTCCCCCTCAGTTAATGCACCACTCTCCCTCCCTCACCCCCTCAGTTAATGCTGACACTCTCTCTCTCTCACTCCCTCAGTTAAGGCTCCAGGGCCCCAATGGAAAGTTTAGGCCTCCCCTGCCCTGAGACCCTCCTGAACCCCCCCCCACCACCTCCCCACGACTTACCTTCCTCTCAGCGCCCGTGCCTTTGCAGCCTCCTGCCGCCAGACATTCCACCCCCGCCTGCAGGCCAGTTGCCACTTCCCGGCCTTTTCAGCAGCCGGGCAGCAGAGCCCCGGGAGTTAAGATCGCTGGAGCCGGTGCTCGCCTCTCCCACTTCCTGCCTCCTCCCAATTCCCGCTCCCGGTGAAAACCGGGGCTCCAGTCTGAGCATCCAGCACTCCCTGGCCTGATACAAGAGAGACTCAAAGCGGAGTAAAGCTGCCGCTCCTCCAACACCCAACAATGGGGCAGACTTTCAAGTTGCTGCCCGGGGCCTAAACCTGGCCTTGCGGATTGGCCGCTCGTTACAGAAACTGCCCGATTTTCGTGGCTCCGATTTGTATTTGCATTCGATGGAAATAAAAATCGGGTGGCTTCTCTAACAGGCGGCCCATGCCCAAGGGCCAGTTTTAAGTAAGCCCAGGTGGCAGTGTTGACAATCCAGCCCAATGCGGGTTGTCTTATGAGGAAAGGTTGGACAGGCGAGGCTTGTATCCGCTGGAGTTTAGAAGAATAAGAGGTGACTTGATTGAAACATAGATCCTGAGGGGTCTGGACAGGGTGGAGGTGGAGAGGATGTTTCCTCTTATGGGAGAATCTAGAACTAGGGGTCACTGTTTAACAATAAAGGGTCGCCCATTTAAGACAGAGATGAGGAGAAATCTTTTCTCACAGAGGGTCGTGAGTCTTTGGAACTCTCTTCCTCAGAGGGCGGTGGAAGCAGAGTCTTTGAATATTTTTAAGGCAGAGGTAGATAGATCCTTGATAAGCAAGGGGGTGAAAGGTTATCAGAGGTAGGCGGGAGTGTGGAGCAATCAGATCACCCATGATCTTATTGAATGGCGGAGCAGGCTCGAGGGGCCGAGTGGCCGACTCCTGCTCCTAATTTGTCTGTTCGTACGTTCGTATCTCAGTGCCAACCCCAGCAGAGTGCCCCCTACTGCACCATTACACACACCAGTCACTCTGTGGCCTCTCTGAGGGATACTGCCATTCTAGTGCCAAACTAGAGCAGCTTTGTGCTGTTGGCAGCACACCCAATAAGAACTGGATTAAGGCTGCCCAATAATTTTCATGTGGGACCCTTACAGTCTACAGACAGAGGGGACTGGCAGACTCTGCTTTATGCAGTACATTTTAAGAAGGCCATGACTGGAATTAAAAGGGACTGATTTAATGAATACATAAAGAAGTAATTAGGCTGTAATGGGTCTGTGTATGTATGTGAACTTGTGCCTGGGACCAAACGCAGGCACCAACCTTGTAGATATCGATGTAAGTGCTGCTGTGGACAGAATAGCAACAAATAAGACACACTCCGACTCCTTGTTTGTCACTGGCCAGATGACACTGAAGTAAATTTGTAAGAAATGGAGATCATGGGGGGGAGCGGAGATTGCGGGGGTGGGGTGGGAGGTCAGTGATTGCAGCAGGTGGGGGATCGGAGCTCGGGGGGTGGGGGGTCAGAGATCAAGGGGGTGGGGGGGTCAGAGATCGGGGGTGGGGGGTCAGAGATTGAGGTGGGTGGGGGTTTAGAGATTGAGGGGGTGGGGGGTCAGAGATTGAAGGGGTGGGGGGGTCAGAGATCAAGGGGGTGGGGGGGTCAGAGATCAGGGGTGGGGGTCAGAGATTGAGGTGGGTCGGGGTTCAGAGATTGAGGGGGTGGGGGGGTCAGAGATTGAAGGGGTGGGGGGGTCAGTGATCGAGGGGATGGGGGGTCAGAGATTGAAGGGTGGGGGAATCAGAGATTGAGGTGGGTGAGATGTCAAAGATCGCAAGGAGTCGGAGATTGTGGGGTTGGGGCTATCGAAGATCACGGGGGAATGGGTTGGTTGTTTGGAAATCGCGGTGGGGGGAGGTCAGAGAATGCAGAGGGGGTCAGAGATCGCGGGGTACGCGGAGTCAGAGATCGCAAAGGGGGTCGGAGATCACGGAGTGGGGTCGGAGATCACGGATGGGGTCGGAGATCGCGGAGGGGGTCGGGGAGTCAGAGATCGTGGAGGGGGTCGGAGATCGCGGATGGGGTCAGAGATCGCGGGGTACGCGGAGTCAGAGATCGCGAAGGGGGTCGGAGGTCACAGATGGGGTCGGAGATCGCGGAGGGGGTCGGGGAGCCAGAGATCGTGGAGGGGGTCGGAGATCATGGATGGGGTCGGAGATCACGGAGGTGGTCGGGGAGTCAGATCGTGGAGGGGGTCGGAGATCGCGTGGAGTGTACAGAGGTTAGCTTGTTGGGCCTAGAGGAAACACTCCTGCTTCTCCTGGCCCACGAGCAGTGCTGTAAAGTCACTTACCTCATGGATCCGGCCCTTCTCGCCTCCTTTTATCTAGTGGAATTCCCGAGCCACAGGAAACCTGGTCGACGATAAAAATTAAAGGAACTGTTAAAATGGAGGCACGCAGCCTGCTTAAAAGTGCCTCCTGAGAACGAATTGGTCGCCTGTCACCCAACCTGCCCCCGTTAAAACCGCAAGTGGGCGGGTTGGAAGTGGATTGGCGTCGGGTTGGAGATTTAAAAATCTTTTACTTCCCAGCCGCCTCTAACCCACTCGTCCTTGGGTGTTAAAATTAAACCCTCTGATTCACAGATCAGGACTGATTTAGATCAAGGTTTAAAGAACAGAATCAGAGAATGATACAGCTGTAGGGGGCCACCTTTTACCTGGTTTATGGTAATTTACCTGGTCAAGCAGCCCTTTTTTCCCACTGCACTGAGACCAATGACAAACAGCGGTTTCGAATCGCTAAACCCCACCTTCCAGTTCTGACTGGAGGAACTTATAATTAATGATATATTAAAACGGACAAAATGGTCTGGATGCGAGAAAATCAAACTTTATTAACTAAAGAAAACTACACCACACGATCAAAGCACTAAAGAAACTACATCACACGATCAATGTAAAATTGCTTAACAGGGGAAGGCAGACGGCAAAAATGAGGGATAAATGGCTACCAATGTAAGTCTTACAATCTTAGCAATTTCCCTTAAATTACCACCCCTCTAACTCCTTACTAGATTGCCTTGTTGAGGAGTCAGAAACCTGCTCACCTGTGGTCCAAAGAGAGAGAAGAGCTCACCTGCAGTCCAAGGAATAAGAGAGAGATGCTTCTGAGAAGCTATCTTTATATCCTGTGAGCTCCTGCTGTTTTGGTGCTGAAAAGGTCTGTGTGCAAATTCGCGCCGAAAAGTTCGAATACACAAGAGAAAGGCCACGATTGGCTGATTCAAACGGGCTATTTCCCAGTGGCCAAACTGCTCCCATTGTCTGGAATGGGTTTCGAATAAAGCTTGGGGTGGTTTGAATGTGTCTTCATTCTAGGGCCGAAATGTTCCCGCCCACATCCGGAGTTCATCTGGCTAAAACAAAAGGGACCCAACTGCCCCATTGTCTGAGTAATGGGTGATTCAAACCCATTCATTCCTTTTCTTAGTCTAAAAAAAAGTCTCTTCCGTAGTTTAGGTGTGTCTCAATTGTGTGCTGGGCTTTGAATGGAGTTGGATTACTATGTAAACAGAAGCCCATTCATTGTGGTCACTGAAACTGCAGTCTCAAGTGGTTTAATCCTTGTGTCAACATCCTGCAGCAGTTTCTGTAAACAAACATAGATTGCTTCTGTAGGGAAGGGAAACTCCCTTTTTTTTTGATTGACAGAATTTGACTGCCATTGCTTGATCCTCCCCTTTTCACAGACATCCTCGAGCTGCTTTCTTTTGTCCTTGGCCATGCTTTTCTGACGGCCATTTTTAAACCACTTTGCAATTTACACAGTTCAAAACTCAAGAGTACATTTAAAAAAAAATATAATGTGCTGTCTTAAAGTGTGCGAATTTTTCCACGAAGTTCCTCGATTCCGGTGTTGTCCACGTGCTGCCCAACTCAACGCAGCCCCCCTGCGATTCTGGGTATGTTTAAAACATTGTCCAACGCAGAGGCAATTTCCACGATGTAGATTAATATTTCCCGATCTTCGGGGACTGAGGGTTTTTTTTGCGAACCCCTACACAGCCCAGAGGGCATTCGGCCCATCGTGCTAGTGCCGGCTCTTTGAAGGAGTTATCCAATTAGTCCCATTCCCCCAGCTCTTTCCCAATAGCCCTGCAAATGTCCACTGCCTGAAAGGGATTCAATCGTAACTTTCAAAAGGGAATTGGATAAATGCTTGAGAAGGAAAACTTTGCCCATTATACACCTGTCCGATCAACTAGCGCCTGTTATACTCCCCGCCAATGTTCCCGCTAAGCTGTGCAGCCTTGCAGTGGGCTGGAGGTCCCGTGCAGGCCGTTCACTGACTTTTACACAGGAGAAACCGCGCATGCGCGAAAATTTGAATGGGCCGCACAGCCAGTTAAAGGGACCTCGCGCGAAAAAGCACAGTCAGAGGGGACTTTGCACCCCAACAGGTTTTCCCATCCATTCAAGTCGACGTGACAAGGGAGCGTTGCAGAAATGACCGATTTCACCTGAAGCGTTTTCAGAGCTCCTCGCAAGCAACATAGGTAGCCCTTTGAGAAAGCTCCAAATGATCATCAGCAACTGTGCAGCTGCGATTCAGAAACAGGTTCAAGATGTAGCTTTGAGCCGATGTTTGCGGGCATTAAATTGACCATCGTCATCCCCGGCACTTGACGCGGGACAATTGTCTTCCATCCTGGCTCCAGTTCAGACGCAGTGGCAGGCTTGTTATGTACGTCCCATTCTGTTCACCTTTATTCCCTGTCACAATGTACAACTGAAAATATTCAAACCGTTTTATTCGGGTTTACATGGAAAAAAGTATTGCTGGCTAAGTTGATGTTTATAGTACTTGTGTGCGTGGAGTGGGGGTTCGGATGTATTAGCATCTCTGAGGATTGCATTTGAATCTAGCCCCAAATTGATGCTATTCAGGGCTGCGTTATATTAGGAGAGCACAACCGTTGGCAAACACTGGCTCATTAGCCGTCTGCTGCGCTTACAGATATAAACAACCATGCCAACAGCAACTTCCGTTTATATAGTTCCGTTAATGTAGAAAAATGCCCCAAGGTGCTTCGAAGAAACAGTTGCCAAGCCAGAGCAAAAAAGAAAGAGAGACTTGCATTTCTACAGCGCCTGTCACAACCTCAGGACGTCCCAAAGCGCTTTACAGCCAATGAAGTACTTTTAAGAACATAAGAAATAGGAGCAGGAGTAGGCCATACGGCCCCTCGAGCCTGCTCTGCCATTCAATAAGATCATGGCTGATCATCGCCCTCAACTCCACTTCCCTGCCCAATTCCCATATCCCTTGGTTCCCCTAGAGTCCAAAAATCTATCGATCTCAGCCTTGAATATACTCAACGACTCAGCATCCACAGCCCTCTGGGGCAGAGAATTCCAAAGATTCACAATCCTCTGATAACTCCCCTGCTCTTCTTCGAAATAGTGCCATGGGATCGTTTCCATCCACCTGAGAGAGCAGACGGGGGCCTCGGTTTAACGTCTCATCCGAAAGACAGCACCATTCGATTCGGCAGAATTCCCTCTGGGAGTGTCGGCCTGGATTTTATGCTCAAGTCTCAGTCTTAAATGGCCGACCCCTTATCCTAAGACTATGCCCCCGAGTTCTAGACACTCCAGCCAGGGAGAAACAACATCTCAGCATCTTTTTTTGAAGCGTAGTCACTGTTGTAATATAAGAAACGCAGCAGCCAATTTGCGCACAGCAAGCTCCCACAAACAGCAATGTGATAATGACCAAATAATCTGTTTTAGTGATGCCGGCTGAGGGATAAATATTGACCGTGGACACCTGGGAGAATTCCCCAGGTCTTCTTCGAAATAGTGCCATGGGATCTTTTGCATCCACCTGAGAGGGGAGACAGGGCCTCGGTTTAACATCTCATCCGAAAGACGGCACCATCCGATACGGCAGAATTCCCTCTGGGAGTGTCGGCCTGGATTTTGTGCTCAAGTCTCTGGAGTGGGGCTTGAACCCAGCACTTTCTGACTCGGAGTGCTACCCACTGAGCCACGGCTGACACTAGCTGCGGAGTGAGCTGCAGGCTGTGTCTATAGGTCGGCAGGCGGTTAAGAAGGCAAATGGTATGTTGGCCTTCGTAGCGAGAGGGTTCGAGTACAGGAACAAGGATGTCTTGCTGCAGGTGTACAGGGCCTTGGCGAGACCACACCTTGAGTATTGTGTGCAGTTTTGGTCACCTTATCTGAGGAAGGATGTTCTTGCCATGGAGGGAGTTCAGCGAACATTCACCAGGCTGACACCTGGGATGGCAGGAATGACGTATGAGGAGAGATTGGGTCGATTGGGCTTATACTCGCTGGAGTTTAGAAGAATGAGAGGGGATCTCATTGAAACTTATAAAATTCTAACAGGACTAGACAGACTAGATGCAGGAAGGATGTTCCCGATGGTCGGGGAGTCCAGAACCAGGGGTCACAGTCTAAGGATAAGGGGTAAGCCATTTAGGACAGAGATGAGGAGGAATTTCTTCACCCAGAGAGTGGTGAACCTGTGGAATTCTCTACCACAGAAGGCAGTTGAGGCCAATTCATTAAATATATTCAAGAAGGAGTTAGATATATTTCTTAAGGCTAAAGGGATCAAGGGATATGGAGAGAAAGCAGGGACAGGGTACTGAGTTTGTATGATCAACCATGATCTCATTGAATGGCGGAGTAGGCTCGAGGGGCCGAATGGCCTACTCCTGCTCCTATCTTCTGTGTACCTATGGAGAGCAGAAGGAAATAGTAGGAAGGAAGAGGTGGGTTTTAAGGAGGGTATTAGAGGAGAGCATGGTGGACAGGCAGAGAGCTTTAGGGAGAGAATTCCAGTGTGGCTGAAATCACAGCCACCTATGGTGGGGCAAAGGGAGGCAGGGGTGCATAACAGGCTAAAGTCAGAGGAACGGAGAGTTTGAGCTGGAGGGCATTACAGAGATAGAGAGGGGTGAGACTTTGACTGGATTTAAACATAAAGATGAGAATTTTAAATTTGAGGCATTAGGGGACGAGGAGGCCCAGACTTCATTGCTGCTATGGCAACCGACACTCTGAATACTCAGAGTTTCACGAGCTCTGTCGGATCTGCGTTTAATAATAAAAGCACGGAGCTGGATTGCCCCCATTCGCAGCAATGGGAATCGCGAGTCTTCGGGTAGCAGCTGGAGCTGGGAAACAGGGCAAAGTATCACATGGATCTTACATGTCTCCATTCCAGGGCAGCCGCCTGGGGTTCTCTCAGTGCATCTCAGCTTAAGGTCTCCTTGCTGCTTGCTGTAAGTGTCCACAACAAAATGGGAATAGAGCAGACTTGGTAGAGCTCCAAGAGGGAATTCCTGCAGTTTAACACTATTGACACTAATTGGTTTAATCACCGCATCTCCCCGCTCCCCCCACACTCCCATGTACTCCATTTAGCACACCTATTAATGCACTGACCTCCTCTCACCTGGATGCTCTGATGGGGCTCACTTGTGCCAATTGGAGGCCAGTGGGCTTCACCTTAGCCAACGCACTGGCCTCCATGGTACACTCGGTGAGGGGAAGTGGAAAATCTCAGCGCAGTGAGACCCCGCCTTCAACTCCAACCCCTGGCGCCATTCGCCCTGTAAGGGGCAGGCATAGGTTCTACCCTTTACAAGGCCGATTGGGAAATCCTGCTGGGTTCTGCTGGAGTCCAGCGGAACACCCGAGGAAATTTGGGGCCTAGCAAACTAACTTGAATGGAAACTAACTTAAAGGGTGAGTGTTGTTGGGTACCATGTCTGGAAGATTTGAAAGTCACTGCTTGTGTCTTCCCCCAATGGATATTCTTCACTTTAAAAATAGAATATAAATGTTTTTAACAATAATTTGCACTGCTCCAAATATAACAAAGTGTTACCTCAATAGACAATGTGATGGACTCTCAGCCCCACAACTTGCCAATTGAGTAACACCACGCTATTAACAGGTTGCTCTGAGAACTCCTTCGATGGGCTCAATGGGTACATTTTTTGTTAATTCGTTCATGGAATGTGGGCATCGCTGGCAAGGCCGGCATTTATTGCCCATCCCTAATTGCCCCTTGAGAAGGTGGTGGTGAGCTGCCTTCTTGAACCGCTGCAGTCCGTGTGGTGAAGATACTCCCACAGTGCTGTTAGGGAGGGAGTTCCAGAATTTTGACCCAGCGACGATGAAGGAACGGCCGATATATTTCCAAGTCAGGATGGTGTGTGTGGCTTGGAGGAGAACTTGGAGGTGGTGGTGTTCCCAAGCGCTGACTGCCCTTGTCCTTCAAGATTGTAGAGGTCACGGGTTTGGGAGGTGCTGCCGAAGAATGTTGAAGTTTGCAGACCAGAAGATCTCAGGTTCCATCCTTGGTCTATGCTGAGTTAGCGGATCCCAGGTGAGGGAAACAGGTGGAGAAGCTAGGGAGGAAAACGCAGCAGCCAAGTTTCCTGGCGTAGCTATGGCATAGCTATGGAGTAACATAGAAACATAGAAACATAGAAGATAGGAGCAGGAGTAGGCTATTCGGCCCCTCGAGCCTGCTCCGCCATTCAATGAGATCATGGCTGATCATTCAAATTCAGTGCCCTGTCCCTGCCTTCTCCCCATATCCCTTGATCCCTTTAGCCTTAAGAAATATATCCAACTCCATCTTGAATATATTTAATGAATTGGCCTCTACTGCCTCCTGTGGTAGTCCTGTTAGAATTTTATAAGTTTCAATGAGATCCCCTCACATTCTTCTAAACTCCAGCGAGTATAAGCCCAATCGACCCAATCTCTCCTCATACGTCATTCCTGCCATCCCAGGTATCAGCCTGGTGAATCTTCGCTGAACTCCTTCCATGGCAAGAACATCCTTCTTCAGATAAGGCGAACAAAACTGTACACAATACTGAAGGTGTGGTCTCACCAAGGCCCTGTACAACTGCAGCAAGACATCCTTGTTCCTGTACTCAAACCATCTCGCTACGAAGGCCAACATACCATTTGCCTTCTTAACCGCTGGCTGCACCTGCATGCTTACCTTCAGCGACTGGTGCACTAGGACGCCCAGGTCTCGTTGCACTTCCCCTTCTCCCAATCTATTGCCGTTCAGATAATAATCTGCCTTCCTGGTTTTGACACCAAAGTGGATAACCTTGCATTTATCCACGTTATATTGAGTAACCTCTGCTGGAAGTGTGCAGGTTGGACGAGGAGAGGATTGGGTTCAGTTATGCTGGCGTTCACATGCTGACCGTCCTGCCAACACTCAGAACTCGACTTTTTCATTATCGTTACCTCAGAGCTGGCATTAACCCTCTTATTTTAATTGGGTTAACGCCAATGAGAAAAGTTAGCCTTCATTTGAAGAATGATCACTTGGCGAAGGTGCTAGACGGCTGCTGATGCCCATGGACCCGCACGAGCCAGCACCTGAAGAGGCCAAAGCAAGCATTCAAATGCTACTTTTCTGAGGAATCCTTGTGGGCCAGGAGGAGCAGGAATGCTCCCCCAGGCCCCGCAAGGAGTTCTTGCAGCCTTGGCCCTCCCTCCCAGCACTGGTACCCACCCCACCCCGACCCCGGCTAACCCTCTCACCAACACTAACTCCAAGCCGGGGACCATTCCCTGGAGTCCTCAGCATCCTCGGATTACCGATCCAATTTTTGCGCCTGTACTGACGTCGCTCCCCCCGCCAGGTTTCGGGCCCGAGACAGGGTCACAATATTTAAATGAGGCACCGGGAGTAAAAAGACGGTTTGGGGCCTCAAGTTGAACTCTCTGCGAGGCTTTCCCTCTTGCCCGCCCGAATGCGCCTCAAGATAAATTTGACACTTCGGTCGTATAAAATATGTTTGCAAGAGTGTGATCGATGGGTGACCTGCACTGAACTGACAGTATCCAGTGCACTGAGCATAAGGAACCATTTTATGCTTGGCTTCGGATTGTGCCTTTCAGTTTACGTCTGAATCAGGAATTCCATGTAATGGGAGTGAATGGGAAGTGATTTACAGGAAACTCTTTTTTATCCGGCACCGACGGGACCGGCGTGGTGCCGGTTGATCAAAAAGTCCGGTTTACAGGGAGGTATACTTACCAAGGTATGAGAGCCCCGTACACGGCCACAGGTGCAGGAGCCCCGTACACGGCCACAGGTGCAGTAGTCCCGGTTACACGGCCACAGGTGCAGTAGTCCCGGTTACACGGCCACAGATCCAGGAGTCCCTGTTGCATGGCCACAGGTGCAGGAACCCCGGTTACACAGCCACAGATCTAGGAACCCCGGTGACACGGCCACTAATATGAAGTAAAACTTACCTGAACCTACTCCTGAATTTTACCGGTTAAAAGAGAGTTTCCTGTAGTGCCATTGGACTTCTGCATTCTGGCATTTTAATTACACTTTGGATTTAGTAGGCGGGAGTCAGAGCTGGGTTTTTGAGCTGCAGAATAAGTGCACAGGGACCAGATCAAGCCCATTCAGCTCACCCCAGCAGCCAGACCGGACTTGAGGTTCCGGCTGAGCTGCAGTGTTGGGGTGGACTAATGTTGCTCTGCCTCGAACTGTGCTATTTGAACTGGGAGCGACTGATGCTGATACTGGTGGGATAGTTTTTACCTAACCCGCCCGTCGGGAAACTTTACGAGATCGGGTGCAATGCTGGTTTTACGCCTGGCCCGATTATACCCTCTATGAAGCCAGTATTGGGCGGGCTGCAAAAAAAAGGCTTTCCATCCGATCCCATGGGTTTCCCGACCAGCTTTAGGTTGGAATTGCCCCCTGGGTGTCTGAAATGCATAAGTGCTCCATACCCATATCCGAGGCAGCTAATTACTGAGGAAAGACCTTGTACCTCCCTCACCTCTAGCCCCCAACTTCTCTTTCCATCAAGAGCCTTTCTTGGTCTTCCTATTGTATTGATATTGACATGAATCAGTCATTCATGAAAGAAAGACTTATGAAATGACACTGAGTGGCCTGCGGGTGGCGCTGTCCAGGGAGAGTATAAATACTCGGGCACGGGCCCAGCTTGCGCAGGACATTCTTAACAGGAACTAGTGAAGGACACAACTAGACCTCCAGCCAGGGGAAACAACCTCTCAGCAGCAGAATTCATAGATGAAAAAGTAAGGAATTGTAGGTTAGGGGTTAGGGGTTAGGGTTAGTGGTTAGGGTTAGGGTTAAGGGTTAGGGTTAGGGTTAGGGGTTAGGGTTAGGGGTCAGGGTTATGGTTAGGGTTAGGGGTTAGGGTTAGGGGTTAGGGTTAGGGTTAAGGGTTAGGGATCAGGGTTAGGGTTAGGGGTCAGGGTTAGGGGTTAGGTGTTAGGGTTAGGGTTAGGGGTTAGGGTTAGGGGTTAGGGTTAGGGTTTAGGGTTAGGGGTTAGGTGTTAGGGTTAGGGTTAGGGTTAGGCGTTAGGGTTAGGGGTTAGGTTTAGGGGTTAGGGTTAGGGTTGGGTTTAGTGTTAGGGTTAGGGTTAGGGTTAGGCCATTCTGATTCAACCTATGCAGCTTAGTTTTATTTCATACTCGGGATGTGGGCGTCGCTGGCAAGGCCGGCATTTATTGCCCATCGCTAGTTGCCCTTGAGAAGGTGGTGGTCAGCCCCCTTCTTGAACCTCTGCAGCCTGCATGGTGAATGTACAGCACGGAACAGGCCATTCCGTGTTTTGGATGGAAGGGGCACACGACATTTTGTGCCACCTTTCCGCTATGACAAATGACGTTAGCGCGACACAAAAACTGTCAGGTGGCTGCGCTTTGCTTGCTCCTCTTCTGCGCGGCGGTTTCCCTTTAAGTGAGAGCCAGGGCAGTTAATTGTCCAAGAAGAATTCTCTCCACTTGCCTGGATGAGTGCAGCTCCAAGAACACTCAAGAAGCTCGACACCATCCAGAACAAAGCAGCCCGCTTGATTGGCACCCCATCCACCACCTTAAACATTCACTCCCTCCACCAACAGCGCACCGTGGCTGCAGTGTGTACCATCTACAAGATGCACTGCAGCAACTTGCCAAGGCATCTTCGGCAGCACCTCCCAAACCCACGACCTCGACCACCTAGAAGGACAAGGGCAGCAGGCGCATGGGAACACCACCACCTCCAAGTTCCCCTCCAAGTCACACACCATCCTGACTTGGAAATATATCGCTGATCCTTCATCGTCACTGGGTCAAAACCCTGGAACTCCCTCCCTAACAGCACTGTGGGAGCACCTTCACCACACGGACTGCAGCGGTTCAAGAAGGTGGCTCACCACCACCTTCTCGAGGGCAATTATGGATGGGCAATAAATGTTGGCCTTGCCAGCAACGCCCACATCCCATAAATGAATAAAAAATAAATAAATAAAAAAAGGAGGTTGGGCAGGGAGGGTGGGCGGTAGCAGATGGGTCCGTGAGCTGTCAGCTGGGGGAAGTGGAGAGGACAGCACGAGATGGAGCACAAGCCAGGTCGGAGGGAGCGAGAGGCTGTGGGACTCTGGTATTTCTGTTGTGGTAGCTGTTAAGCCCAGGACTTATCTAACAATATTGGCCCAGAACTTCGGGTCTCCACGGGTGAGTACGCATGGGGTACTCACCCGTAGGCCCGATGGAAGTGCCAGTTTCCTGCATGCACTGCGCACGCGCGGGAAACCAGCACTTCCGTTCCTCTGAACGAAGAGGTTCAGAGGTCGAACACGTGCGCGGGGGAGGCTGCGCGTGCGCATCAAACTTAGTTTTTTTTACAGGCTTCTCTGGGAACGTAAGCCTGCAGAATTTAGAAATATAAAAAGCAGGCGTAAGGCCTGCTTTTTACAAGGTAAGTGGTGAATTAATTAAAATTAAAGCATTTTTTCCACAGGTTTATTATTTTTAAATACTTTAAAGAAAGGTAAGTTTATTTTTAGAAATAACAACAGAAAATGCTGGAAAAACTCAGTTGGCCAGGCAACATCCGTAGAGAGAAATTAGAGTCGACGTTTCGGGTCGAAAACCTTTTTCAAAACTGGAAAGGAAATGAAATAGATCGAAAGGCAGGGCTGCGATAGAACAAAAGAAGTGAAGAGACATTAAGAGATATTCAAAACGAGACGAGATGGTGATAGGACTAGTGGAGACAAAAGATAGCTCTAGATTAGGCGTGAAGGTGTGCATTCGCACCCAAACGACCAGATTTAGGAACAGCTTCTTTCCCAGGGCTGTCATCCTACTGAACTCCACAAATAAACTCTAAAGCCTGCACATCTGCCAATGCACTTTATTATGTTTATGTTAATGTATTACAAGCCAAATGAATGTTGAATGTTTAAATGTCTTAATCTAAATGTACACTCTCGGGAGCCGCAAGCCTACATTTCGTTGTACTGCACTTGTGCACTAACAATGACAATAAAGTTTATTATTATTATTATTATTATTATTATAAGTGTTCTGGCAGAATGCGAGACAGCTGCCATGTGGGAGAAAAAAAAAGGACGGGGCGGGGTGCGGGCGGCGGAAAGGGCCAAAACAAAGATGTGGATAAAATATAAGCAAAAATATAATAGGGTCTGAGGTTATGATCTGAAATTGTTGAACTCGATATTGAGTCCGGAAGGCTGTAAAGTGCCTAATCGGAAGATGAGGTGCTGTTCCTCGAGTTTACGTTGAGCTTCCGTGGAACAATGCAAGAGCCCGAGTACGGTGAGGTCTGAGTGGGAATGGAGTGGTAAATTAAAGTGACAGGCGAACGGAAGCTCGGGGTCCCCCTTACGGACTGAACGGAGGTGTTCCGCAAAGCGGTCACCCAATCTGCGTTTGGTCTCCCCAATGTAGAGGAGACCGCATCGTGAGCAGCGAATACAGTATACTAGATTGCAAGAAGTACAAGTAAATCGCTGTTTCACCTGGAAGGGGTGTTTGGGGCCCTGGACAGTGGGAAAGGGGGAGGTATAGGGGCAGGTGTTACATCTCCTGCGCTTGCACGGGAAGGTGCCGGGCGAAGGGGAAGGGGTGCTGGGCATGATAGATGAGTGGACTAGGGTGTCTCGGAGGGAGCGGTCCTTATGGAATGCTGAAAAGGGAGGGGAGGGGAAGATGCGTTTGGTGGTGGGATCACTTTGGAGGTGGCGGAAATGGCGGAGGATGATCCGTTGAATGTGGAGGCTGGTGGGGTGAAAGGTGAGGACAAGGGGAACCCTATCGTGGTCCCGGGAGGGAGGGGCAGGGGTGAGGGCAGAAGTGCGGGAGATAGAACGGACATGGTCGAGGGCTGTGTTAACCACAGTAGAGGGGAATCCTCGATTGCGGAAAAAGGAAGACATGTCGGAAGCACTGGTGTGGAAGGTGGCATCGTCGGAGCAGATGCGGCAGAGATGGAGAAACTGGGAGAATGGAATAGAGTCCTTACAGGAGGCGGGGTGGGAGGAAGTGTAGTCCAGGTAGCTGTGGGAGTCAGTGGGCTTGTAGTGAATGTTGGTCAATAACCTATCCCCAGAGATGGAGACGGGGAAGTTGAGGAAGGGAAGGGAAGAGTCGGAGATGGACCATGTGAAGGTGAGGGAAGGGTGGAAATTGGAGGCAAAGTGAATGAAATTGTCTAGTTCAGGGTGAGAGCCGTTAGAATATCAAGTTATTTTTTTCAAAAATTTAGATTATTGTTTAATATAGTTATTTCATGTAATTTATAGTTTATTTAAAAAATGTGATTTAAAAAAAAAATTATTTGAAGGTTTAGTGCTATTTTGGGGCTGTAGTATTTATAAGTCTTGACAGCACTTCCTGTCAGACTTATGAATGGAGCATTCACTGCTCCGATTGGCTGCCCATGGCCCAAGTGATCCAAGGGGACGCTTTGAACTAACTGCGCCCCTGGGATACGCAAGCACTGCGCGCCGGCAGCTGGACCAGGCCCCGTATCGGAATTCCACGGGAGCTCACAGCTCAACGGCCGGCGCGCTAGGTAAGTGCAGGTCGGGGGCTTGCACCCGCGGGAAGCCTCTGACCCGAATTTCTGGGCCGATGTTTATAGGGTGTGTGGAGGTGGCAAATCACCAGCCGCCACACAATGGCTCAGAAACAATTCTGCGGCCACTGAGGCTTGCACTGAGATAGCCATGGGGCGATCTCAGAGTCCTGTCGTGTACATACACACGCTCCATTGACGTCAGTGAACACCATTGGGTATCGCACTTGTTAATAAGCGATGCAGCTAAGCTGTATTAGAGCGCCCCTGTTAAATTGCATCAGGATCATTGGTCTGTGGTAATAAAGTAATTCACTGGACACAAAGCGAGTGCCATAAAAACAGAAATGTTGGAAACACGAAGTCTTGTCAACATCTGAAAAGAGAAAGGGCCCTTCATCACAACGGTTCCACCCCCCACCCCCCACCTCTATTATCAAAGCAACACGTTGCTACTGGTGAGGGAGGGGGAGGAAACTCAGAAATGGTATTAATGCAGTATTAAAGAAGATTCATTGATTGTTTTTCGAATGCCGCTTTGGACAGTCTTCTTTCTCTCTCTTTCTTTCTCTTTCGCTTTCTTTCTCTTCCTTCCTTCCTTCCTTTCTTTCTTTGTCTTTCTTTCTTTCTTTCTTTCCCAGCTAATATCAGCTGAATCAGCACGGAGTGAGATATCACAGTTGGGCTCCTCCTGAGCCTGTGGGGCCCAGTTCTGCCCTGATTGATGGATCTACCCACTGCACCACGGGGTGGGAGGGAGGCTTCCTCAGATAAACGTGTTTAGATTACGGTCACACACACACACGCACATATACACTTGACTCTGTTCGGCCAAGTGGCGTGTGGATGAAATAGCTTTTAATTACTGTCACCGGATGGCCCTTAAGACTCCCATGCCACATGAAGCCATTTCCTCACCACTGCTCAATCATAAGAACATAAGAAACAGGAGCAGGAGTCGGCCAATCGGCCCCTTGAGCCTGCTCCGCCATTCAATAAGATCATGGCTGATCCAATCTTGGCCTCAACTCCACTTTCCCGCTCTCTCCCCACACCCCTTGACTCTCTTGTAGTTCAAATGTCTGTCAGTCTCCGCCTTGAATATATTCACTGACTCCGCCTCCACAGCTCACTGGGGTAGAGAATTCCAAAGATTCACGACCCTCTGAGAGAAGAAATTCCTCCTCATCTCAGTCCTAAATGGGCGACCCCTTATTCTGAAACTATGCCCTCTAGTTCTAGATACCCCCACTAGGGGAAACATCCTCTCAGCATCCACCCTGTCAATCCCCCTCAGAATCATATTTTTGGCTCCGATGTACCATTATGGATCTGATTTTTGTTTCCGCTGTGGCACGCACATTGCGAAGGCACAACCATCAATACAACAACAAGAACTTGCATTTATCTAGTGCCTTTAACGTGGTAAAACATCCCAAGGCGCTTCACAGGAGCGTTGTAAAACAAAATTTGACACCGAGCCACATAAGGAAAAATTAGGGCAGGTGACCAAAAGCTTGGTCAAAGAGGTAGGTTTTAAGGAGCGTCTTAAAGAAGGAGAGAGAGGTAGAGAGGTTTAGGCAGGGAATTCCAGAGCTTAGGGCCCAGGCAACAGAAGGCTCGGCCACCAATGGTTGAGCGATTATAATCGGGGATGCTCAAGAGGGCAGAATTAGAGGAGCGATGATATGTTATCGAGCCCGTGCTGTTGAATCCTGCTGCTGTGAACTTCAGACGGAGTTGCACTCTGTTCTATTCTTGCTTGACATTCAGATTTATTCCCTGCATTGAAGGATCCTCTATGTGGGTTTTATTTTCGACCTGTGCCTATTGATGGTCTCTCTGGAGCCAAGTCTTACTTTTAACCTGCTGCAAGGCTTCAGATTCATCCTCCCTGCTATGGCTGTCCTCGAGTGAAGCCTTGCTCCAGTTGGTAGTACTCTCACCCCTGGGGACAGAAAGCTGAGGGTTGAAGCCCCATTTCTGCACTTGTGAACTGAATTCAGGCTGACGTGCTTCAACAACAACAAAAACTTGCATTTATGTAGTGCCTTTAACGTAGTAAACGTCCCAAGGCGCTTCACAGGAGCGATTATCAAACAAAATTTGACACTGAGCCACATAAGGAGATATTAGGGCAGATGACCAAAAGCTTGGCCAAAGAGGCAGGTTTTAAGGAGCGTCTTGAGGAGAGAGAGGTAGCGAGGCGGAGAGGTTTAGGGAAGGAATTCCAGAGCTTAGGGCCCTGGTGAGCTGAAGGCACGGCCACCAATGGTGGAGCGATTAAAATCGGGGATGCTCAAGAGGCCAGAATTGGAGGAGCGCAGAGATCTCGGAGGAGCAGGTTACAGAGATAGGGAGAGAGGCGAGGCCGTGGAGGCATTTGAGAACAAGGATGAGAATTTTAAAACGGAGGCGTTGCCGGACCGGGAGCCAATGTAGGTCATCGAGCACAGGGGTGATGGGTGAACGGGACTTGGTGCGAGTTCGGACACGGGCAGCAGAGTTTTTGGATGAGCTCAAAATTTATGTAGGGTGCAGGCCGGCCAGAAGAGCATTGGAATAGTCAAATACTATTAATTGACTGGTGAATACTAGGCTGACATTTCAGTGCAGCACTGACGGAGCGGGAGATACATACGTGCTATTACAGTACAGATACTGGAGCGTTACTAGAGAATTCATACGGCAGTGCTTTTGCCAATCCAACTGTAAATCACTTCCCAGCACACATGCAGTGATTAAGCCACATCATCACACAACAAGGACAGGGAGAACAGTGTCCAAGAACATTCACATTGGGGGCGACTGTAAGCAGAGAAAAAAAGCCACCCCCTGTAGTTAACAGCATATAAGAGATTGGGACCCTGCTGTGTTTTCAAGGTTTTAATCAGTTTGTGGGTCTCAGTTGACTGATGGTGCTTGTTCTTTGCTTTTGTGAGCTATGACACATCGAAGTCCCTTGAGCATATTTCCCCCTTCTCTCAATCTGCCAGCCATTGTTTCTTCCTTTTTTTGAGTAATTGTCATTTTCTGACTTTTTTTTTTCATGGTGCTCCACAAGGTGGGTGAAGTCAGTGCCGCAGAATAGAACACTCTTGGTACAAAATGTCAGCGCCAAGTAAAGAAAGGCTTGCATTTATATAGCGCCTTTCACGACCACCGGATGCCCCCAAATTGTTTTACAGCCAATGAAGTATTTTTGAAGTGTAGTCACTGTTGTAATGTAGGAAACGCGGCAGCCAATTGCACACAGCAAGCTCCCACAAACAGCAATCTGATAATGACCTAATAATCTGTTTTTGTCATGTTGATTGAGGGATAAATATTGGCCCCAGGACACCGGGGAGAACTCCGCTGCTCTTCTTCGAAATAGTGTCCATAGGATCTTTTACGTTCACCTGAGAGAGCAGACGGGAGCCTCGGTTTAACGTCTCATCTGAAAAACGGCACCTTCGACAGTGCGGCACTCCCTCAGCGCTGCACTGGGAGTGTCAGCTTGGATTTTTGTGCTCAAGTCTTTGGAGTGGGACTTGAACCCACAACCTTCTGAGCCACCGGCTGACAGAAATCCTTCCAGGTCAGGGTTCGCTTAGGTTAGATGGAGAGCTGAGCTCTCTTTTACTGTGCCCCCAATGTGACCTCAACCTCAGACAATCAGGCTCTGACCCCTCTGAACCAGTGTGACATCTCCATTTCCACACCAATAACCTCCAGGCACTTTGTCACCTAACCTAGGACTGACACTTCAGTACAGTACCGAGGGAGTGCTGCACTGCTGTGGATGCCATCTTTAGATGAGACAGTAAACCGAAACCCTGTTTTCCCTCTTAGTTGGGCATAAAAGATCACATGGCCCCATTCTAAAAAGGCCAGGGGAGTTCTAGCCTGCATTTATTCCTTAGCCAACACCGCCAAAATAGATCAAATGTTCATTGATCTCATAAATAAAAACAGAAAATGCTGGAGATACTCAGCAGGTCAGGCAGCATCTGTGAAGAGAGAAACAGAGTTAACGTTTCAGGTCGGTGACCTTTCTGACGAAAGGTCACCGACCTGAAACGTTAACTCTGTTTCTCTCTCCACAGATGCTGCCTGACCTGCTGAGTATCTCCAGCATTTTCTGTTTTTATTTCAGATTTCCAGCATCTGCAGTATTTTCTTTTTTCATTGATCATTGCTGTTTGTGGGATCCGGCTGTGCGCAAATTGGCTGCCCTGTTTTCCTACATTACAACAGTGACTACAATGCAAAAAGTAATTCATTGGCTGTAAAGCGCTTGGGGACGTGCTGAGGTCGTGAAAGGTGCTGTAGAAATGCAAGGCTTTCTTTCTTTCTGGAAAAATGTCCGAAAATGCTTCAGTTTGGCCATCATCATAAAATGGAGGATGAACCAAAGAAGGGCATATTAGGAGGGGTGGCTCAGAGCTTGGTGAAATAGGTGGGTTTTAAGGAAGGTCTTCAAGGAGAAGAGGGATATGTATTGATTTGTATGTGGGTTCAATGACGACACAATCATGAAAGAGAATGTCTTTTTATCTAAAGCTTGTTCAACAAGTTAACAGCATTACAGGAGACACCATCTTAGGGATCCATCTAAAGCGAAACCAAAACTAAACTAAACTGCTTGTCTCTCACATGCCCTCTGCTGGTCAGGCATAAATAATCAATACCTGCAAATATGCTGGTAAGGCATCATAATCAAACAGGCAAATACCATCACTATTTGCTGATATCATTACAGGATATGAAGCAGAGGGGCTTAGGGAGGGAATTCCATAGCGTGGGGCCCAGGTGGCTGAAGGTACGGTTACCAATAGTGGGGTGACGGAGAAGGGTTCTGCCAGAAACCAGTCAGAGGAATGGAGAGTTCAGGTGGGAGTTCTTCTTCTTAGGCAGTCCCTCAGAACCGAGGATGACTTGCTTCCACATTCAAAATGAGTTCTCAGGTGACTGGTGAGTTCAATGCGGGACCTACAGTCTCTGTGGTTGAAGGGGCGGGTGGGTGGAGTGCTTGGGTTGACGTGCGCGCCTTATGCTGCCTGCGCTTGGCTTCCGCTTGCTCCCGGCAAAGAGGCTCGAGGTGTTCGGCGCCTTCCCGGATGCTTCTCCTCCACTTTGTGTGGTCTTGGGCCAGGGATTCCCAGGTGTCGGTGGGGATGTTACACTTTTTCAAGGAGGCTTTGAGGGCGTCCTTGAAGCGTTTCCTCTGCCCACCTGGGGCTCTCTTGCCTTGTCGGAGCTCCGAGTAGAGCGCTTGTTTTGGGAGTCTCGTATTGGGCATGCGGACGATCTGACCCGTCCATCGGAGCTGACCAAGCGTGGTCAAAGCTTCGATGCTGGGGATGTTGGCCTGAGCGAGAACACTGACATCGGTGCGCCTATCCTGCCAATGGATTTGCAGGATCTTGCGGAGGCAGCGTTGGTGGTACCTCTTGTAGGGGGGCATCTTTTCTGGGGTTTACGGTAATTTACGTGGTCAGCAGCCTTTGCCTGCACTGTGACCAATTCCAATTTTTTACCTGGTTTACGGTAATTTACCTGGTCAGACAGCTTTTGCTGCTGCACTGTAAACCAATTTCCAAACAGCGGTTTTGAATCGCTAAACCCACCCTTCCAGTTCTGACTGGAGGAACTTATAATTAATGATATATTAAAATGGACAAAATGGTCTGGATGCGAGAAAATCAAACTTTATTAACTAAAGAAAACTACACCACACGATCAAAGCAATAAAGAAACTACACCACGCGATCAATGTAAAATTGCTTAACAGGGGAAGGCAGATGGCAAAAACGAGGGATAAATGGCTACAATGTAAGTCTTACAATCTTAGCAATTTCCCTTAAATTACCACCCCTCTAACTCCTTACTAGATTGTCTTGCTGAGGAGTCAGAAACCTGCTCACCTATGGTCCAAAGAGAGAAAAGAGCTCACCTGCGGTCCCAGGAGAAAAAAGAGAGAGATGCTTCTGAGAAGCTATCTTTATATCGTGTGAGCTCCTGCTGTTTTGGTGCTGAAACGGTCTGTGTGCAGATTTGCGCCGCAAAGTTCGAATACACAAGAGAAAGGCCATGATTGGCTGATTCAAACGGGCTATTTCCCAGTGGCCAAACTGCTCCCATTGTCTGAATGGGTTTCGAATAAAGCTTGGGGTGGTTTGAATGTGTCTTCATTCTGGGGCCGAAATGTTCCCGCCCACATCCGGAGTTCATCTGGCTAAAACAAAAGGGACCCAACTGCCCTATTGTCTGAGTAATGGGTGATTCAAACCCATTCATTCCTTTTCTTAGTAAATCTCTTCCGTAGTTTAGGTGTGTCTCAATTGTGTGCTGGGCTTTGACTGGAGTTGGATTACTATGTAAACAGAAGCCTCTTTGTCCTGCGGTCACCGAAACTGCAGTCTCAAGTGGATAAACCCTTATGTCAACATCCTGCAGTTTCCTGTAAACAAACATTGCCTCTGTAGGGAAGGGAAATGCCCTGGTTTTGATTGACAGAATCTGACTGCTACTGCTTGATCCTCCCACTTTTTCACAGACATCCACGAGCTACTTTCCAAGCCCCATTATCCCTGCCATGCTTTTCTGAAGGCCATTTTTAAAACCCCTTTGCAATTGACCAAACTCAAGGGAACAATTTTATTAATAAAAATGTACTGTCTTAAAGTGTGCGAATTTTTCCACGAAGTTCCTCGATTCCGGTGCTGCCCTGCCAACGAGCTTTTCAATGCAGCCTTTTTCAGTTCTGGGTATGTTTTAAAACATTGTCCAACCCAGAGACAATTTAAATTCCACGAGTCTTTGTCCATGATGTAGATTAATATCTCCAGTATCTTCGGGGCTAAGGGATTTTGCGAACCCCTACACTCTCCAATGCTTTGAGGTGCCTGCTGTACATGGTCCATGTCTCTGAGGCATACAGGAGGGTGGGTATCACTGCTGCTCTGTAGACCATGAGCTTGGTGGCGGGTTTGAGGTCCTAGTCTTCAAACGCTCTCTTCCTCAGGCGACCGAAGGCTGCACTGGCACACTGAAGGCGGTGTTGGACTTCATCGTCGTCAGGTGGTAGTGGGGCTTTGTAGGGCTAGAGGAGGTTACAGGGATAGGAAGCGACGGGGCCATGAAGGGACTTACAGACAAGGATAAACTATTTTAAATTTGAAATATTTGGTGAAACTCGAAGCCAATGTAGGTCAGCAAAGACAGTGGTAATGGATGAGTGGGATGGTGTGGGATTATGATACGGGCAGCAGAGCTTTAGATAAGCTGAAGTTTACAGAGGGTGTAGGCTGGATGGCTGGATGGCAAACCAACAGTGTATTAGTATAAAATAACAACAGAAAATGCAGGAAACACTCAGCAGGCCAGGCAGCATCCGTGGAGAGAGAAACAGAGTTAATGTTTCACGTCTGTGACCCTTCGTCAGAACTAGAAAAAGTTAGATATGTACCAGGTTTTTAAGCAGGTGCAGAGGCAGGGAAAGGGGGGAGGGTTGGAAAGAACAAAAGGGACGGTCTGTGACAGGATGGAAGGCAGGAGAGATTAAATATTGCAAATGGGGATGGCAGAATCATCAACAGCTGCTGCCTGAAAAAATAGGGTTAGAAGTTATAGTCTGAAATTGTTGAACTCGATGTTGAGTCCAGAAGGCTGTAAAGTGCCCAATCGAAAGATGTTTTAATGTAGGAAACGCGGCAGCCAATTTGCGCACAGCAAGCTCCCACTAACAGCAATGTGATAATGACCAGATAATCTGTTTTTAGTGATGTTGATTGAGGGATCAATATTGGCCGGGGCACCAGGGAGATCTCCCCTGCTCTTCTTCAAAATAGTGGCTTTAATGTATGTACCTTTAAGGGGGGAGCTACTTTTTACAGCTCATGTATACTGTAGTACCGGCAGTGACCACACCTGTATATAACGCTGAGTAGTAATCTGTACAGATCAGTTGCAGTCTGAGCCACGTTGAGTAAACACCTATTGTACCGTTCTCCACAGTCTGTGTCTTCTTATACACGGACGTAACATTGGCGACGAGGCAGGTTCGAACCTACCTGCAACTCTGCATCACCTCCGGGGGATTCGTTCCTGGAGATCAGTGGATTGGAGGTCAAGGCCAGAGACTCAGGCGTCGACCACGGGCAACCGCCCAGTCATCCAGCAGAGACTCGAGAATTGCGAGGGAGGCTGTCGAGAGCCAGGCTTGGCTTTCCAGTCGAGGTGGTCCAGCGAAACGGGCTGGCAACAGGTAGTGCGCAGACCCTTCCCGGACAGCGGCGGGCTAGAGCCCGACTGAGCGGCACAGCAAAGGGCCGAGCAGCGTCGACGGGGGAGAGAGAGAGAGGGCAGAGTGCACAGGGCGCAGCCGGTGTTCAGGGGCCGAGCAGCGTCGGAGAGAGGGAGAGAGAGATGCGCAGAAACCCGCGAGGTGCCGCCATTGCCACGAGGACCGCCGAGAGCGGCGTTGGCAGCAGCGCAGGAGAAGCGCGTGAAACCTACAGGGCGCCACCATTGCCACGAGAACCGCCGGGAGTGGCGTTGGCAGCAGCGGGGGAGGAAGGAAAGCGCGGGAGACACCATTTTAAGCCATTGGGAGACGCCATTTTAAACCACACCCAAAATGCCGAAGAGTGGCAGTATCACCGCATTTGACAATGAAGTCGAAGATTGGACTACATATGTTGAACGAATAGAGGTGTACTGCAAGGCAAATGGGGTGTCAGATGACAAGAAAGCGTCGGTATTGGTAAATTTAATGGGTGCAAAGACGTATGGTTTATTACGAAATCTAGTAACCCCAACGAAGCCAATGGAAAAGAGTTTTGAAGACATAGTAACGATACTAAAGGAACATTTAAACCCCACACCGCTGCTGATAGCAGAAAGATTCAAGTTTCACAAACGGAACCAGCATAAGGATGAAAGCAATGCTGATTATTTAACAGAACTGCACAAACTATCGAAACACTGCCAGTTTGGAGCGGGACTGACAGATGCCTTAAGGGACAAGTTTGTGTGTGGGCTTCAAAGTGAAGGAACCCAGAAACGGCTTTTATCTGAAAAGGATCTTATGCTAGAAAAGGCTTTCAGCATTGCGGTATCATATGAAGCAGCAGCACGGGGCGCTGCAGAGATACAACAGAGACCGCAAGAATATGGCACAAACGAAATGTCATATGGAACAGAGAAGTGCTATCGCTGCGGCAGAACATGACACGACCAGAATGATTGCTGGTTCAAAGACAAAGTGTGCAGACAGTGTGGAAAAGTAGGACACATAGCACGAGTCTGCAGGTCGGGAAAGAAAACCAGCAATAAGAAACCTACCAAAGGAAAGTACCAGAAGGTACATAAGATGACGGAGAATAGTTCAGACGAACAAAAGAGTGATACGACTCCGAAAGCAGGGAACTGAGTTGTCTGAAACTACATAATGTGATCACAACGGAGGATCACCGAACCATTTGGGTCACTCTCAAGATAGCAGGAGTCCAGGTAAAGATGGAATTGGACACAGGATCAGCCCTAACAGTCATAAACCGACGGGACTACGAGCGGCTATTCTCACACATACCCTTGAGAGACACAAAAATTATTTTGAAGACGTACACGGGGCAAAAGTCTACCCCAAAGGAAAAATAAGGGTGACCGTCATATATAACGGTAAGGAAACACCAAAACTAGACCTGTATGTATTGCAAGATGGAGGACCACCATTACTGGGACGTGAATGGATCCGGAAAATACAACTGGATTGGCATTCCATACAAGCACTGACTGTGGCTGACAAAAAGGATGACGACGTCACACCTGGGCGACTGTCAAAGATCCTAACTGACGCGAAAGAAGTGTTCCAGCAAGGACTCAGAACACTAAAAGGCATGACAGCGACGATTAAAATTGAAGAAAACGCAAGTCCAAAATTTTTTAAGGCCAGACCGGTACCTGATGCGATCCACCCAGTCGTCGAAGCAGAGCTGGAGAGCCTGGAACGTTCAGGTGTACTGTCCAAGGTAGACTGGAGCGAGTGGGCTACACCCATCGTCCCTGTGATGAAAAAGTCATTGAGCAGCACGCCTGGGGAACCAAGGAAGGTTCGCATCTCTGGGGACTTTAAGGTAACAGTGAACCCGGTCCTTCACACTGTACAATATCCACTTCCACGGATTGAAGATATTTTCGCCTCGCTATCTGGAGGGAAACGCTTCACTAAGATTGATCTGGCCCAGGCGTATCTGCAAATGGAGGTAGAAGAAGCATCAAAAAAATACCTCACAATCAACACCCATAAAGGTCTCTACCAATACAACCGGCTGGTATTCGGGGTAGCATCAGCTCCGGCTATTTGGCAGAGGGCAATGGAACAAGTCCTGCAAGGGATCCCAGGGACCCAGTGTTATTTGGACGGCATCCTGGTCACGGGCGAAAATGACAGTGATCACCTTGCCAACCTGGAGCAGGTGCTCACTAGATTGCAGGAATATGGGCTCCGAGCTAACCGCCCCAAATGCGAGTTTTTTAGAAAACAGATCTTGTATTGTGGCCACGTTATCGATAAAGAGGGGTTACATAAGTCCCCAGGGAAGATTGAGGCAGTAGTCAAGGCTCCAGCACCGGAAAATGTGTCACAACTGAGGTCGTTCCTCGGGCTGGTAAACTACTACCATAAGTTCTTGCCAAATTTGTCTACAATACTACACTCACTGAACACCCTACTGCAAACTGGGGTGCCATGGAAGTGGAGTGACGAATGTAGACGAGCTGTCCAGAGGAGCAAAACACTAATCACATCGAAAGAGGTATTGGCCCATTACAACCCAGCATTACCAATTCGGTTGGCATGTGATGTGTCACCCTACGGCATTGGAGCGGTGCTGTCGCACAAATTTTCGGACGGCTCAGAGAGGCCAATAGCCTTTGCGTCACGATCACTAACCTCAGCCGAGTGTAACTACGCCCAGATTGACAGGGAGGCCCTCAGCCTAGTGTGGGGAGTGAAAAAGTTCAATCACTATCTGCACGGGCAGAAATTCACCTTGCTGACTGATCACCAGCCTCTTGTCTCCATTTTTATTCCGAAGAAGGGCGTTCCCGTGATGACTGCGCAACGACTACAAAGATGGTCACTTTTTCTAGGGGCGCACCACTATGAGATTGAATATAAGGGCACGAAACAGCATGGAAATGCTGATGGGCTATCATGCCTGCCACTGCCTACTGCGGAGGAAGCACCAGCAGTGGATCCTGTCGAAATATTCCATTCGACTATAGTTGAATACCTACCGGTAACTAACGCTTGTATCGAAAAGGAAACCCAAAATGACCCGACACTGTCTCGGGTACATGATTTGACGGTGAAGGGATGGCCAGCACATGGCGACTCACTGTTGCCAGCATTCTCAACAAGGAGAGAACAGCTGTCAGTGTGCCGGGGGACCTTGATGTGTGGATCGCGAGTGGTAATTCCACCCAAGTTAAGGGATAGAGTGCTCAATGTGCTTCATGAGGGTCATCTGGGAGGGGTAAAAATGAAAAGCCTAGCCAGGGCTTATGTGTGGTGGCCGGGAATCGATAAACAAATCGAGGCCCCTCTACACCCATGGGAGTGGCCCTCATATCCATGGCAACGGGTGCAAATTGATTTTGCTGGTCCATTCATGGACTCAATGTTTTTAATAGCCGTGGATGCGCACTCGAAATGGCCTGAGGTCATCAAAATGTCCTCCACCACCACGGAGAAAACTATTGCAGTCCTACGGACCATTTTTGCCAGGAATGGCTTGCCAGAACAGATTTGCTCCGACAACAGACCACAGTTTGTGTCCGAAGAGTTCCGAAGGTTCTTGAAAAAGAATGGGGTAAGGCATTACACATCCGCCCCATATCATCCAGCCACAAATGGATTGGCTGAGAGGTTCGTACAAACCTTTAAGAAGGCAATAAAGGCTATGTACAATGACAACATTCCGCTGCAGCACAAGGTGGACAATTTCCTGTTTGCCTACCGGAATGCGACACATGCAGTCACCAACCAGGCCCCAGCCATGATGTTCCTTAACCGAAGGTTAAGATCTCGCCTGGATTTGCTCAGACCAAACGTACAAAGAGATGTTGAGAGTAAGCAATTCCAGCACATCCACGAGAAGCCAACAAGGAGCTTCAATGTAGGGCAACCAATCTTGGCCCGTGACTACCGAACAGAAAAATGGCAGCCAGGAACGATATGCACACGGCAGGGCCCATTAATGTACACAGTGGACGTTGGGGAGAGCATCGTGAGACGCCATGCTGACCAGATCCTAGAGTCACAGGAACAAGTCAACCCCATGCCTTGCCCATACGTACCTGGTGATGAACCCAATGTACAGGTAGCATCTACCCCAGAAACAGTAGCATCGGAAGCTGATGAACCAACCAACGACAGGGGGCCAGAATCGCCTCCGCACCAAGAGCAAGACACTCGGGAAAGGCGCTATCCAGAAAGGATCAGGAAGCCTCCCCAATGACTGAATTTATAAATAGACTATTTTCAGCTAATGTTGCATGTTAAAAGTGTTAATTGTAATTAGTTTGATATTTAATTGTTAAATGAGTGTTATGGTACTGTTAATCTAAAAGGGGAGGAATTGTAATGTATGTACCTTTAAGGGGGGAACTACTTTTTACAGCTCATGTATACTGTAGTACCGGCAGTGACCACACCTGTATATAATGCTGAGTAGTAATCTGTACAGATCAGTTGCAGTCTGAGCCACGTTGAGTAAACACCTATTGTACCGTTCTCCGCAGTCTGTGTCTTCTTATACACGGACGTAACAGTGGCCATGGGTGTTATACATTTACTTGAGAGAGCAGACGGGTTAAGGATGGGTTTCTTGAGTGGGTGCGGGGGGCGGTGGGTCTGGTTTGAAAGGGAGGGGGACAGTACCTGAGGAGAAGGAACCATTTATAACATTACTCAGCATGGGGGTTAGGAAAGGAGCTTAGCTGGTCAGTGCCTTGGCACATTGGATCCAAAACTGGCTTAGTGGCATAAGGCAGAGGGTGATGGTGGAAGGTTGTTTTTGTGACTGGAAGCCTGTGTCCAGTGGGGTACCGCAGGGATCGGTGCTGGGTCCCTTGCTGTTTGTAGTCTACATTAATGATTTGGATGTGAATGTAAAAGGTATGATCAGTAAGTTTGCAGATGACACGAAAATTGGTGTGGTGTTAAATAGCGAGGAGGGAAGCCTCAAGCTACAGGACGATATAGATGGGTTGGTCAGATGGGCGGAACAGTGGCAAATGGAATTTAACCCTGAAAAGTGTGAGGTGATGCATTTTGGACGGACTAACAAGGCAAGGGAATATACAACGAATGGTAAGACCCTAGCAAAGACAGAGATCAGAGGGACCTTGGTGTGCATGTACATAGATCCCTGAAGGCAGCAGAACAGGTGGATAAGGTGGTTAAAAAGGCATATGGGATACTTGCCTTCATTAGCCGAGGCATAGAATATAAGAGCAGGGAGGTTATGATAGAGCTGTACAAAACGCTGATAAGGCCACAGCTGGAGTACTGTGTGCAGTTCTGGTCGCCACACTATAGGAAGGATGTGATTGCTTTGGAGAGAGTGCAGAGGAGATTTACCAGGATGTTACCTGGGCTGGAGCGCTTCAGCTATGAAGAGAGACTGGACAGGCTGGGGTTGTTTTCCTTTGAGCAGAGAAGGCTGAGGGGGGACCTGATTGAGGTGTACAAAATTATGAGGGGCATAGATAGGGTAGATAGAAAGGAATGTTTCCCCTTAGTAGAGGGGTCAATAACAAGGGGGCATAGATTCAAGGTAAGGGGCAGGAGGTTTAGAGGGGATTTGAGGAAGAACTTTTTCACCCAGAGGGTGGTTGGAATCTGGAACTCACTGCCTGAAAGGGTGGTAGAGGCAGGAACCCTCACAACATTCAAGACGCATTTAGATGAGCACTTGAAATGCCATAGCATACAAGGCTACGGACCAAATGCTGGAAAATGAGATTAGATTAGACAGGGCTTGATGGCCGGCGCGGATGCGATGGGCCGAAGGGCCTTTTTCTGTGCTGTATAACTCTATGACTCTATGAGTAGTTTGTCTAGAATGTGATCAAGGGAACAGGAAGTGGGTCTCATGGATGAATTGAGTTCAGAGAGGGCGTAATGGGAAATGGTAAAAAGCTAGAGGGAGAACACAGATTCAGGACTGTCAGGATGCAGTTATTTTAAGGCAATCCACAGTGCTCGCATTCTTTGACCCTCGAAGAGCTCAAGGTTGACTCTGAGGTGACCAAAGCTACACTTTTGAGCCCTGCCTTGTGGCACCTCTGAACAGCTGCCAAGCACAGATACCAGTGAGGTCCATAAAGGTACCAGGATCACTGTGGAACACATGACAGGCATGCTTAAACAGCTCGGATGCCTTGACAAGGCATGAGGAACCTTGGCCGAAATCTTCAGCTTCTGCTGTACGGCGTCGCCACCCAACGAACCACCGGAACAGGAGGAGGCGGACATGAATCAGTCATTCATGAAAGAAAGAGTCATGAAGTAATACTGAGCAGCCTGCGGGTGGCGCTGTCCAGGGAGAGTATAAATACTCGGGCACGGGCCCAGCTTGCGCAGGACATTCTTAACAGGAACTAGTGAAGGACACAACTAGACCTCCATGTTGTAAAACAGTTGATTAAAGCTTTGTTTAATGCTTAGACCAAGTGCCTAGTAGTTTTCTTACATCAGAGGCCATTCAGCCCCTCGAGTCTGTTCCGCCATTCAATGAGATCACAGCTGATCTGCGACCTAACCCCCTGGAAGGAGGACGCCCAACTGCAGCAAGGAGACGACCGAGGCGAGCGGAAGGAGTTAGCTGATCCTGCTGTGAAGTAGCGCAGACTTGGGGCAGTACGGTGACCCCCCGCAGTGATACTTATTGAGCAGGCTGTTTGCTGTTCCGTAACCTCAACCCCAGCGTCATCATCTTGGCTCCTTAACAATCTGACTATTTGGCATCCTGCAGATTTTATGACATTGCTTCACAATTCAACACGGCGATAAAAGGGAACTACGCTTTCAAATATTCATACACCAGATTTGCACTAGTCAGGGGTGGGCAAGGGGGTGGGCGTGGGGGGGATTATTTGTTGAGAGGGCTGTTCCTCTGCACAGCAGCAACTTTTGAAGAACAACTAGATTTAAGTCGCTCGAAGAATTTAAACAGCTTAGCAAAGGTCTGCCAGGTGCAAACGCAAACAGATCACAGCCCCGCAGCCACTTCAACACTGGGACACTGCCATCTCCTCACAGCTTGGCAGACCCAGAACCCTTTTACTGTACATGCAGAGCAATGTAACAGCCACAGCAACTTAGGTGTCCACTTAAAATAAATCTGGAATAAAAAGCTAGTATCACTAATGGTGTCCATGGGATTGTCGTAAAAACCCAACTGTTCACTAATGTCCGTTAGGGAAGGAAATCTACTGTCCTTACCCGGTCTGGCCTATAAGTGACTCCAGACCCACAGCAATGTGGTTGACTCTTAACTGCCACTAGCAAGCCATTCTGTCGCATCACAAAAAAACCTGCTACTGTGGCGGTACCACCGGTTGTCCCTTACATTGAGATACATAATTCCCTTTAACTTACCTTACTGTATGTGTCTGTTACTATACTCAGGCTTCTCTCCTGTACTCTGCGTCATGACGTCAGAGCTCGGAACCTTCCAACAGTAGAGCTCGAAACCTGCTGGCAGTTGAGCTCGGAACCTGCTGGCATTTGAGCTGGGAAACTTCTAGTTAGTCCTCGTGGAGTCCCCGCTGGGACAAGACCTATACCACGGTGCTCCTACAGTCAGCCATCTTACCTGCCATCTTACCTGATGTAATTAGTCTGTTCCTGTAAATAAACAACTTGTTAATAGTTCGTCGAAGTCAAACTCTCTTATTTAGTGGCGATCTACACGAACCGCTACACTACGGTGGATTGCAGCGGTTCAAGAAAGCGGCTCACCACCACCTTCTCAAGAGCAATTGGGGAGGGCAGTAAATGCTGGCCTTGCCAGCGATGCCCACATCTCACGATTCCAGGAATTAAATATTAACCTCCTGTGAGGGGAATTGGAGAAGGACAAAAAAGGCTGCTTGCTCGACAGTCAAGAATCAGCCAATGAATCAGGTAATGAAGAGTCTGTTTGTTTTCCAATTAACATGGGCAGGCGGTGTCCCTGGAGGATGGCAGGAGCGTGGGGGTGGGCGAGACTGTCAGAGCCGGGAGGTCATGTGATGTAACCTCCAGGAACGCATCCAACCAGAGTTGGCCACCCAAACTTAGACTCGGGGATTCAAAGCTTCCAAAACCCGGGATTCTTCTAAATCGAAGTTCGCGGTTATCAGGATTGCGCGTGCGAGCGAGCAACGGATCTCAGCAGATCACCAGGAATTCAGAGGGACACCAATGCCAACCCACCGAGGCCCAGGGCTGTTGTCTCAGCTTGGGACAGTCCAGTTTTGGAGCTACGAATTAAAATGTTCAGTTCATTTTATCCAACCCTAATCTCATTCAACCTGCCTCGCATCCTAATGTGGCCCCACCATCAAAATCCTGGAGGTGACCATTGACCAGAAACTTAACTGGACCAACCACATAAATACTGTGGCAACAAGAGCAGGTCAGAGGTTGTGTATTCTGCAGCAAGTGTCTCACCTCCTGACTCCCCAAAGCCTTTCCACCATCTACAAGGCACAAGTAAGGAGTGTGATGGAATAGTCTCCAACTTGCCTGGATGAGTGTAGCTCCAACAACACTCAAAAAGCTCGACACCATCCAAGGCAAAGCAGCCCATTTGATTGGCACCCCATCCATCACGTTAAACATTCACTCCCTCCACCACCGGCGTACCATGGCTGCAGCGTGTACCATCTACAAGATGCACTGCAGCAACTCACCAAGGTTTCTTCGACAGTACCTCCCAAACCCGCGACCTCTACCACCTAGAAGGACAAGGGCAGCAGACGCATGGAAACACCATCACCTCCAAGTTCCCCTCCAAGCCACACACCATCCTGACTTGGAAGTATATCGCCGATCCTTCATCGTCGCTGGGTCAAAATCCTGGAACTCCCTCCCTAACAGCACTGTGGGAGTACCTTCACCACACGGACTGCAGCGGTTCAGGAAGGAGGCTCACCACCACCTTCTCAAGGGCAATTAGGGATGGGCAATAAATGCTGGCATTGCCAGCAATGCCCTGATCCCGTAAACGAATGAAAAAAAGTGAAGTGGGATTATGTAGTAAGGTTTCAAAAATGCTGAAAACTGTGCGAATTGTGGGTCCATGACTAAGCTTATTCCTAATATGGCACTCGGCAAACTTTGTAGATATTTGAGTCTCTGTTTGTGGCTTGCGTTCTTCTCCCAGTCTCCGGTTCGCGTCTGAATTTGTCTTGTTCACATCATTAAAGGTGCTAAGCACGTATTCCTGTTGTTAAAGGCATCTCACCATCGGGACCTCTTTTACAGAAGAAACATAGATAGGAGCAGGAGTAGGCCAACCGGCCCCTCGAGCCTCTTCCGCCATTTAATGAGATCATGGCTGATCATCCAAATTCAGTATCCTGTCCCTGCTTTCTCCCCATATCCCTTGATCTCAGTTTGACAATTAGCTGATACTATGAAAACTCTGAGGAAATTAAATGTCATTTTTACGTCAAGTTCATGTTTGTTAGTGTAACTCAACCCTTCCTTTGTTACGTCTTCTCCTAACGGCACTAAACTATCAACGTCACGCTCTCCAAAGAGGCCTACAGCAAGCTTTGCCATTTCAGATTTTGCCAGTGAGCAATTTAGTAAAAGATAATTGCAGGGAAACATACCACTCCAGTAGGCCTTGCTGTGATTGAAAATTAGTTTAGTTTGTGCCGGTGCTATTTTATCCCACATGGTGCATTCTTAGCTCTGCGGGCTGAGGCAACATCAGGCAGTTAGATAACGGAGCAAACGTAATGTCAAACCTATTGGATTTCTTTGGTGCATTCTGTGGTTGTTGGGTCAGACTGTGTGTAGATGTAAGGGGTGGGAGAAATTGGGTAGGAATGCATAGGTACAAATGTATCATTGAACAATTTAGGTCCCGCCGTAAGTGGACGAGCTATTAGCTGCCTAGGCCCCGTTGCCTGGAACTCCCTCCCAAGATCCTTCTGCTTTGCACCTCTTTCTCCTCCTTTAAGAACCTTCTCAAACCCAGCGTTGCTTCCAAGGCTCCAATTGTCAATCATCGATGATAATGGGAGCAATATTGCCTTCATGAACAATGCAATTTGGGGAAGGGCTGCTCCTCCAAGGGAAAAGGCAAGAAAGGTTGAGGCATGTCCTAATTATGCTATTTTTGGTCCACAATATGAATATGTATTAAATATGTTAATATAATAGGTTGAAGCTGCATATAATCAACACTCATTTACTGCACACAACTGTAGTGGGAATACTGGAACCTGACAGAAAATCAACTAGCAATTTTGAAGTCGTTTTCACTCTTGTAGATTGACACATTCTAGATTTAACTCTTAAAGGCCTTGGATGAAGATCTCCTCTGGCCGTTACGTGTTAGTCTGCATTTATTTACTAGAGTTTAGAAGAATGAGAGGGGATCTCATTGAAACGTATAAAATTCTGACAGGGCTAGACAGACTGGATGCAGGGAGGATGTTTCCCCTGGCTGGGGGGTCTAGATCGAGGGGTCACAGTCTCAGGATACGGGGTCGGACATTTAGGACTGAGATGAGGAGAAATGTCTTCACTCAGAGGGTGGTGAACCTGTGGAATTCTCTACCACAGAAGGCTGTGGACGCCAAGTCACTGAATATATTTAAGAAGGAGACATTTAGATTTCTAGACACAAAAGGCATCAAGGGGTATGGGGAGAGAGCGGGAATATGGTGTTGAGATAGAGGATCAGCCATGATCATATTGAATGGCGGAGCAGGCTCGAAGGGCCGAATGGCCGACTCCTGCTCCTATTTTTCTATGTTCTTAAACTTTACTCTAGCATTGATGCGAAGCACTTTTATTTCACTGCAACATTAAGAAGCTGTAAAGTACCACAGATGGCCTCTTCCATCCTCTGGTCCTCTTCTCTCTTGACAAGATTTGGCAGTAAAGCCTTAATAGCTCCCACGCTCAGGCCTAACCCTAACCCTAACCCTAACCCTAACCCTAACCCTAACCCTAACCTTAACCCTAACCCTAAAATAGCAGTCGGGGCGCAATGCCATCATCGGATGGCTCCCCCACCCCATAATCTGCATTTGTCCACTAGGACCCCACCGGTTTTGGGCGGGCAGCTTAGCTGCCTGTGCAGAAACCAGAACCAAAATGGCGGACAAGGGGATCGCAGCAGTTGGACGAGGGGTAAGCAACACGGCCGATTTTAACGGCCTACCCAACCGCCGGGCAGGGTTAAAACCGCTCCGGTGATCTTGGCAACACGAAAGTATTGTTGTTGTGCATTCTCGTAGGACAGAACTCTAACTCTCCTGGAGCTTTCTAAAGGATTGGGTTGAAATTAAATTGTAGGTGTGTTAGCATGTGTGCAACTTCTTTAAAAGTTAAAGCACTGGAGAGGTACCACCAATGCTGCCTCCGCAGGATCCTGCAAATCCATTGGCAGGATAGGCGCACCAACGTCAGTGTTCTCGCTCAGGCCAACATCCCCAGCATCGAAGCTTTGACCACGCTCGATCAGCTCCGATGGACGGGCCACATTGTCCGCATGCTTGATACGAGACTCCCAAAACAAGCGCTGTACTCGGAGCTCCGGCACGGCAGGAGAGCCCCAGGTGGGCAGAGGAAACGCTTAAAGGACACCCTCAAAGCCTCCTTGAAAAAGTGCAACATCCCCACCAACCCCTGGGAATCCCTGGCCGAAGACTGCACAAAGTGGAGGAGAAGCATCCGGGGAAGGCGCCGAACACCTTGGGCTGGATTTTGCTACGGGGGCGGGTTGGAGGTGGGAAACCCACATTCGGGCTTGTTGTCCCGCCTCCATGGAGATGTGGCCAACCCACTGGATTTTCCTCTGATTGACCTTGTTGAGCCCGCCCTGTGGGCTCAGCAGGCCAATTAAGGGCCACCCGGCAACAGGTGACGTCAGAGATTGACATTTCATCTGTCAAAAGCTTTTGGCAGATGAAATATCAGTGTTTAACAGCTATTTGAAGCTGTCAAGCACTGAAAAACTGCTAATTCAGCCTCAGTCCTTTCTCAGGATAACTTTAAAATCATTTTGCTGCAGAAACCAAGAAGCTGATTTTTTTTTTAAAATCGGAGCTTCTGTGGTTCTTGCAGCCGACTCCCGACACCGGAATGCAGGACTCCTGTAAAGGTAAGTAAAAGTAAGTTAAACTTATTTAAACACTTTAAACACTTACCTTTGCACTCCTGCACCCCTCACTCACCTGAACACTGGGCATCTCGACCCCTCCAAGACCTCAGACCCACGTCCCGCCTCGAAAACTTTTTGTGGTTTGGAGCTGTCGGGAAGCCCACAAACCAGCAATAAAAATCGCGAATAGGCAAAAAACTACCTGTTAACTACCTGTTAACAGGCAGTTTAATTGCCTTTAATCCCTTCCCGCCTCTGGGAGTCGGGTTCCAGCACTTGTCGGCAACCCGACTCCTATGAAATTGACATGGAGGCGGGATGGGGTCGGGACCCCCGGATCTCCGATTTTTATCGCCCGCACGCCTCCAACCCGACTCCAGGGGCTTAGGAAAATCCAGCCCCTTGAGTCCCTTCGCCGGGAGCAAGCAGAAGCCAAGCGCAAACAGTGGAAGGAGCGCACGTCAACCCAAGCACCCCACTCACCTGCCCCTTTAACCACCGTCTGCCCCACCAGCGACAGAGACTGTAGGTCCTGCATTGGACTCATCAGTCACCTGACAACTCGTTTTTAGTGTGGAAGCAAGTCATCTTCGGTTCCGAGGGACTGCCTAGTAAGAAGAAGAGAATTTGTTTAAAATAAATGGGTTAATACCTCAGTTAACACAGCAGACAGAGAAATTACATGTTAATATTTGGGTGAGTTAACTTCAAGAAATAGAGATAATAGTCAGTGTGTAAATCTCACTGTTTTTGGTTTGTTTTAACGAGAATGAATACTGATTATTTTAGACCTCCTCCAGGGGCAGCGGAGGGTTCGTTCTAACTCATTTCATTAGCTTTATTGGCGGAAACATGCCCATTTGGACTCTCCAATGCAATTGTGCTCATTCCAGTGGCTTAATAGCCATTAAACCAATCAAGGAATGGCCGAAGGGGGAGGGGGGAACATTAACCCAGCTCCCAGGAAACAGGGAAACAATAAAATATTAAGCAGAGCCGTGAATTTCTACCAACACGGCCGTTCCCAGATTTTGGAAAGACTGTAGACCCACTGGCCCTCAAGAATGGGGATCTGCCGTTGAGTTTCAAAATCAGAAAGAACAGGCCATCTGAAATTCAAGTTTAAAAAAATTGTCAGCATCACTTCCTTGTGCAGTTTGTGTCAAAAATTTGATTTAAATTCATTTCATTGTTCGTCCTGCTCTTTGGTGCATGTGTAGCGATTTATTTAACATCTGAACCTGGATTTTTCTTTAGAGAGAGTGAACCGTGCATTGTATTGGCTTTTTTCAGCAGTCTGATGCTCATCAAGGTGCATTGAGCTGAAACGCTCCTAAAATGATGAAAGTGCAAGTGAGCGTGGCCACAGTTAACATTGAAAGATCCGATGCTGACCCTGCAGAATTTGGCCAAGATTCCCCAGTCTCCAGCTCTCCCCGAGCCCCCATTCCGCAGTTTCCATCTCTCCCCGAGCCCCCATTCCCCAGTCTCCCTCTCTCCGAGCCCCCATTCCCCAGTCTCCCTCTCCCCCCGAGCCCCCATTCCCCAGTCTCCCTCTTCCCCCGAGCCCCCATTCCCCAGTCTCCCTCTCCCCCCGAGCCCCCATTCTCCAGTCTCCCTCTCTCCCCGGACCCCCCCATTCCCCAGTCTCTCTCTCCCTCCGAGCCCCCATTCCCTAGTCTCTCTCTCCCCCCCAAGCCTCCATTCCCCAGTCTCCATCTCTCCCTGAGCCCCCATTCCCCAGTCTCCCTCTCTCACTGAGCCTCCATTCCCCAGTCTCCCTCTCTCTCCGAGCCCCCATTCCCCAGTCTCCATCTCTCCCCAAGCCCCCATTCCCCAGTCTCCCTCTCCCCCCAAACCTCCATTCCCCAGTCTCCCTCTCTCCACGAGCCCCCATTCCCCAGTCTCACTCTCTCCCCGAGTCCCCATTCCCCAGTCTCCCTCTCCCCCCAAACCTCCATTCTCCAGTCTCCATCTCTCCCCGAGGCCCCATTCCCCAGTCTCCCTCTCTCCCTGAGCCCCCATTCCCCAGTCTCCCTCTCTCCCCCGAGCCACCATTTCCAGTCTCCATCTCTCCCACCGAGGCCCCATTCCCCAGTTTCCATCTCTCCCCCGAGCCCCCATTTCCAGTCTCCCTCTCTCCCCGAGCCCCCATTCCCCAGTCTCTCTCTCTCCCCGAGCCTCCATTCCCCAGTTTCCATCTCTCTCCCCGAGTCCCCATTCCCCAGTCTCCCTCTCTCCCCGAGCCCCCATTTCCAGTCTCCATCTCTCTCCCCGAGCCCCCATTCCCCAGTCTCCATCTCTGCCCCAAGCTCCCATTTCCCAGACTCCTTCCATCTCCCCGAGCCCCCATTTCCCAGTCTCCATCTCTCCCCGAGGCCCCATTCCCTAGTCTCCCTCTCTCTCACCCCCCCTCAGTCTTGAGTCCCCCCGAGTTCCGATCCCCCATTCCAGACTCCCATTCCGACTGCACACTAGCAGGTTGTGGCTCTCTGATCAGCAGCCAGTGATGTCACGGCCAGGAGGGATGGGTAAGTGCGGGTGCATTGCATCAGGAAATTTCAAGCGCTGATCTCCTGGGCTGCTAGAAGTAGCGCTCAGCGGAGGAACTCCTGATTTCGGGATACTCCCATCAAAAGCGGGAGGGTTGGGCAACCTACCAAGACTGTCTAATTCCACCTGCGTAACATCGCCCGCCTCCGCCCTGCCTCAGCCCACCTGCTGCTGAAACCCTCATCCATGCCTTTGTTACCTCCAGACTTGACTATTCCAATGCACTCCTGACTGGCTTCCCATATTTCACCCTCTGTAAACTTGAGCTCACCCAGAACTCTGCTGCCCATGCCCTAACTCGCACCAAGTCCCGTTCACCCATCACCCCTGTGCTCGATGACCTCCATTGGCTCCCGGTCCCTGAACACTTTAATTTTAAAATTTCCATCCTTGTGTTCAGATCCCTCCTTGGCCTCGCCCCTCCCGATGTGTGCAAAAATGGCTGCTATGCTGGCCTATAAGAGTCAATGCACCCTAAAAAGCAATTAAATATGTGAAGAGCTTTGAGAGCTTTAGATGTGAAACGACGCCATATAAATGAGAGGAATATTATTATAAACTCTGTGCCATAGTTTGCAAGTATCCTGAACTTTTGTGTATGGGCTTCTGTACTTGGTCTTGTGAATAAGTGAACTGGCTTTTGGGCTAGATCAGTTCAGTCTATCCTGTGATCCGTCAACCATAAGCTGTTCAAAAATAATTTGTGTATGATTTCTTTTTAAATCCCCATTCTTTTTTCAAAATTCTTGCTCGTTCAGCTGAGGGAGGTCACGACAGGGGAACAGTGCACGCTCTCCAATTTTTTTCTGCCTGAATTATCAGCTTCAGACACTCCCGGCTCAACTGTGCGCGGAGTTAATCTCCTGCTCCACGCTCCAACAGCATGGCTTAAGCCCAACCTCAGAAGGGCAGCTTCTACTCTCGCTCGCCACGCACTGACTCCTTTAGTGAGCAGCAACAATATGTTGTGTGATACAGAAAGCAAAACACTGCGGATGCTGGAAATCTGAAAGAAAAACAGAAAAATGCTGGAAATGCTCAGCAGGTCAGGCAGCATCTGTGGAGAGAGAAACAGGGTTAACGTTTCAGGTCGATGACCCTTCGTCAGAACTGGAAAAAGCTGGAGATGTAACAGGTTTTTAAGCAAGTGTAGGGGCAGGGAAAGGGGGGAGGGGAGGAAAGAACCAAAGGGAAGGTCTGTGATAGGGTGGAAGGCAGGAGAGATTAAAAGACATTAAGAGATGGTGCAAGGCAAAAGGAGACGGTAATGGGACAAGTTAAGAAACAAAAGATGGCTCTAGATGGAAGGCAGGAGAGATTTTTTTTTTTTTTTTATTCGTTTATGGGATTAGGGCATCGCTGGCAACGCCAGCATTTATTGCTCATCCCTAGTTGCCCCTTGAGAAGGTGGTGGTGAGCCGCCTTCTTGAACCGCTGCAGTCCGTGTGGTGAAGGTGCTCCCACAGTGCTGCTAGGGAGGGAGTTCCAGGATTTTGACCCAGTGACGCTGAAGGATCGGTCGATATATTTCTAAGTCAGGATGGTGTGTAACTTGGAGGGGAACTTGGAGGTGGTGCTGTTCCCATGCGCCTGCTGCCCTTGTCTTTTAAGAGACATTAAGAGATGGTGCAAGGCAAAAGGAGATGGTAATGGGACAAGTTAAGAAACAAAAGATGGGTCCAGATGAAATGTAAATGGCACTGGCAGAATATGTCGTGTGAGTCGGGTGTGCTTGCGTTTGCTACCAGCTGCCGTGCAGCAGCAGTGTGAGGGAGCAAAGGAAGAAGGAAGGAGAATCTGGAAATATGAGGCATTATTATTCTTTCGGAAGAATTGAACAGCTAACAAACCATAACTTGGCATTGGTGCAATAACAGCGTCTGTGGAAACAAGCTCACTGACATCAGCCAGTGCAGACAGACCTGGAATTACCTCCCGTGATTAACACTGGAATGACTGTTATGTCTGACATTTGTACTCGATTGCCTTGGCCTGAGCACATGGAGTTTGATAGTGCTGTGATCATTGTATTGTGTATAGGTATTCGATTGCTTGTGCCTGGAAGTGTGTGTGTGTGGGAGCCATGATTAAAGCAGCATGAACTGAACTCACTGACGGTCTCTGGATTATCTTTGCAAACACAATAATGACCAGGACACCAGGAGAGCTCCCCGCTCTTCTTCAAGTAGTGCCATGGAATCCTCAACCTGTAGTTTTTGAAGATCCATAAAGGTTACTCTTGAGCCACTGCGTTCAAGTAGCACCAGGAGGTCACAGATACATTATAGATGAGAGTCCTTCAGCGACCTCAGTTCCTCGAATGTGAGGATCATAAGGTAGGCACTCGATAAAGATCCTGTGCCAAAAATCAGGGGCGCAAAGATTCTCTGTGTAGTACAGTATACTGTATTGAAAAGAAAGAAAGACTTGAAAAAATTGCATTTATATAGCACCTTTCACGACCACTGGACGTCTCAAAGCGCTTTACAGCCAATGAAGTACTTTTTTGAAGTGTAGTCACTGTTGTAATGTAGGAAACACGGCAGCCAATTTGCGCACAGCAAGCTCCCACAAACAGCAATGTGATAATGACCAGATAATCTGTTTTTGTTATGTTGGTTGAGGGATGAATATTGGCCAGGACACCTGTTAGGACAAATATTGGCCTAAGAAATATGTGCACCCATGCTTAATGTACCTGGATTGATAAAGGTTCCATTCTGTGGAGATGTGGCTGGGTTGGAATCTCATCAGACATATACAAAACAACTGCCCAGGACTACCATATGATTCAGTTATGATGGCTCAATCCACTTTGCTTAGACTGTTTGAGGAGCTGATTCTTACTACAGTTATACAGGGCCTTGGTGAGACCACACCTGGAGTACTGTGTGCAGTTTTGGTCTCCTTATCTAAGAAAGGATATACTTGCCATGGAGGGAGTGCAGCGAAGGTTCACCAGACTGATTCCTGGGATAGAAGGATTGTCGTATGAGGAGAGATTGGGTCGACTAGGCCTGTATTCACTAGTGTTTAGAAGAATGAGAGGGGATCTCATTGAAACGTATAAAATTCTGACAGGGCTAGTCAGACTGGGTGCAGGGAGGGTGCTTCCCCTGGCTGGGGGTCTAGAATGAGGGGTCACAGTCTCAGGATATGGGGTAGGACATCTAGGACTGAGATGAGGAGAAATTTCTTCACTCAGAGGGTGGTGAACCTGTGGAATTCTCTACCACAGAAGGCTGTGGAGGCCAAGTCATTGAATATATTTAAGAAGGAGATAGATAGATTTCTAGATGCAAAAGGCGTCAGGGGGCATGGGGAGAGAGCGGGAATATGGTATTGAGATAGAGGATCAGCCATGATCATATTGAATGGCGGAGCAGGCTCGAAGGGCTGAATGGCCGACTCCTGCTCCTATGTTTCTATGTTTCTATAGTTTGCATGGATGGATTTGTGGTGCTCATAGATCTGGTACCAGGTCACGGACGATGACTCCATTGCACAATGTACAAAGGCATTATTTTCCTGAATTCAGCATTGTAGAGCTTCTTACCTCCCTCGATCCTCCTATAATCTACAGGCGAATAAATGAAATCACTCTTCAACTGGCATCGTCTAATTACAGCTTCCCTGGCTTAACTCTAACTATTCACCACTTTCCAATTCATCTTGTCGTCTCTCCTGCTCCTTTCCGCCTCGGTGGTGCCTTGCACTATGGGCTCTTCATCTGGCTTTCACACTTAAATAAAGCTTTATCACCAGGCCCTGCCACAGTCATTAGAAGACGCATTTAATTGCAGTTTCATCTAAAGCCTTGAGTAGGTTATAGTCTTGAGCACTCAGAATCATGAGGGGGGAGGGGAGGGGGTGGAATTTCTGAGTGCCAACTGATCGGGAGCATTGCCAGGCCTGTGTTGGAGATAGGCCTGTGACACCGTAGCCTTAACCCTAAATGCCCGCTTGGCACCATCGAGGATCCACCCCGCCAAGGGGGCCTCGTGTAATTATCCTTTATATCCCACGTTTAGTATTACTTCAAAGAGCAATAAAAGGACTGTTCTACCATGTAAGTCAACGCAGGCCTTCAAAATGCCCCAGGCCTCCAGCTAATTTACTGCCTGCTCCTGTCTCCTTGTAGTAAGAGACTGAAAGCCGCTGGGCGACTGCTATCCATTGAAAGAAAAGTAAACAGCATTGCTTTAATTAAAAAAATGATACTAATATACATTCTCACTTGCATTGTTACTGGAGATAATAAAAACATGAATAAATTAAATAGACATGAAAATTTAGCATTACTTACTTTACTAAGAAGCCCCTCCAGCTGTTTGGATCATTTCCCACCAACCACAATTATTAAAGGGATGATTTGCTGAGGGATTTGTTTTATGCATTCCTTTCCCTTTTCCAAATGAAAACTCAGGGCTCAGAACAATAACAGCTCCATCCACGCACTCGTCGATCCAGCAACAACAACTTGGGCCTTTACCGTAGTGAAACGTCCCAAGATGCTTCACAGGAGCGTCATCAATCAGCAATTTGACCCCGAGCCACATAAAGAGAAATTAGGACAGGCGACCAAAAGCTTGGTCAAAGAGGGAGGTTTTAAGGAGCGTCTTCAAGGAGGACATAAGAAATAGGAGCAGGAGTCGGCCATTCGGCCCTTCCAGTCTGCTCCGCCATTCAATAAGATCACGGCTGATCTTCAACTTCAACTCCACTTTCCTGCCCGATCCCCGTATCCCGTGATTCGCTTAGAGCTCAAAAATCTATTGATCTCTGTCTTGAATATACTCAAACGACTCAGCATCCACAGCCCCTTGGGGTAGAAAATGCCAAAGATTCACAACCCTCTGAGTGAAGAAATTCCTCCTCATCTCGGTCTTAAATGGCCGACCACTTATAAAAACTTAGAAACATAGAAGATAGGAGCAGGAGTAGGCCATTCGGCCCCTCGAGCCTGCTCCGCCATTCAATGCGATCATGGCTGATCATCCAAGTTCATTACCCAGTACCTGCTTTCTCCCCATATCCCTTGATCCCTTATCCTGAGCCTTTGCCCCCTAGTTCTAGACTCTCCAGCCAGGGGGAAACAACCTCTCAGCATCTACCCTGTCAATCCTACCTCAGAATCTCAATGAGATCACCTCTCATTCTTCTAAACTCCAGAGACTACAGGCCTTTTCTACTCAATCTCTCCTCATAGGACAACCCTCTCATCTCAGGAATCAATCTAGTGAACCTTCGTTGCACCGCCTCCAAGGCAAGTATATCCTTCCTTAGATAAGGAGACCAAAACTGTGCCCAGTACTCCAGGTGTGGTCTCACCAAAACCCTGTACAATTGCAGCAAGACTTCCTTACTCTTATACTCCAACCCCCTTGCAATAAAGGCCAACATGCCATTTGCCTTCTTAAGGAGAGAGAGGTAGCGAGGCGGAGAGGTTTAGGGAGGGAATTCCAGAGTTTAGGGCCCTGGGCAGCTGAAGGCACCGCCGCCAGTGGTGGAGTGATGAAAATCGTCGATACTCAACATGCCAGAATTGGAGGAGCGCAAAGATCTCGGAGGGTTGTAGGGCTGGAAGAGGTTACAGAGATAGGGAGGGGGCCTGCAATGATGCGGCGCTACGTGTCGACACACGTGGCGCTGTTGCACGTAGCGCCGCAATATTCAGTTGTAGCGCCCCAAGAAGGAGGTGGAGTGTTTCCAGTAGTGCCCTGGTTCTTGCTTGGGGCGCTACGACTGAATTTCCGGCGGCGGGGCGCTAATTTTCTCGGGGCGCTCCCAAAAGGGGCGACACCCCAATTTTCCCCCCTTTATTCCTCTGGCTCAGCAGTGAGCGACAAGCGCCATCATTTGCAAATTGCCACGAAGAGAGGCGGGAGTGAGAGTAGGAGAAATTCCTTTTAAGCAGGAGTGTGGAATGCTGTACCACAGAGGATGATCGGGACAGAGACCATTGCACCTTCTGGGGAAGAAGTGGACAAATATTTGCAGTGTACGGGGCTGTGGCCAGCGAGTGAGAGAGTGCATCAATTCTGGATTGAAGAGCCAGCAGAGATCCGGTGGGCCGAATGATCTACGAGGCTGCTGTCTTATGGTTTTAGTTGTGCGTGAAATGTGAGGGCTAGGAACGGTTTACACATTATTTACTTATCTAGTCACCAAGGTTGGGAGACGTGTTGACAAGTAACGGCACCGATTTACCATTAATCAATAGCTCCTGCTTGTAATGAGGCCATAGAGTCCGACTATCTCAAGATCATTGGGCGAGTCTCCTTTTTTCCCATTACCAAGTGTAGATGGAACGTTGGAGCAAAAGTAATTTATCGCGACACCGAGAACAGGCTATCAGTCAGAGCTGCATGCTGGGACATGCTGTGCCAAAATCAAACTTGACAATGTACATAATTAGGCCAGTTTCAGCAGGCTCCACTCTGCATACAGCTGAGCGAGGCAACTTGACTCATATAAATACTTCATCGTCATCTCACTGGCAGACAGTCTGCTTGTTACGCAGGCTGGACATTACTGAACTGGTACCAGTGTTTTGGATGAGACGTTAAACCCAGGCACCCGGCTGCCCTCTCAGGTGGGTGCAGAAAGATCCCGCGGCACTATTTGGAAGAAGAGCAGGGGCATTCTCTTGCATTTCTATCACGCCTTTCACGACCTCAGGACGTCCCAAAGCGCTTTACAGCCAATGAAGTACTTTTGGAGTGCAGTCACTGTTGTAATGTGGGAAACGCGGCAGCCAATTTGTGCACAGCAAGCTCCCACAAACAGCAATGTGATAATGACCGGATCATCTGTTTTTTATGATGTTGATTGAGGGATAAATATTGGCCCAGGACACCGGGGATAACTCCGCTGCTCTTCTTCGAAATAGCGCCAAGGGATCTTTTACGTCCACCCGAGAGAGAGCAGACGGGGCCTCGGTTTAACGTCTCATCCGAAAGACGGCACCTCTGACAGTGCAGCACTCCCTCAGCACCGCACTGGAGCGTCAGCCTAGATTTTTGTGCTCAAGTCTCTGGAGTGGGACTTGAACCCACAACCTTCTGACTCAGAAGGTGAAAATTACCCCTGTCCCCCGCCATGCAATTACTAAAAGTAAACATTTAATTGGCTTCTTACTCCATAATTGGTTGTGAGGCGTCATCTTTCTCTAGGTCACTTGCAAAGGGACTGTTAGCATTTCATCAGTGCTAAATGGCCTAATAGGTTTTTTTTAACCTCGTGATTAAGCATGAACTCCTGTCATTTTATATATGCTCCATTTCTTAAAATATTAACTTTTCTTTTCTAAAGTACTGTAGTAGAAATTGCCACTGGGCTTTCTGCAATAACTGTTGTGAGATTCCAAAGCTGGTTGCAATTCCAAGATTTCTCAGAAAACGTTGACAAAACCCCTGATGCCGCAAAACATATCGACAAAACATCAACTAGCCGTCAATGGCTGAAGCAACAATCTACCCATTTCAATAACTAGATTCAGCCTACAAAGAAATCAATAGTCTCCTAGGGCAATGAGTCATCTGATGCCATGAGGGAAGGAGACAGACACAGGCTGGGGGAGAGAGAGAGAGAGACAACGATAAACAGCGAGAGACAGAAATAAGGACGGAGGGAGAGAGCGAAAGATAAAAGCGAAGAGATAAAGAGAAAGCGACAAAGCCGAAGAAAAGGACTGAAACAAAGATGGAAGAGAGAGGGAGAGAAAGGCGAGGAGGTGGACATTCCCTTCAGGCCTGTTTTTGTGGCCTGATTTGGGTGCTGGGCGTGGAGCACCCGCCCCAACCAGGAGGCCAGAGGCCAGCTCAAAATTGGACCTCGGGGCCTATTAACATCATTTGGGGAGGCTGCCGACACCTCTCGCACCTCCATAGGAAGCTCGCTGATTTGAACGAGATGAACGTAGGGCTGCTTGCCTTGGCGATATCAGTCTGAAGATAAGACCCGGGGGGTGGAGTGGTGGGGGGTGGGGTCGGGTAGACTTACACCACAGCAGCCGCTGAAAAAGCCCGAATTCAGGCTTGGTTCCTGCTTCACTCATCACACTTCAGTTTCAGCAAAGGGGCCCCAAAACAAGGCCTCTCATTTACATATGTAAGGGGCCTGACGCCCGCTTATAGGGCAGCCGCCAGAGACTCCTGAAGAATGGTCCGACCCGATATCTGGTTGGACGTCCTTCGGGCGTTCTTTGCACGTGGGGCTTCGGTCTCCAAACTTGTCCCTTGCTGTGCCCCCTCTAACACATGTAAAATGGGCACCACAAGGGCTAATTCCTACCCCAAGGAGACGGAGACAGAGACAAAGAAAGAGAGGCTGAGACAGGGTGATAGAGAGAGAGAGAGATAGTGGAGGGTTAGGGGGGAGAGAGGTGAGGAAGAGATAGAGAGAATGAGAAAGGAATGCAGGAAGGCTGTTCCCGATGGCGGGGGAGTCCAGAACCAGGGGTCACAGTCTAAGGATAAGGGGTAAGGGGGAGTCCAGAACCAGGGGTCACAGTCTAAGGATAAGGGGTAAGCCATTTAGGACTGAGATGAGGAGGAATTTCTTCACCCAGAGAGTGGTGAACCTGTGGAATTCTCTACCACAGAAGACAGTTGAGGCCAATTCATTAAATATATTCAAGAAGGAGTTGGATATATTTCTTAAGGCTAAAGGGATCAAGGGATATGGGGAGAAAGCAGGGACCGGGTACTGAGTTTGAATGATCAGCCGTGATCTCATTAAATGGTGGAGCAGACTTGAGGGGCCGAATGGCCTACTCCTACTCCTATCTTCTATGTTTCTATGAATAGCGCCCAATAAAAGCCCACTAGCAGATGATTTTGAAGCTAGGACACTACAGGGTACAAGAAAGAGGTCCTAAAAAGCCTATTAACAAGTGCGGTCATTTTAAAGACAGAGCGACCCGGAGCACATGAAGCAGTACAGGAAGAATGTGTGCATCCTCCAAAGAGACATACTCACGCATTAGCAAAGCAGCATTTAAAGCTTGGCTCCCACTGCTGACGTGACAGTCATGGGTTAATAAGGTATTAATCTCAACCAGTTGAAACTATTGGATTTTTCTAACATTTCGCAAAATATAAGAAAAGACCATCCTTTTCTTGGTGCTATTTTCGCTCTTATGGTCAAACAGGTGTCTCACTGACAGAAAACACTTGATCACAGGGCTGACAAAAACAAATCTGTCAAATAACTCGTTGCACAAAAGATAACCTTCAGAAGGACTACGCTTAAGCCACTGTTTTACAGCAATTGAATAAGTCCAATCTATTTTTTATTAGATGGGATTCCAGGGCTTGGGGATCGCATTCCACAGCTTCTGCTAACTCCTATTCTTACTCTCCATTCGGCCTATTTAATCGCTGTGGTGATAAGAGGAATTTGAACATCTTGCGGTCGGAGTTGGTTTTGGGCGATCGGGCGGTATGGAAAAGGCCGCCGGTTATAAGCCCCGCCCGATATTCAGTCCTACTGACTTCAATAGAAACAGGACGCATAACGGGTGGTCGATGCGATACCTCCCGCTTGGCGCTACCACCCCAGACTAATTTAGGCCCTCGTTAGTTCTCCAGCCCTTCAAACGCCACCTCCTCCCATATCGGAGCAGCGTGGCACCGCTCTGATTTTACGGTCTGTTGTTGAGGCGGGCACCTCTGATATGGTGCACAGGTTCCCGATTGAAGCAGTCCCACCACGATCGGTCCACTGGGGTAACTACTGCTACTTTCGTATGATGGGAAAAGCTTATAATGGGATGTCTGGTTTGGCTAGCCAGTCGATGGTTTCCTGAGATGCCGAGTGGAGAAATGAGGTGCCTCCCGCAACAGATCTTAGTGGGCAGGTTGATGTGACGTGATCCACGGTCTGGGACTCATGGCCACACTTCGGGTCGTCCCTCATCGTCCACTTGTGGAGCAGGTGGCCGCAGCGTCCATGCTCTGTGAGGATTGGGTTGAGCGCTGTCCACTGTCTTCGAGGGAGGTCGAAGCCGGGGACCTCTGCTGTTGGGTCAGTGATGAGATGTTGGTTCTTTATGTTGCGTGCGTCTCACGATTCCATCCATCTGGATAGAGGGTTGATACCGGCTGAGTGAATATTGGCTGCTGTGTCCCAGAATGTAACTCAGAAGGGGCAAGCAACATGGTGTTTCTCTGCTCAGTGCATATTTGTTCTTCACTGCCCCTGAGCGCTGAGCGGCCAGTGCCCTGTGCTTCACTGCTTGTTTCCTCCCTCATCTAATAACAACCTGCATTTATACAGCGTCTTTAACATAGTAAACCGTCCCATGGCGCTTCACAGGAGCGCAATCAGACAAAAGTTGTCACCGAGCCGCGTAAGGAGATATCAGGGCAGGTGGCCAAAAGCTTGGTCAAAGAGGTAGGTTTTAAGAAGCATCTTAAAGGAGCTGAGAAAAGGAGAGAGGTGGAGAGGTTTAGGGAGGGAATTCCAGAGCTTGGGGCCTTGGCAGCTGAAAGCACGGCTAATGGTGGGGCATTATCCAGATCTCCATGGTTGACGTGAAATGTTGGTATCTCTGCTGGTATTTGCTTTAAGGATGTGCAACAACAGTTGTTGTTGTGCTCGCTGTGCTTCTCTAGTTGGGTCTCAGACACCACTTGATTCTTCTTTATCTGTGAAGACAGCAGATGGGACATTATTAGTATATAAGCACACTTATCCATTTGGGTATTGTATTGTCATTACATGGTCTATTAAACACTTGTACACAATCAGTGTGTATGGACATGTTGATGTAACATATGGTGCAAATAATAGAATGTATGATTAATATGGCATCCGTCCAACCTCATCACGTCCAATGCCTTTGAGAGCTCATTCTACAATTCTCAGTTACTCTGAAGTCAATGGTTTCGCCTGGCAGGGTCCATGATCTATTCCACTCCTTGCCCTCCAAGTAGGTGAGCTTTGCCTCTAGACATGGTGAGCACTGTGATTAAGGCAAGGTGATTTATAGAATCATAGATTCATACATTTGGCCCACCGTGCCTGTGTCGGCTCTTTGAAAGAGCTATCCAATTAGACCCACTCCCCTGCTCCCTCCCCATATCGCTGCAAATTTCTCCTTTTCAAGTATATTTCCAATACCCTTTTGAAAGTTACTATTGAATCTGCTTCCACCGCCCTTTCAGGCAGCGCATTCCAGATTTAGCACATGGAAATCTATTCATTTCTGTTTGAGTTTAGCGATATTTGAAAATCTCTGTAACAACATTTCTTCCCCATATGCTCTTCATCTCCACATTAAGGCAGGGTGATTTACCACATGGAAATTCATTTGTTTTTCTAGTTAATTACAAGGCTTACAAATACCAATGAACATCAGTTCTATATTGGCGTGGCCAATATTTATCCCTCAACCAATGTCACTAAAACACATTGCTGTTTGTGGGAGCTTGCTGTGCGCAAATTAGTTGCTGCGTTTCCTACATTACAACAGTGAATACACTTCAAATAAAAGTACTTCATTGGTTGTAAAGTGATTTTGGGACATCCTAAGGTGATGAAAGGCGCTATATAAATGTAAATTTTTCTTTTTCTCTTTCTCTTTTTCTCTCTCTCTTTCTTTCTCTCTTTCTCTCTTTCTCCTCTCTCTCTTTCTCTCTCTCTTTCTCTCTCTCTTTCTTTCTCTCTTTCTTCTCTCTCTCTTTCTCTCTTTCTTTCTCTCTTTCTTCTCTCTCTCTTTCTTTCTCTCTTTCTCTCTTCCTTCCTATATCACCTCTGTTGCTACTTTACGGCAATGTCGTTGCCGCACTTTGGTGCTCTTTTTCAAGATCTCTTCACGGCCTTTTTTCCAGCTATACCTCATATGCTGTGTGAGATATTGCAAAAGCTCTTAGTCTCGGCAGCGTGCCTGACCAAAAGGCTTCCCTTCCCATTTCTCCATTGCGCTCTCCACAAGGAGCTCTGTTACACGAGTTGGTGAGGTTTACTATGTTGCAACAGAGCCAGGACTCTGAAGATACTGTTTGTGGGAGCTTGCTGTGCGCAAATTGGCTGCCCCCGTTTCCTACATTACACCAGTGACTACGCTTCAAATAAAAGTACTTCATTGGCTGTAAAGCGCTTTGGGATATCCTAAGGTCATGAAAGGCGCTATAGAAATGCGATTAACAATTTGCTATTTATTGCGGTTGAGGGCTTGTTAGCTGCTTGAGAAATGTTAACGACTTCGTTCCGCATGCATTGTAATTGCCTGTATTTTTGTTGTTCCCACTAATGAATTTGTATTAAATGAAATCGCCCATATTACACATATTGTTTTAAACAGCCTCCAGCGGTCCCTTTAAGGATTGTTGTTTAGGCTGCCTGGTAATAATAGTAGGCATATATATGTGACGTCTGTTAGCGTGTCTATGGGAGGGCTGTTAATGTATATATGGGACATCTGTTAGTGTGTCTACGGGAGGGCTGTTACTGTATATATGGGACATCTGTTAGCGTGTCTACGGGAGGGCTGTTAATGTATATATGGGACATCTGTTAGCGTGTCTACTGGAGGGCTGTTAATGTATATATGGGGCATCTGTTAGCGTGTCTACGGGAGGGCTGTTAATGTATATATGGGACATCTGTTAGCGTGTCTATGGGAGGGCTGTTAATGTATATATGTGAAGTCTGTTAGCGTGTCTACAGGAGGGCTGTTAATGTATATTTGCGAAGTCTGTTAGCGTGTCTATGGGAGGGCTGTTAATGTATATATGGGGCATCTGTTAGTGTGTCTATGGGAGGGCTGTTACTGTATATATGGGACATCTGTTAGCGTGTCTATGGGAGGTCCGTTAATGTATATATGGGACATCTGTTAGCGTGTCTATGGGAGGGCTGTTAATTAATGTATATATGGGACATCTGTTAGTGTGTCTATGGGAGGACTGTTAATGTATATATGGCAGGTCTGTTAGTGTATATATCGGTCACCTGTTGGTGTATATATAGAAGGCATGTTAGTCTATATATTGGATGCTTGTTAGTGTATAAATGGGAGGTCAGTGTATATATCGGAGATAGGTTAGTGTATATATGGGAGGTAGGTCAGTGTATATATGGGAGGTAGGTCAGTGTATATATGGGAGGTAGGTCAGTGTATATATGGGAGGTAGGTCAGTGTATATATGGGAGGTAGGTCAGTGTATATATGGGAGGTAGGTCAGTGTATATATGGGAGGTAGGTTAGTGTATATATGGGAGGTAGGTCAGTGTATATATGGGAGGTAGGTCAGTGTATATATGGGAGGTAGGTCAGTGTATATATGGGAGGTAGGTCAGTGTATATATGGGAGGTAGGTCAGTGTATATATGGTAGGTCAGTGTATATATGGGAGGTAGGTCAGTGTATATATGGGAGGTCAGTGTATATATGGGAGGTAGGTTAGTGTATATATGGGAGGTAGGTTAGTGTATATATGGGAGGTAGTCAGTGTATATATGGGAGGTAGGTCAGTGTATATATGGGAGGTAGGTCAGTGTATATATGGGAGATAGGTCAGTGTATATATGGGAGGTAGGTCAGTGTATATATGGGAGGTAGGTTAGTGTATATATGGGAGGTAGGTCAGTGTATATATGGGAGGTAGGTTAGTGTATATATGGGAGGTAGGTCAGTGTAAATATGGGAGGTAGGTCAGTGTATATATGGGAGGTAGGTCAGTGTATATATGGGAGGTAGGTCAGTGTATATATGGGAGGTAGGTCAGTGTATATATGGGAGGTAGGTCAGTGTATATATGGGAGGTAGGTTAGTGTATATATGGGAGGTAGGTCAGTGTATATATGGGAGGTAGGTCAGTGTAAATATGGGAGGTAGGTCAGTGTATATATGGGAGGTAGGTCAGTGTATATATGGGAGGTAGGTCAGTGTATATATGGGAGGTAGGTCAGTGTATATATGGGAGGTAGGTTAGTGTATATATGGGAGGTAGGTCAGTGTATATATGGGAGGTAGGTCAGTGTATATATGGGAGGTAGGTCAGTGTATATATGGGAGGTAGGTCAGTGTATATATGGGAGGTAGGTCAGTGTATATATGGGAGGTAGGTTAGTGTATATATGGGAGGTAGGTCAGTGTATATATGGGAGGTAGGTTAGTGTATATATGGGAGGTAGGTCAGTGTATATATGGGAGGTAGGTTAGTGTATATATGGGAGGTAGGTCAGTGTATATATGGGAGGTAGGTCAGTGTATATATGGGATGTAGGTCAGTGTATATATGGGAGGTAGGTCAGTGTAAATATGGGAGGTAGGTCAGTGTATATATGGGAGGTAGGTCAGTGTATATATGGGAGGTAGGTCAGTGTATATATGGGAGGTAGGTCAGTGTATATATGGGAGGTAGGGCAGTACATATATGGGAGGTAGGTTAGTGTATATATGGTAGGTCAGTGTATATATGGGAGGTAGGTCAGTGTATATATGGGAGGTAGGTCAGTGTATATATGGGAGGTAGGTCAGTGTATATATGGGAGGTAGGTCAGTGTATATATGGGAGGTAGGTTAGTGTATATATGGGAGGCAGGTCAGTGTATATATGAGAGGTAGGTCGGTGTATATATGTGTACACTTCAGTTTCACCAACAAGTTAGCCTGAAGTCTCGGCTCCGCCATCTATAGGCAGTAAAGGAAAGCGTCAGTAGCCTGGAACAGTGGTCAAGCAGACCTTGTGATTAGTCAACTAAGCAAGGCATGCCATCTAGAGATAGCTGGAAAATGTACTGTCCCGAATTCAAAGAACGACGTGGATGTGGGGTAGAAAGTAGTACAGATGTGTAATTTGTATGTGCTTATTAGCGCCATGCGTCCCTTCTATATAACATGATGATGATGATGACTTACTCAAGTGTGCCACCTATGGAGCTGGCAATAAAAATAGAGAATTTTCTTATGATAGCGACAGTTAAAAAAATAATAATTATGAGTGGAAGTTCCATGGGCTGCCATAGAGGCATTGCTGAATGGGCCCCATGGATAATCAGCGCGAACTTTACAACTCTAAGGACAAATAGAAGGTCCAATAAAACCCAGTGGCCTGTCCTTACTGCATTGTAAAGTTCTCAAGTGGTGGGCTATTCATAAATATTCCCGAATGAGCCTACTCCTGCCTTTGAAGTAACATTTAATGTTTTATTACAAAAAAGATAACTCAGGTTTATCATAACAACAACAACTTGCATTTATATAGTGCCTTTAACGTAGTAAACCATCCCAAGGCTCTTCACAGGAGCGTTATTTGACACCAAACCACATAAGGAGATACTAGGTCAGGAGACCAAAAGCTTGGTCAAAGGGGTAGGTTTTAAGGAATGCCTTAAAGGAGGAGAGCGAGGATAGGCGGGTGAGGGAGGGAATTCCAGAGCTTAGGGCCTAGCTAGGCTGAAGGCGCTGCCGCCAATGGTGGAGCGATGGAAATCGGGGAATGCTCAAGAGGGCAGAATTGGAGGAACGCAGAGATTTCGGGGGGGGGGTGGTTGTGGGGCTGGAGGTGGTTACAGAGATAGGGAGGAGTGAGGCCGTGGAGGGATTTGAAAACAAGGATGAGAATTTTAATATCGAGGAGTTAATAAGATAGAACCTTATCCCACTCTCAGGACATCTCAAAGTACCTCACAACCAGTGAATTACTTTTGAAGTGTAGCCATTCTTATCATGTAGCCAACTGCAGCAGCCAGATTGAACACAAACAGCAGATGAATGAATGACCAGATAATCTGCTTTTGATGGTGTTGCCTGAGGGAGAAATGGCTGGGACACCAGGAGAATGCCCTGATCTTCATTGAATAGTCTCTTGGGATCTTTTGCATTCAGGGCAAGGTGGAATTCCGCTTAAGGTTTGAGTTGAAAGATGAAATCCCAGACGATGCGGTGGTCTATTAGCTGAAGTGTCAGCCTATCCAGATGGACGGAATCGCGGGACGCACGCAGCATAAAGAATCAACACCTCGTCACTGACCCAACAGCAGAGGCCCCCGGCTCCGACCTCCCTTGAAGACAGCGGACGGCGCTCAACCTAATCCGCACAGGGCATGTACGCTGCGGACACCTGCTCCACCAGTGGACGATGACGGACGACCCGAAGTGTGACTGTGGCCACGAGTCCCAGATCATGGAACACATCACATCAACCTGCCCACTAAGATCTGTTGCGTGAGGCGCCTCATTTCTCCACTCGGCATCCCAGGAGGCCATCGAAACATTGAAGATAGGAGCAGGAGTAGGCCATTCGGCCTCTCGAGCCCGCTCCGCCATTCAATGAGATCATGGCTGATCATCCAAATTCAGTACTCTGTCCTTGCTTTCTCCTGATATCCCTTGATCCCTTTAGCCTCAAGTAATATATCCAACTCCTTCTTGAATATATTTAATGAATTGGCCTCAACTGCCCTGTGTGGCAGAGAATTCCACAGGTTCACCACTCTCTGGGTGAAGAACTTCCTCCTCATCTCAGTCCTAAATGGCTCACCCCTTATCCTTAGACTGTGCCCTCTGGTTCTGGACTCCCCCGCCATTGGGAGCATCTAGTCTGTCTAGTCCTGTTAGAATTTTATAAGTTTCAATGAGATCCCCTCTCATTCTTCTAAACTCTAGCGAATATAAGCCTAATTGACCCAATCTCTCCTCATACGTCATTCCTGCCATCCCAGGTATCAATCTGGTGAATCTTTGCTGCACTCTCTCCATGGCAAGAACATCCTTCCTCAGATAAGGCGATCAAAACTGCACACAATACTCAAGGTGTGGTCTCACCAAGGCCCTGTACAACTGCAGCAAGACATCCTTGCTCCTGTACTCAAATCCTCTCGCTATAAAGGCCAACATACCATTTACCTTCTTAACCGCCTGCTGCACCTGCATGCTTACCTTCAGCGACTGGTGCACAAGGACACCCAGGTCTCGCTGCACTTCCCCTTTTCCCAATCTATTGCTGTTCAGATAATAATCTGTCTTCCTGTTTTTGCCATCGAAGTGGATAACCTCGCATTTATCCACATTATACTGCATTTGCCATGCATCTGCCCAATCACCCAACCTGTCCAAATCATACTGGATTGCCATCGAATGGACAGCCAAACCAGACATTCCATTATAAGCTTTTGCCGTCACACGATAGTAGTAGTAATGTTGGCCTAGATCATAGTTAAACAGGAACTATCTTTAGCGAAGCCCATTCTCCATCTGCTGTGCATCCTGCCATGAAACTTGTGCCAAAGTGTTCCTTTGCATCAAGCCCATTGTCTCATGATTGGCGAATGACATGGCGAACATTACATGCAACTGCACTCTCTGCGGCAGCCTGAAAGTAGTTCATTATTAATGCCCTTGTACAAAAGAATAATTCCCGAGGCAGGATGTTCGAAAAGTGTGATGCCAGGACTGTTTTCAGAAATTCATTTCGATGCGACGTAGATTTACCTGAAAGGCAAGGTGACTTGCTTTTTTGGACTGACTTGCCTTTTCAGTTGAGCAACTCATTGTGTGCATTGTGAATGTAGGCTCTAACTTGTCCAGGGAGCTACCTGTGTATTGTAAGGGTGCATTATAGCGTCATCATGGGGGTTTCTGCATTAAGCCTGTCACCGAGTTCTCAACTCTCTCGAAAAGCTTTCTGAACAGCCATTGATCTCCGATTGATGCTATCCTATCTCTGAGTGCGGTTCCTGGACTTTAATTAATCATTTCAATACTCTTATTGAGCTGCATCCATTTCCATTAATTGCAGACTGCTGCCTGGCTGTGGAACGTTTGTGATGATGGAGATCTACTGGGGGTTGTTTTTGGAGAGTCTTACTCCCTATAACAAACTGCTCTGAGACCTATATTGCCATGCCGTTATGTTGTAATGTTGGGTCCGTGTATTAGGTAAGTATTATACCCAGCAGATGATCCCTGACAGGATTTCTGTCTGGATCAAGGGTATAATAGAAACAAATAGAAATAGTGAGTTTTTTTCTACCTTTTCTATATACTGTGGCGACACGCCACCACTGGACATAATCCGCTCATGGCGGCACAGACAGTTTAAGCAGACGCCCCCAGCCGGGGGCCCTTTCCTCCAGCAACTTGTTTCCCGCAGGGACAGGCTGCCGGGAGCACTTCCTGTCTGGGGAGTATTTAAGTGGTTGCGCGGGCTTTTCCAGTTTCTCTTTGCCATGAGGTTGATTAAAGCAGTTGTGTTTCACCAACTCTGGTCTCGACTCCCCCGTTTGCCGCGGTATCTCAACACTGGTGACCCCGATGCTCAGGACGAATCCTAAGCTGGCATGGCGGATACAAACGCAGTCACGGTTAAACTACTGGACTTTTGGGAGAACCTGGCCGAGGCCTGGTTCGTTCAAGCCGAGTCCAGATTCCGGCTGAAAAACATTACAGTCGATGCCACGAAGTACGACTACCTCGTCGCCTCTCTCACCTACGCCACAGTCCCCAAGGTTTGGGCAGTGCTGCAGGATCCACCAGTGGAAGGCAAGTACGAACATCTGAAGGCCGCACTCCTTAAAAAATTTCAAGCGTCCTCTTATCAGCGCAACTGCCAACTCCTCGACCTCCCCAGCCTTGGTGATGCTTCACCGTCGGATCTGCTTTCCCACATGCTGTCCCTCTCGGACGACAAAAACCCCGGCGCCCTCTTTCGCACGCTTTTCATTCGGCAGCTCCCCGCCAGCATCCGCCCGCTCATTGTGGAGTCTGGCTCCACGGACCTGAATAAGATAGCCGAAAAGGCCAACCGGCTGCTCTCTGCGCAGACCACCCGCGACGTCGCGCCCGACCTCACGGCAACGACCACGCGGTCTCCCCGGCCCACTAGGCCCGACCGCCCTACCACTCCGGGTCACTGCTACTACCACACCCGTTTTGGCACTAGGGCCCAACGCTGCACGCCACCGTGCACTTTCAAACCCCCCCCCGCACCGGCCCCCACGATGGCCGCGGGGCAAAAGGGGCCTCTACTGTACGTCACCGACGACAGCACCAACCGCCGATTTCTGTGCGACACAGGGGCCCAGCACAGCATCACCCCCGCCTCCGCCCTCGAAATCCAACGCAGCGCACGGGGTATCACGCTGGCCGCAGCCAATGGCTCTGACATCCGCACATACGGCACCCGCATGGCCACGCTCGACCTCGCAGGCCGCCGCTACCGCTGGGAGTTCCTCACAGCCAGGGCCCTCTGCCCACTCATCGGCGCCGACTTCCTACGCGCCCACGGCCTCCTTGTCGACATTCCGAGGCACCGCCTCGTCGACATCAACACTATGGCCCCCATCCCTGGCGCATCCACCCCGGCCCGTTCGGCCGGCCTGACGACCGACTGCCTCGCCAGAGCCATGGACGACTACTCGGCACTTCTAGCCGAGTTTCCCGCCCTCACTAACCCGACCTTTTCGGCCAAAGCCACCAAACACGGTGTGGAGCACTATATCCCCACCACCGGCCCCCCAGTTTCTGCCCACGCCCGCAGACTCAACCCGGCCAAGCTGGAAATTGCGCGGGCCGAGTTCACCACCATGGAGCAACTTGGCATCATCTGCCGCTCCAGCAGCCCTTGGGCCTCGCCCCTCCACATTGCCCCCAAGCCCGGCGGAGGCTGGCGCCCCTGCGGGGACTACCGCCGCCTCAACGACGCCACCACCCCCGACCGATACCCGGTGCCGCACATCCAGGACTTCTCGGCCCGACTGGCCGGATGAACCGTCTTTTCCAAGGTCGACCTGGTGCGCGGTTACCACCAAGTCCCCGTACACCCCGCGGACATCCCTAAAACGGCCGTCATCACCCCATTCGGCCTGTTCGAGTTCCTGAGGATGCCCTTCGGCCTCAAGAATGCAGCCCAGGCTTTCCAGCGCCTGATGGACTCAGTCCTCCGGGACCTGAACTTCCTATTTGTCTATCTAGACGACATTCTCGTGGCCAGCTCCGCCCAACAGGAACACCTCGAACACATTCGCATCCTGTTCGGGTGCCTAGCCCAACACGGGCTCATCCTCAGCCCGGCGAAGTGCCAATTCGGCCTAGCCGAGATCGATTTTCTCGGTCACCACATCACCACTGCTGGGGCCGTCCCCCTGCCCAACAAGGTGCAGGCCGTCCAGCAATTCCCCCACCCCAAAACCATCAAGGGCCTCCAGGAGTTCCTCGGGATGGTGAACTTCTACAACAGGTTCATCCCCAGAGCTGCAGCCCTCATGAAGCCCCTAACGACTCCCTCCGAGGTAAATCCGGCAAGATGGCCGTAGCCTGGACCATTGGCACGCCAGCCGCCTTCGACGCCACCAAAAACGTGCTCGCCGACACCACCCTGCTCGCGCACCCGAGGGCCGATGCCCGGGTCGCGCTCACCACTGACGCCTCCGACCACGCGGTCGGAGCCGTGTTCGAGCAGTGGGTCAATGGCGCGTGGCAGCCACTTGCCTTCTACAGCCGCCAACTGCGCCCCCCGGAGGTCAAATACTATACTTTCGACCGCGAGCTCCTCCCGCTCCACCTGTCGGTCCGCCATTTCAGGTTCCTCCTGGAGGGCCGCCCCTTCACCGCGTACGTGGACCACAAGCCACTCACATACGCGATGGCCAAGCACACCGAACCCTGGTCCGCTAGGCAGCAACGCCAGCTCGCGGCCGTGTCTGAGTTTACTACGGACATCCAGCACGTCTCCGGTAGAGACAACGTTGTCGCCGACTGCCTTTCCCGTCCCGCCATCTGCGCGAATCACCTCGCGGTCGACTACGCGCAACTAGCAGCGGCCCAGCTCACGGACCCAGACCTCCTCTCGGCGGCTACCAGACTGCCAGGGCTACGCCTAGCCAAGGTCGCGCACGGGCCCGAAGCCACGGCAGTCACTTGCGACGTCTCACTCGGCCAACCCAGGCCGGTCGTCCCTGCAACCTGGCGCCGCCGCATCTTCGACGCGCTACACGGGCTCTCCCATCCGGGTTCCCGCGCATCCGTCAAACTCCTCTCCCAGCGCTTCGTCTGGCGTGGCCTCAGCAAAGATGTTCGGACTTGGGCCACCTCCTGCCTCGTCTGCCAACGGGCTAAGGTACAGCTGCACACAAAAGCACCCCTGGGAGACTTCGAGGTACCCAGCCGCCGCTTCGACCACGTACACGTCGACATCGTCGGTCCTCTGCCACCATCGCCAAGCCAAACTTATCTCCTCACGATGGTCGACCGCTACACACGCTGGCCTGAGGCAGTGCCGCTGACCTCCACCACCACAGCCGACATCGCCAGGGCGTTCGTTAACACCTGGGTCGCAAGGTTCGGCGTACCAGCCGACATAACCTCCGACAGAGGCGCCCAGTTCACCTCCGAACTCTGGACGGCCACAGCACGCAACCTCGGGGTGACGCTCCACCGAACCACGGCGTACCACCCGCAGGCCAATGGGCTGTGTGAACGCTTCCACAGGTCACTCAAGGCCTCACTCCGCGCCGGCCTGCAGGACAGTACCTGGACTGACCGCCTACCGTGGGTGCTACTAGGCCTACGCACCGCGGTCAAGGAAGACCTCCAGTCCTCGGCAGCGGAGTTAGTCTACGGACAACCGCTGCGCGTACCAGGCGAATTCCTCCCGGAGACTACCACGCCTTGGTCGGCCGAACAGCAGCGGCTCAACTCTTTCTCTTCCGCTCAACAGTTCGCCCCACTTCCGGTCAACCGACACGGCGAACTCGCACCTCACGTCCCGCCAAACTTACAGCAGGCACGCTTCGTCTTCGTGCGACACGACGCGCACCGCGGAGCCCTGTGACCCCCGTACGACGGACCGTACGAGGTACTACAAACCGGGGACAAGGTCTTCAAGCTGCGACTCGGCGACAGGGTCGACACAGTCTCCATCGACCGGCTCAAACCAGCACACACAGAACCAGGGGAACAGGTCCCCGTGGCCCGACCTCCAACTAGAGGCCGTCCCGCCAGCAAGCCAGCACAGCCGGCGGCGAACCGCCCGGCCCCACCAACTAGACCGGCGACCACTCAGAGCCGCTCCGGCAGAACCATTAGACCACCGTCACGACTTGTCCACTCCTCCTAAGCGGATTCTGGGGGGAGCTCTGTGGCGACACGCCACCACTGGACATAATCCGCTCACGGCGGCACGGACAGTTTAAGCAGACGCCCCCAGCCGGGGGCCCTTTCCTCCAGCAACTTGTTTCCCGCAGGGACAGGTTGCCGGGAGCACTTCCTGTCTGGGGAGTATTTAAGTGGTTGCGCGGGCTTTTCCAGTTTCTCTTTGCCATGAGGTTGATTAAAGCAGTTGTGTTTCACCAACTCTGGTCTCGACTCCCACGTTTGCCGCGGTATCTCAACAATACATTAAATATATTCAAGAAGGAGTTGGATATATTTCTTAAGGCTAAAGGGATCAAGGGGTATGGGGAGAAAGCAGGGACAGGGTACTGAATTTGGATGATCAGCCATGATCGCATTGAATGGCGGAGCAGGCTCGAGGGGCCGAATGGCCTACTCCTGCTCCTATCTTCTATGTTTCTATGTTTCTTAGAGTAGAGTACGGTAGCCTAGCGGTTATGTGACTGGACAAGCAGCTCAGAGGTCATGAGATTAAAAGGAGTTAGGTCACAGATCAGCCATGGTCTCATTGAATGGTGGAACAGGCTCGAGAGGATAAATGGCCTCCTCCTGTCCCTCTGTTAATAAATCTCAGCATGATAAATTGTGAAATTGAATTCAATAAATTTGGTCATTTGTGGGCTGGCATCACAATGTGACTATTAAAACCCAATTGGTCCACTGATGTCCTTCTGGGAAGGGAACCTGCCAGTCCTACCTAATCTAGCCTACATGTGTCTCCACACCACCCAGGACAAAGCAGCCCGCTTGATTGGCACCCCATCCACCACCTTAAACATTCACTCCCTCCACCACCGGCGCACCATGGCTGCAGTGTGTACCATCTACAAGATGCACTGCAGCAACTCGCCAAGGCTTCTTCGGCAGCACCTCCCAAACCCGCGACCTCTAACACCTAGAAGGACAAGGGCAGCAGGCCCGTGGGAACACCACCACCTCCAAGTTCCCCTCCAAGTCACACACCATCCTGACTTAGAATTATATTGCCGATCCTTCATCGTCGCTGGGTCAAAATCCTGGAACTCCCTCCCTAACAGCACTGTGGGAGCACCTTCACCACACGGACTGCAGCGGTTCAAGAAGGCGGCTCACCACCACCTTCTCAAGGGGCAATTAGGGATGGGCAATAAATGCCAGCCTTGCCAACGATGCCCACATCCCATAAACAAATTTTAAAAAACTCCAGGTCCACACTATGTGGTTGCTCTCAGGGCAACTGGGGATGGGCAATAAACACGGCCTCCTCAGTGTTACCCAAGGAGAAATTTTAAAAAAAGGAATGTAAAGGGTTAGTAAAATGATGCCATGATCTCGCAGAATTCCTGTTGTCTGCTTGAAACAGCAAAAACAAAGGCTGATTGTTATTGCTGGGCAGTCCCTGCAAGGTTCATTATAATTTGTTAGGTTTAGGTCTCTGAATCATTGTTACCGATGGTGTAATTGTACAATCAACAGGAACAACTTGCATTTTTGTGGCACCATGGGAACAGAGGAACCGGAGTAGACCATAAGAACATAAGAAGTAGGAGCAGGAATAGGCCACTCGGCCCCTCGAGCCTGCTCCGCCATTCAATAAGATCATGGCTGATCTTGGGCTCAAAGCCACTTCCCCGCCCGCTCCCCATAGCCCTTCACTCCCTTATCTTGTAAAAATCTGTCTATCTCCACCTTAAATGTATTTAATGACCCAGCCTCCACGGCTCTCTGGGGCAGAAAATTCCACAGATTTACGACCCTCTGAGAGAAGAAATTCCTCCTCATCTCGGTTCTAAAAGGGCGACCCTTTATTCTGAAACTGTGCCCCCGAGTTCTAGATTTCCCCACGAGGGGAAACATCCTCTCTGCATCTACCTTGTCGAACCCCCTCAGTATCTTATATGTTTCAATAAGATCGCCTCTCATTCTTCTAAATTCCAATCAGTATAGGCCCAACCTGCTCAACCTTTCCTCATAAGTCAACCCCCTCATCTCTGGAATCAACCGAGTGAATCGTCTCTGAACTGCCTCCAATGCAAGTGACCATTCAGCCCCATTCAGCGCTAGTGGTTAGCACTGTTGCCTCACAGTGCCAGGGACCCGGGTTCAAATCCGGCCTCGGGTGACTGTCTGTGTGGGGTTTGCACATTCTCCCCATGTTTGCGTGGGTTTCCTCCGGGTGCTCCGGTTTCCTCCCACAGTCCAAAGATGTGCGGGTTAGGTTGATTGGCCATGATAAATTGACCATTAGTGTTAGGGAGATTAAAATATGTGGCGTTACGGGGATAGGGTGGGATATGTGTTATGTAGGGGTTATGGGGATTGGGTGGGATATGTGTCGGTGCAGGCTCGATGGGCCGAAATGGCCTCTATCTGCACTGTGGGGTTTCTGTGATTCTGTGAGCCTGCTCTGCCATTCAGTTAGATTGTGGCTGATCTGTACCTCGCCTTCATTTACCCACCATAGCTCCATGTCCCTTGATACCCTTACCTAACAGAAATCTATCGATTTCAGTCTTGATGGCTCCAATCACCCCTCAGCATCCACAGCCTTTTGCGGTGAGAATTCCAGGTTTCTACTACCCTTTGTGTGGAAAAAGTGCTTCCGGATTTCCCTCCTAAATTGCCCAGATTATGTCCCCTCGTTCATGATTTCCCCCCAGCAGAGGAAATAGTTTCTCTTCATCTGCCCTATCGAATCCTTTTAACATTTTAAACACCTAAATCAGATCACCCCTCAATCTTCTACACTCAAAGGAATACAAACCTAGTTTATATAAATTGTCCTCATAATTCAATGTAACCTTTAACGTAGAAAATGTCCCAAATTGAGCGGGGGGGGGGGGGGGTGGAGGGTGAAAGAAAGAAAGACTTGCATTTATATAGCGCCTTTCACAACCACCAATCATCTCAAAGTGCTTTACAGCCAATGAAGCACTTTTTGAAGTGGAGTTACTGCTGTAATGTGGGAAATGCGGTAGTCAATTTGCACACAGCAAGCTCCCACACACAGCAACATGATAATGACCAGATAATCTGTTTTTAATGATGTTGGTTGAGGGATAAATATTGGCCGGGATACCGGGGATATCTCCCCTGCTCTTCTTCGAAACGGCACCGTGGGATCTTTTACTGTAAAATCTGTATGTTATATTGCAAATTATTACACAGACTACAAGAGTAACTTTAACAGGACTTTACTATTCGAAGGTCAGGGTGAATCTGCCCAATCACTCATTACACAGCACTTATATACCGGTGTGGTCACCACCGGTATTACAGTATACCGCAGCCAAGATAAAGTAGTGCAACACCTAAAATAGTTCTCTTAAAGGTGGACGGTTACATACAATAGTTCTCTTAAAGGTAGAACGGTTACATACACTACAATCCTCCCTTTTTAGCTTACAACATACTTATTCCCCATTAAACATAACATCATAACATATATCCAACTTCATGTAAAAACAGTTCACAGATGTAGTCTCTGCGGAAAACAGTTCACAGATTCAGTCTCTGTGGAGCCGCCTCCTGTGCTTCTTGACTCGGTCTGGACAACGCCTCGGTGGTGTAGCAGTTCCCTGTGGTGTAGTCGGTTCACTTTGCTGGGGTGACTCATCCAATAGTCCTTCACTGGACTTAACAGCTTGAACTTCCGTCACTTCTGAACCAGCATTGCTGACTTCTAAAAGCTTGAGTACCTTGGGAAGTTTTTCTACTTCCAAACTGATTTGGTTCCGTTCGGAGGGACCACGTGCGTGATCTGGTAGGGGTGATAATGGTTCAGATGGGTCATCTTCTTCTGTTTCGTCTTTTCCTTTCCTGCTTCTTGGAGACTCTCTGTGCTCCGCTGCCAGCCGCATGCACAGTTCCTCCTCCTCTTTCTCCTGTTGCCTTAGCAGCGCCACCATCTCCCGGTGTTTCTTAGACTTTTTGTGATTCTTCAGGGTTTTTGCACTTCGGAAGATTTCCCCACAAGCTGGGCAGAACAGGTCATCGTTATATTCGGTGTCGTTCAACAGGACGTGGTAATAATCAGTGTTGTCCTGAGCTAGGCCAGCGAGAGGGTCTTTTATTTCCTCCATGCCCAGCTGGACGTTAGTCAGCTTTTGTTCCAATTCCAGACATCTCTCCTGAAGAGACTTCTTCATGTGTTCAGCTTCCTCCAGCTTTTTCTGGGCTTCCTGCAAGTCTTTTACTAATGACCTCATTCGTGATTTCAATACTTCAACTTCATTCGGAGATTGATTGATCGTATTATTCAATCCCTCTACTGGAGCAGTTGTTTCAGCATTCTGTTGTTCAACATTGACGTGAGTCAGCGTACTTTTGGCATCCAAGGGTTGCTCTGCTGCCCTCTTCTCAGTCTGTGTTGCAACCTCAGCTATTTCAATAACTTTTGAGAGCTCCAAACCCCTCTCCTTTGAAGATTTAAGCTCATGTTCAAATTGTTCCCATTTCAGAGTCTTGTCCCTCAGCATATGAAGGAGTTGGCTGACCGTTAACTCTTCTGACATCATCCGTTTCCCAGTAGCTGCAGGGATGTTTATAACCTTGCCCTGGGGCTCCTTTGCTGTTTCTACTTCGCCATCATCCGCAGCCTCCACCATTCGAATTTCCACAAATGAATCGTCCGGTGATGCTGCACCCAACTTCAGTAGGAGCTCGGAATTCATGGCGACCAAATCAGCCTTTTCTGCCTGCAACCTGCTAACAAGCGCCTTCAGTTGCTGAACATCTTGCTCCACCAGATTAGAGCACGCTTTGATTCGTTTGGCCTCCTCGCGCAGACGGTTTGTGTGCTCCTGCTCCCTTTTCTCCATCAGCTGCTTCTGTTGTCTTTCCAAATTCTCCCACTCTGTGTCAAAGAACTTTTTCATTGCTTTCATCTCTTGCTCAAGACGGCAACTCAATTGTTCTAATTGCTGTTGTAATTTGAAATGGAGTTGAGTTCGAGCCCGGTGTTCCTCAGAATTGTGCATGTCTGTAAACTGGACAGACTCAGAATTCTCTGTCAAACTATGTTGTTGTTGTTCAGTGGAATTCTGTTCTGAAACTTTGTTCTCCTCTGAAGCATAAGCATTTATGCACTCCTTCGTTTTTCCAACCTTAGTCAGCAAGTCCATTTTAGACTTGTCTTTCGCACCTGGGCTGGTCTTATCGTCATCAGTTTCAGAGTCTGAGCTGATTGTCTTCACCGAGTTCTCACTCGTTATTGCTTTTAGGTAGTGCCATTCCATGTTTATTTCCCTGATCCACTCCCGTCCCAGAAGTGGTGGACCTCCCTCAGGTAGTACATATAAGTCCATTCCTTGGTGTTCTTTGCCCTTGTCTCTCACCTTGACCTTTATCTTTCCGATGGGGTATACTTTATGCCCCGTGTATGTCTGCAATACGATCTTGGTATCTCTCAAGGGTATATGTGAGAATAGCCGGTTGTAATCCCTTCGATTTATGACTGATAGGGCTGATCCTGTGTCCAATTCCATTTTTACTTGGACTCCGGCTATTTTTAGCATGACCCAGATAGTTTGTAGGTCAGCTTCCTTACTCACATTGTGAATTCTCAGACTACCCAGTTCCTGGCCGTTTGGGTCTGAATCCGAATTCTGTTCATCCGAACTCTTCTCAGCCACCTTGTGTACCTTGCTGTACTTTTCCTGCGGTGACTTTTTGTTGTTGCTGGTCTTCTTTCCTGACCGGCATACTTTAGCTATGTGACCAAGCTTGCCACATTTTCTACATTCCTGGTTTTTAAACCAGCATTGGTTCTGGTCGTGTGTTGTCTTCCCACAACGATAACATTTCGTTGTACCCGAAGTCATTTGATCCACGCTGAGTACCGCTGCCTTCAGCTGCATTTCTGCAGTGCCTCTCGCTGCGGCTTCGTGCGATGCTGCAATAAGGACAGCCTTATCAAGTGTAAGATCGTTCTCTTCTAGCAGTCGCTTTTGTGTTCCTTCCTTCGACAACCCGCACACGAACTTGTCTCTCAATGCCTCTGTCAGATTTTCCCCAAACTGACAGTATTTCGCTAATCTACGCAGTTCAACCAAGTATTCCGCGTTGCTTTCCTCTTTCCATTGCGTTCTCGCATAAAATTTGAATCGTTCCGCCAACATCAGCGGTGTGGGGTTCAAATGATCCTTCAGGACAGCAACAATATTAGCGAAAGTCTGATCCGCCGGTTTAGCTGGTGATAGAAGATGCTTCAATAGCCCGTATGTCTTCGCCCCCATTGAGTTTAGTAAGGTTAGAGCTTTATCATCATCTGCTATTTTATTGGCCTCACAATATATCTCGATGCGTTCTACATACGTGGCCCAATCTTCCACCTCGGAATCGAAGTCGTTGATGTTACCATGCTTAGGCATCTTCACTATCTTTCTGAGAAACAACAACGAATTTGTTCGTTACTTTTTTTTTTCCAAAAATGGCGGTTTCCCGCGCTTGTCTTCTTCCCCGCCCACTTTCAAAATGGCGGTTTACCGCTCCTGTCTTCTTCCCTGCCTACTGGCGGCTTCCCGCGTTTCTTCCCCTGGCGGGAGGGGTAAGCTTTGCTCTCGGGCGACGACCGCTGGCTTTCGGGGTTCGCAGCCTGCGCGCCGGCTTCAGTGCGTTCCTTGTTCCCTTTTCTCGGCAGGGCAACCGGTGCTGGGGACAACCCGTTGGCGGCGAACAGTTCCAGCCGCTGGGCGGAATCTCGCTCGGTCTCCCTCGCTCGGTCCCGTTCCCCCTCGTTCGGGCTCTGTCTCTCCCGCTCGCTCGGGCTCTGTCTCTCCCTCAGCGGCTTCCAATCGCGCCTCCCAGCCCTCTCGCAGTCCGGTCCTTTCCTCCCCCGGCTGCGGCTGAGTTCTCCGCGGTTTTATTTATTTATTATTTTTTTATTTCTTCCCGCACCTTACGATCCCGGTCGCAGCGCCTCGCGGCCTCGGTAGCTGCCCGGCCTTTTTCGCCGGTCGCGGTCGAGCTGTCTCACGACGCTGTTGCGTCTCCCAGCCCGCTTGTAGCCCGGTCTCTCACACCGGCTGCGTTCCCGCTTGTAGCCCGGTCTCTCACACCGGCTGCATTCCCGCTTGTACCGCGGCTTCCGTGCCCTACGCTGCCCCCGTCTCAGCGTCTCTGGCCCCGACTTCTGTCCGGCTCCTTTCCCCCGACCGTGGTCGAGTTCACCGCCCTTATCCTCCGTTTCTTTTTATTTCCCCCCTACTCACAGTCAACGTGGCCGACTTGCTTCTCGTGGCTGATCGGCTCACTCACCACCGTGACAGAAGGGATGATCACTGCCTGTTGCTGATGGAAGGCTTCGTGTCTGAATTCTTCCTTCTTCCTTGCTCTGCAGACTCGAGTCGTCTCTCAGCAGAACGACGAGGGCGGATGCCTCTTCTCGACGCTCGTTAACTGCTTCGGATGTATCGCTGCCGCAGGGTAAGATCGAACTCGTCGCCACTGTAAAATCTGTGTGTTATATTGCAAATTATTACACAGACTACAAGAGTAACTTTAACAGGACTTTACTATTCGAAGGTCAGGGCGAATCTGCCCAATCACTCTTTACACAGCACTTATATACCGGTGTGGTCACCACCGGTATTACAGTATACCGCAGCCAAGATAAAGTAGTGCAACACCTAAAATAGTTCTCTTAAAGGTGGACGGTTACATACAATAGTTCTCTTAAAGGTAGAACGGTTACATACACTACATTTACGTCCACCTGAGAGAGCAGACGGGGCCTCGGTTTAATGTCTCATCCGAAAGACGGCACCTCCGACAGTGCAGCACTCCCTCAGCACTGCGCTGGGAGCGTCAGCCTAGCTTTTTATGTGCTCAAGTCTCTGGAGTGGGACTTGAACCCACAACCTTCTGACTCAGAGGCGAGGGTGCTGCCCACTGAGCCACAGCTGACACTGTGGGGGGCAGTAGGTGGGTGAATAAAAAAATATATAGAAATAACTGAGAAAATCGACAACGAGCCATAGAAGGGGAGACTCAGGGTGACTGAACGCTTGGTTGAAAAGATTGGGGTTGAGAAGAGGTGGGGAGTGAAAAGGAGAAGTCGAAGGGTTTAGGGAAGGAGTTCCAGGGAGAGTTCCTGAGGTGGCTGAAGGTTCTGCCACTGATGGTGGCATAAAGTGGGGTGTGCACAACAGGTCAGAACCGGAGGACCTCAAGGTACAGGAGGGGCAGAACGAGGTTGCAGAGATAGTTAGGGCAAGGCCATGAGGGATCTGAAGAGGAGCATAAGGATTTTAAATTTAATATAGTGGGGGGAGTGGGAGCCAGTGTAGGTCAGTGAGAGCAGGGATGATGGGCATGTGGGACTTAGTACAAGATAAGATGAAGGAAACTGGGTTTAGTGTAATGTCCATGACTATACACTTCCCAACAAGGGGGGTCACTAGATATTGATCAAGAGTGATATCCCTGGCTGATTTTTTCACCTTTCCAACTTTGCGATGCACGGTGGCATAGTGGTTAGCACTGTTGCCTCACAGCGCCAGGGACCCGGGTTCGAATCCGGCCTCGGGCGACTGTCTGTGTGGAGTTTGCACATTCTCCCCGTGTTTGCGTGGGTTTCCTCCGGGTGCTCCGGTGTCCTCCCACAGTCCAAAGATGTGCAGGTTAGGTTGATTGGCTATGATAAATTGACCCTTAGTGTTAGGGGGATTAAATACGTGGGGTTACAGGATAGGGTGGGATATGTGTTGGTGTAGGGGTTACGGGGATCGGGTGGGATATGTGTCGGTGCAGGCTCGATGGGCCGAAGTGGCCTCTATCTGCACTGTGGGGTTTCTGTGATTCTGTGAACATTGTCACAGCTAAGATTAGCTTAACTCAAGAGAGACCAGGGTTTGGACCTGTAGATCTTCCTGATCTCTATGGTTCAGTACCAGGCCAGGTGGTGCATTGATCAATAGATTTTTGTTAGGTGAGGGATGACGTAAGAAAACTACTAGGCACTTGGTCTAAGCGTTAAACAAAGCTTTAATCAACTGTTTTACAAGATGGAGGTCTAGTTGTGTCCTTCACTAGTTCCTGTTAAGAATGTCCTGCGCAAGCTGGGCCCGTGCCCGAGTATTTATACTCTCCCTGGACAGCGCCACCCGCAGGCCGCTCAGTATTATTTCATAAGTCTTTCTTTCATGAATGACTGATTCATGTCAAGGGATATGGAGCTAAGGCAAGTGAATGGAGTTGAGGTACAGATCAGCCGTATATTAATTGAATGGTGAAGCAGGCTCGAGAGGCTGAATGGCATCCTCTTGTTTCTATGCTTCTAATACACTGACAAACTAGGGGAGCCAAGCGCATATATAGCGTTGAGGTGGATCATGGAGATGGTCTGTTTTTTACAGCCTCCAGGGTGTACTAGAGATTTGTATGATCTTAGTATGGTTTGAGTGTTACCCTGCTCGCTCAGCAGAAACCTGGCGGGTGGGCAGTTAAAACCGCCCTGGTTTTTACCTGCCCGAAAGCCGCCATGATGGCAACATGTGCAATTTTAACCTGCTCTCCTGAGCAGGCAGCAAGGACAGGCGCCCGGGGCCAACGGGGTCCTTCTTTACATAGTCATGTTGCGGCCCGATGACATCATTGAGACCCGACTGTAATTTTAACTCAGGCCTGAGTGGGGGAGTCCACCCGGAGTTAAAATCGGGACCGGCTGTTAAGTAAACTTACTAGTTAAGTGCTCTAGATATCTGAGTTATTCATTCAATGGTAGGACACTGAGTAGTGTAGAGGAACAAAGGGACCTTGGAGTGCAGGTCCACAGATCCCTGAAGGTAGCAGGCCAGGTTGATAAGGTGGTTAAGAAGGCGTACGGAATGCTTGCCTTTATTAGCCGTGGCATAGAATACAAGAGCAGGGGGGGTTATGCTTCAACTGTATAAAACACTAGTTAGGCCTCAGCTAGAGTACTGTGTGCAGTTCTGGTCACCACATTACAGGAAAGATGTGATTGCACTAGAGAGGGTACAGAGGAGATTTACAAGGATGTTGCCGGGAGTAGAGAATCTTAGCTATGAGGAAAGACTGGATAGGCTGGGTCTGTTTTCCTTGGAACAGAGGAGGCTGAGGGGAGACCTTATTGAGGTGTATAAAATTATGAGGGGCCTAGACAAAGTGGATAGAAAGGACCTATTTCCCTTAGCAGAGGGGTCAATAACTAGGGGGCACAGATTTAAAGTAATTGGTGGAGGGTTTAGAGGTGATTTGAGAGAAAATGTCTTCACCCAGAGGGTTGTGGGGGTCTGGAACTCACTGCCTGAAAGGGTGGTAGAGGCAGGAACCCTAACCACATTTAAAAAGTACTTGGATGTGCACTTGGGATGCTCTAACCTGCAGGGCTACGGACCAAGAGCTGGGGAAGTGGGATTAGGCTGGATAGCTCTTTGCTGGCCAGCGCGGACATGATGGGCTGAAATGGCCTCCTTCCGTGCCGTAACTTTCTATGGGGGAAAAATTCAGTTGTTTGCGCCTCCCGTTAGCGCCTTAAGAGGGCGCCAATTGGGGCGCAAAGCAACTAGCGCCCGGGCGCGGCGATGTTTGTGCCGCTCGCGAAATTAACTGGACATTTTGCGACGGCGCTAAACACTACCGCCACGGTCTCCTGCGCCGGCAGATTATGACGTCAGTCGAGTGCGCCCCGGACCGGATATTGAGTGGCGCCCCCTGCCTTACCGCCTGCCGCTAGCAACGACAGTTGAGGGGAGCGTTATGCTGTCAGAAAGGGACGGGGGAGCGCTATTTAAAGGCGACCGCTTCCTGCCTTTTTTTGTCGGTGACATTTTTGCACCATGCTTTCTGAGAGAGAGAGAGAGAGAGAGAGAGAGAGACTTCTGGAGAGATTCAACGCTGTGTGAAGGAGTTTTGAGTACTGAGCACCACGTTGCAGGTTTATTTTGATTTGCCCTTCCTTGCTTCGCCAGCGCTCTGAGGTAGCGCCTCGCTCCTCGGCCTTTGCGCCTTAAGACAGGTGTGAAGCGCCTGATTTAGCGCTCCAATCACCTCCAGGGGCGATAAAAGCCAAGTTTGCTGTCGGAGGCGATAATTAGCACCAGGCGCTAAACTTTGCGCACGGCCAATAATGGCGTCCCAAATGGGGCGATACCGAATTTTTCCCCCATATGATTTCAGTTCATATCTTGTGTTGTTGATTGAATATGTGTTAATTATCGTTCCAATATTGATCGTTTAATGCGAAAACCGAAATAATTTGATACAGTTTGCTCGGGCATCCTGTTTCATCCTCGACTTGCAACCTTAGGATTCAGGTGTTAGTTCCTGCGAGAGGTATAGATTCACACAGCTTGGGGGCTATGCCAGCATTGCGCATTCTTTCCTATTGGATCAAGCGAAGGTCCCATGGCTGCGACCTCTCTTTCTCATTTCTTAACTAGTCCCAGCTTCAGGACCTTCAGTCCGACTAATACAAGCCACTGATACTGTACAGCCCCTGGCGTCATAAACAATGGACGTTCTATCAGGCTGCGATGTATCAGAGAGTGTCATACCGAGGGGACAATACACTCAAACAGCTCATGAGTATAAAACTGAGCCTTCTCTTGTCACGTTGTACATCTGAGCTCAGTAGAATGGTACACAAAAGGGACTGAAGTGCTTAATTCAACACGATTGTGTGACAGAGGCTCTATGTGTTATATTTCACACAAAAAGATTCATTATACTGTATCTTACTCTCGCACTGTTTTCAGGAACTAGGTTTCTTTGACATGCTAATAACTTGCCATTCAGAGCACAGATAGGAACTGGGAAACTGGACAATTCGAACGTAACGAATGCAATGGAAAAAGAGAGAGATGAGCAAGAGGACGTCAATTAATAGATTCTGAATCATCTTCTGGCCTGACGATAAATATATTCAGCATGGAACCTGGTGTTAGATGATCCCCCCGCTGCTTCGGCGAGAGAATTTGCTAAAATATAACAAGTCGCCCGGATTTTTGAGATAATCTCACTCACCTCACTGTAAAATGTTACGTTTTCAAAAACCAGCAGCTTCGTGTTTTGTGCTTTCAATTGAAGCTTTTTGCCGTATAAATCTGAATGGGGTTGCAGGGCTCATTGCCTGATTTGGAACGTTGCTCCCAGGGATCGCTGGTTGGGAAGTCGAAGCCTCGAACGGCCCCCTGATTCCCCATCAGCTGATTGGAACAGAAGGTTACTCAAGAGCCTGAGGGTCCGGCATTTCCTGACCAGCACTCCCCCCAGAAGCAACGGGTTTGTTATAAATCTCATCATCATGAAGAAACGACTCATGAAATAACACTGGATGGCCAGCTGGTGGCGCCGTCCAAGGAGTATAAATACTCGGGCGTGAGTCCAGCTTGCCCAGGGACATTTTGTAAGACAGGAACTAGTGAAGTACAACTAGACCTCCATGTTCTGAAACAAGTTGATTAAAGCCTTGCTTTATGCTCGAACCAAGTGCGTAGTGAGCTTTATTGCGTCAGGGTAGAACGGCATCTGGACCATATAGTGATCTCCAACGTCGCCGCCATTTCATACGGAGTTTGTATTCTGCGCTGGGTCATCCCGATTCTAGTATCTGGCTGGCTACTGCGGACTTGGTCTTCTGCCCCTCTGCCGGCGACGCCCACATCCCATGAACGAATAAAGAAAAAGTAACTCCACCAAGACTACACAGCATGTCACTTAAGTTTCAATTAGTTTAACACTAGAATACAAAAAGGTACAGAGCCACAGGCTGAGGTGGAATACCTACCTGCCTTGGCCCCTATTATATTTTTATATATTTTTTATCCGCACCTTTGGTTTGTGCCTTTTCCTTTTTTCTCTCTCCCACATGGCAGCTGTCTCTCACTCTGCCAGCGCATTTCACACTTCATCTAGAGCCATCCTTTGTCTCTTTACCTGTCCTATTACCATCTCGTCTCGCCTTGAATATCTCTTAATGTCTCTTCAGCTCTCAGACCTTCCCTTTTGTTCTTTCATCCCCTCCCCCATTTCCCAGCCCCCCAAACTGGCCTTTTAATCCGTTTCATTTCCTGCTTTTTTCTCAGTTCTGACGAAGGGTTTTGACCTGAAACGTTAACTCTGTTTCTCTCTCCACGGATGCTGCCTGGCCTGCTGAGTTTTTCCAGCGTTTTCTGTTGTTATTTCGGGTTTCCAGCATCTGCAGTATTTTGCTCTCATACCTGATCAAATAGCTGTATGCGTTGCATCCTATCTCTCTATATTGCCAGCAAGACTAAGTGAGATTGTAACAGAAATGGAGGAAGATTAGTCATTGCAAAAAGTTGAAAAGCTGCTCCTTGCAAGGATTTCCAGACACAAATCAACAATTGATCTGAAACTACGGCAGCATTAGGACTTCTCAGATGAATTGACTATTTGAAGAGGGGCTTATTTTCAAAAGCCACAATGTTCTTGTGCTGGCCAATCTGATAAAGCATGGGGAAAATTCATCACAGCCACCAAGGAATTGAAATGTCCGAAAGGATAGCAAGATACATCTTGTGTCTGATACGGCAGCACAGATGTATGTAGCTGATGTCGGACCCGCGATACATGCAGGAGCAACATGTGCAGAGACCCAACGAGAACATATGACATTCCGAGCAGACTGTGGCAAAAAGTTGGGGCGGAAATATTTAACCATCGTAGATGTTAAATCGAGGCCCCGTCTGCCTTCTCAGGTGGATGTAAAAGATCCCTTGGTACTATTTTGAACAAGAACCAGGGGAGTTCTCCCCAGTGTCCTGTCCTGGCCAATATTTGTCCCACAGCCAATGTCACTAAAAAAGCATGCTGTTTGTGGGATCTTTCTGTGCACGTTTCCTACACTACCACATTGACTACCACTTTCTAACGTATAAAATTCTGACAGGGCTAGACAGACTGGATGCAGGGAGGATGTTTCCCCTGGCTGGGGGCTCTAGAACGAGAGGTCACAGTCTCAGGATACGGGGTAGGACATTTAGGACTGAGATGAGGAGAAATTTCTTCACTCAGAGGGTGGTGAACCTGTGGAATTCTCTACCACAGAAGGCTGTGGAGGGCAAGTCACTGAATATATTTAAGAAGGAGATAGATTTCTAGACGCAAAAGGCATCAAGGGGTCTGGGGAGAGAGCGGGAATATGGTATTGAGATAGAGGATGTGCCATGATCATATTGAATGGCGGAGGAGGCTCGAAGGGCCGAATGGCCGACTCCTGCTCCTATTTTTCTATGTTTCTATGTTATCTATGTTTTTACTAGCCCTTCAAAAGTACTTAAATGGCCGTAAAGCGCTTCATGACACCCTGAAGTCGTGAAAAGACTATATAAATGCAAGTCTTTCTTTCAGGCTACTTTTCAAATTTGTTTTGAACTCAGTATGTTAGTCGATAACAAGAATCCAAATGTGATTGCACATCGCAGGCAGCAGTTTGCTAGATGTCTCAGTCAAAGTCATTTCAGTTAATAACCCCAGTTTGCAAGTACGGAGTTCAGAAGATTCAAGAGAGCCCATGATTTAAACGTGTACCCTCACCATCTAAGTACTCCAATAATCCAATGAGAAAGCCATTCAAATGGCAAAAAAACTCGGTGAAGCAAGACATCAAGATGGATAGCGAGCCCTACTTCATTATTGTAACACATCTGAAGATGGATAGTATTAGTCGCACAATTGTTGATGGGGTGTAGAAGGAAAGATATAATGATGGAGGCTCACATGCAATTTAAATTTTTATCAAAAAAAGGGCACATCCCTAGTTGCCCTTGAGAAGGTGGTGGTGAGCCGCCTTTTTGAACCGCTGCAGTCCGTGTGGTGAAGGTGCTCCCACAGTGCTGTTAGGGAGGGAGTTCCAGGATTTTGACCCAGCAACGAGGAAGGAACAGCCGATATATTTCCAAGTCAGGATGGTGTGTGACTTGGAGGTGGTGGTGGTCCCATGCGCCTGCTGCCCATGTCCTTCTAGGTGGTAGAGGTTGCGGGTTTGGGAGGTGCTGTCGAAGAAGCCTTGGCGAGTTGCTGCAGTGCATCTTGTAGAAGGTACACACTGCAGCCACGTTTGGCCTATAGTTTCCTTGGTTTATGCCGATCTCCTTTTTTGAAGAGGATAGTCAGATTAGCCACACTCCAGATCTCTGGCACCATTGGACTTTCTATATAATTTTGCAAAATTATAGTCACAGCCTCCACTATTTGTTCCCTTCGGATCCTCGGATGTTAACCATTAATTCCCTGTGATTAGTTGACCTTAAGTTTGAGCAACACCTCTACCTCATTCCCCTTTGAATAATGACCTCCACTGGTGTTTCTACAACCTAGTATATACTATAGCCACACATTTACTTCCCTAACCTGGCTGCTTCTGTATTGGCTAGCACTGGGCACCGGTAGTTCTCCTGAGATTATTAACTTTGAGGACATGGGAGAGAAATTCGGTTGCTTTGCGCCTCCCGTTAGCGCTCTAAGAGGGCGCTAATGGGGTGCAAAACAGCTAGCGCCCGGGCGCGGCGATGTTTGCGCCACTCACAAAATTTGGCGGCGCTAAACACTACTGCCACGATCTCCTGCGTGACGTCAGTCGAGCGTGCGACGCCCCGGTAGCGCCCCGGACCGGATATTGAGTGGCGCCCCCTGCCTTTCCGCCTGCCGCTAGCAACGACAGGCAGAGGGGAATGTTTTGCAGTCGGGAAGGGACTGGGGGAGCACTATTTAAAGGCGGCCACTTCCTGCCTTTTTTTTGCTGGTGACATTTTTGCACCACGCATTCTGAGAGAGAGAGAGAGACTTCTCGAGAGATTCAACGCTGTGTGAAGGAGTTTTGGGTACTGAGCAGCACTTTGCAGGTTCATTTTGATTTGATCTTCCTTGCATCAATTTAGAAGAGACAATGGGGGCTGCACTCTGAGCTCTTTCCCTGGGCCTCTCCATTGTTCTTTCCAGCAGATTTGATGTACAGGTCTCTCCAGGCCGAGATTCAAGGCTGCAATGAGCAGGGTGTGGATGGAGAGCAAGATCGACCCTCCCCTTTAAGAACTGGCCGGCGCCAGTGTGTCTGTGTTCCATTGCTGACTGACATCACATGAGTTTCGCCAGCGCTCTGAGGTAGCGCCTCGCTCCTCGGCGTTAGCGCCTTAAGAGAGGTGTGTAGCGCCTGATTTAGCGCTCCAATCACCTCCAGGGGCGAGAGAAGCCAAGTTTGCAGTCGGAGGCGATAATTAGCGGCAGGCGCTAAACTTTGCGCCCGGCCGATAATTGCGCCCCAAACGGGGCGATACCGAATTTCTCCGTTTCTTAATCTATGACCTAACTCCTGCAAGTCTTTTTGCAGGATCCAGATCCTGTTCTTTCCTAGAGGATTGGTTCCAACATGAACCATGACTCCTGGTTGAACTCCATCCCTCTCCGAGAGTATCTGCACCATTTCCATTATGTTCTTTACCTTGGCGTCTCCCATTCGAGATGCACATTTCTGGATACAGTGCGATCGTCTACTCTCACTAACATTTCTCCCACTACCATTGTCTTCCTGCACTTACTTCCTCCCCTGCTCGGGTCAACCACTATTTCCAAGGTGCCTTTGCCTTTTGGCCTTTATTGCAAGGGAGTTGGAGTATAAAAGCAGGGAAGTCCTGCTACAACTGTACAGGGTATTGGTGAGACCACACCTGGAGTACTGCGTACAGTTTTGGTCTCCTTATTTAAGGAAGGATATACTTGCAATGGAGGCATTTCAGAGATGATTCACACGGTTAATTCCAGAGATGAGGGGGTTGACTTATGAAGAAAGGTTGAGCAGGCTGGGCCTATACTCATTGGAATTTAGAAGAATGAGAGGTGATCTTATTGAAACATATAAGATACTGAGGGGGCTCGACAAGCTAGATGCAGAGAGGATGTTTCCCCTCGTGGGGAAATCTAGAACTCGGGGGCATAGTTTCAGAATAAAGGGTCGCCCTTTTAGAACTGAGATGAGGAGGAATTTCTTCTCTCGGAGGGTCGTAAATCTGTGGAATTCTCTGCCCCAGAGAGCCGTGGAGGCTGGGTCATTAAAAACATTTAAGGTGGAGATAGACAGATTTTTACAAGATAAGGGAGTGAAGGGTTATGGGGAGCAGGCAGGGAAGTGGCTTTGAGCCCAAGATCAGCCATGATCTTATTGAATGGCGGAGCAGGCTCGAGGGGCCAAGTGGCCTATTCCTGCTCCTATTTCTTATGTTCTTATGTGCTAAGCCAGTGCCTCTGGGGGACACCTATACTTCCTTTCTGCTGTCTTCCCACACCAATGGGTGATCACTCATTCCCAATATTTATCCTCTATCATTCTGCCTCCCTGTGGCTTGATCACATCTTGCAACATATCTTCCAAAAACCCTACAACGACAACTTGCATTTATATAGCCTAGTAAAATGTCCCAAATTGCCTTACAGGAGCGTAATCAAACAAAATTTGACACCGAGCCACATAAGGAGATATTAGGACGGGAGCTTGGTCAAAGAGGTTGGTTTTAAGGAGCGTCTTAAAGGAGACGAGAGAGGTAGAGAGGCGGAGAGGTTTAGGGAGGCAATTCCAGAAATTAGGGCCCAGGCAGCTGAAAGCACGACCGCCAATGGTGGGGTGTTAGCCAGGTCACCATGGTTGTCATGAAATGTTGGTATCTGTGCTGGTGTTTGCTTTAAAAGCTTTAAGGAGATATTAGGGTAGATAACCAAAAGCTTGGGCAAAGAGGTCGTTTTTAAGGAGTGTCTTGAAGGAGGAGAGAGAGATAGAGAGGCAGAGAGGTTGAGGGAGGAAAGTCCAGAGCTTAGGACCTAGGCAACTGAAGGCACGGCCACCAATGGTGGAGCAGTGAAAATCGGGGACGCGCAAGAGGCCAGAATTAGTAGAGCGCAGAGAGCTGGGTGGGTTGTGGGGATGGAGGAGATTACAGAGATAGGGAGAGGGGCGAGGACCAGGGAGGGATTTGAAAACACAGATGAGAGTTTTAAAATCGAGGCGTTACTGAACTGGGAGACAAAGTAGGTCAGCGAGCACCATCTCCTGCGCGTGACTGAGTGTCTCCCGCTGATCCTCAATCTCAGTAACTTTCCGCTGAAGTGGATGGAGGCATTTCCTCAAAAGTGTGCTTGCTCAGATTAACCAGGAACCCTTGCATCCAGCAAAGCTCGCACAACACGGGTTGCAGCTGTCCTGCCGTTGTGACCCCTTTTAAGCTTTATCCAACAGTACAAAATATCAGAATTCAAATTTGCAACCCACGCTGTCAAAGTCTTACACAGGGAGTCTATTTATTTGTCCAACTCGCTGCAGAATCTGATTGAAATTTATTTCTGGGTCTTGGCAACTCCAGCTGAGCTATTTTGAGCTGTTTCCAAATGTAAATGCTTTCATATAAAATGAACCCAAAAATGAAGTAATTTTGATTTTTAAATCTATTTGTTCCAGACTGGCATTCATTACTGTGAAATCAGCTGGAACGTGTCCAGTTGGAATGAATGAAGACAGGGAATTGACAGCAGAAAAAGTGATACATTTCTGAGGTGCACTGTGGTATAATTAAGGCATCAAATCTCATTTTGTGAAGGTATCTTTTACGGTGCTTGCTGAGACTAAAGTACGTTCCTCTAAGTGTAGATGCATGAAGGGTTAGTTTAAATCTCATGCCAAGCCACTTGGCCTTAGGACTCCCAGGGCAGGGGGTGGGAGAGCGGGGAGGTTGGCGCAAGAGGATCAGAACCAGGCATCAAGGGGTATGGGGAGAGAGCGGGAATATGGTATTGAGATAGAGGATCAGCCATGATCATATTGAATGGCGGAGCAGGCTCGAAGGGCCGAATGGCTGACTCCTGCTCCTATTTTTCTATGTTTCTATGTTTCTACTCCTGCTTCTGATCACCATCCATTGATGGTGTGGGGTACGCTGTCCATAGTGTCAGTCATAGGTCAGTTGGTAGCACTCTCGCCTCTGAGTCAGAAGGTTGTGGGTTCTAAGTCCCACTCCAGGGACTTGAGCACAGAAAATCCAGGCTGACACTCCCAGTGCAGTGCTGAGGGAACGCCGCACTGTCGGAGGTGCCGTCTTTTGGAAGAGATGTTAAACTGAGGCCCTGACTGCTCTCTCAGGTGGACGTAAGAGATCCCATGGCACTATTTTGAAGAAGAGCAGGGGAGTTCTCCCCGGTGTCCTGGCCAATATTTATCCCTCAATCAACATCACTAAAAAATGGATTATCTGGTTATTATCACATTGCTGTTTGTGGGAGCTTGCTGTATGCAAATTGGCTGCCCCGTTTCCTACATTACAACAGTGACTGTACTTCCTTGGCTGGCAAGTGCCCTGGAATGTCCTGAGGTCATGAAAGGAGCTATATAAATGCAAGTCTTTCTTTTCTTTCTTTTTAAAGGTGTGGAGTACACTGTCAATGAAAGATGTGGGGTAGACTGTGGATGGAAGGTGTGGGGTAGACTGTGGATGGAAGGTGTGAGGTAAACTGTGGATGGATGGTTTGGGTAGATTGTCGATGGATGGTATGGGGTAGACTGTGGATGGATGGTGTGGGGTAGACTATCGATGGATGGTGTGGGGTAGACTGTGGATGGAAGGTGTGGGGTAGACTGTGGATGGAAGGTGTGGGGTAGACTGTGGATGGAAGGTGTGGGGTAGACTATCGATGGATGGTGTGGGGTAGACTATCGATGGATGGTGTGGGGTAGACTGTGGATGGAAGGTGTGGGGTAGACTGTGGATGGAAGGTGTGGGGTAGACTGTGGATGGAAGGTGTGGGGTAGACTGTGGATGGAAGGTGTGGGGTAGACTATCGATGGAAGGTGTGGGTTAGACTGTGGATGGAAGGTGTGGGGTAGACTGTGGATGGAAGGTGTGGGGTAGACTGTGGATGGAAGGTGTGGGGTAGACTATCGATGGAAGGTGTGGGGTAGACTGTGGATGGAAGGTGTGGGGTAGACTGTGGATGGAAGGTGTGGGGTAGACTGTCGATGGATGGTGTGGGGTAGACTGTGGATGGATGGTGTGGGGTAGACTGTGGATGGAAGGTGTGGGGTAGACTGTGGATAGAAGGTGTGGGGTAGACTGTGGATGGTGTGGGGTAGACTGTGGATGGATGGTGTGGGGTAGACTGTGGATGGAAGGTGTGGGGTAGACTGTGGATGGAAGGTGTGGGGTAGACTGTGGATGGAAGGTGTGGGGTAGACTGTGGATGGATGGTGTGGGGTAGACTGTGGATGGATGGTGTGGGGTAGACTGTGGATGGTGTGGGGTAGACTGTGGATGGAAGGTGTTGGGTAGACTGTGGATGGAAGGTGTGGGGTAGACTGTGGATGGAAGGTGTGGGGTAGACTGTGGATGGAAGGTGTGGGGTAGACTGTGGATGGAAGGTGTTGGGTAGACTGTGGATGGAAGGTGTGGGGTAGACTGTGGATGGAAGGTGTGGGGTAGATTGTCGATGGATGGTGTTGGGTAGATGGCCTATGGAAGGGGCAGGCCAGTTATTGCATTACAGGAACATCTATTAAAATGGATGATCAAATACTGTTTAGCAGAACATCTTCCTCTCTTGTCACAACCACAGGAATGTCATGTTTGACTGTCGTTGGCCGGAGTGGAATAATGTAATGCTGGAATCATGTCCTGAAGACAACAGCCTCGAAATGGTGTACGTAGGATAATAGAATCATTGAATCAAAGAATGTTTACAGCACAGAAGGAGGCCATTCACCCCGTCGAGCCCGGTCCGGCTCTCTGCAAGAGCACTTCAGCTCGTCCCACTCCCCCGCCCTTTCCCCGTAGCCCTACAAATGTTTTTCTTTCAGGTACTTATCCAATTCCCTTTTGAAAGCCGCAATTGAATCTGCCTCCACCATCCTTTCAGGCAGCGCATTCCAGATCCTAACCACTCGCTGCGTAAAAAGTTTTTCCTCATGTCGCCTTTGGTTCTTTTGCCAATCACCTTAAATCTGTGTCCTCTGGTTCTCGACCCTTCCGCCAATGGGAACAGTTTCTCTCTACCTGCTCTGCCTAGACCCCTCATGATTTTGAACACCTCTATCAAATCTCCTCTCAACCTTCTCTGCTCCAAGGAGAACAACATATTGACCTCTGCCCAGTATTTGCCAGCTTTGTGAAAAAAAAATGACAAAAGAAATCCGTCTAGGGGGTTAACAAAGGGAGCTTCTGACAAATTTGTGAAGAAATCCGTATCTAATGTTGCGCGGAGCTGTTTCAGATGAGATGGTTGTAAATTTTACAAGACCATCCTCTTGTTGGTTTTATTCACCTCTCTTGGGAAAGTAAATAATTTAGCGAGCTTTAATGCAGTACAAATTGTACATGGTCGGTGGAAAGGAGCCTAGTCGCTGGATGATATTTTTTCTCCATTTATGCTCTTATGAATAATACGATGCGTGTCATGAGCAGATATGAAATTGAAATTCAAATGAGGGCCCAGGTTCAACAGTGTCAGTTTTATGGACATGTTCTCATGTTGCCCTGACAGGAAAGTCACCCTACAGTGGCTTTCTTGATAAGCAACTGCTTGCAAGGATAAAAAAAAATGCAGTATTTAGTTTTTATAGAATCGTTGAATAGGACAGCCCAGAAGGAGGCCATTCAGCCCATCGATTCTGCGCTGGCTCGTTCAAAGAGCAATCCAGTCAGTCCCGCTCCTCTCGCTCTCTCCCCATATGTGCAACGCTGTCAACTCTGGCTCAGTGGGCAGCACTCTCGCTTCTGAGTCAGAAGGTCGTGGGTTCAAGTCCCACTCCAGAGACTTGAGCGTATAAAACTAGGCTGACACTCCCAGTGCAGTACTGAGGGAGTGCCGCACTGTCAGAGGTGCCGTCTTTCGGATGAAACATTAAACTGAGGCCCCCCCGGTCTGCTCCCTCAGGTGGACGTAAAAGATCCCGTGCCACTATTTTGAAGAAGAGCAGGGGAGTTATCACTGGTGTCCTGGCTAATGTTTATCCCTCAATCAACATAACAAAAACAGATTATCTGCTCATTATCCGATTGCTGTTTGTGGAAGTTTGCTGTGCGCAAATTGGCTGCTGCGTTTCCTACATTACAACAGTGACTACACTTCAAAAAGTACTTCATTGGCTGTAAAGCACTTTGGGACGTCCGGTGGTCGTGAAAGGCGCTATAGAAATGCAAGACTTTCTTTCATATGCCTGCAATTTGCACTCCTTCAAGTATTTATCCAATTCCTTTTTTCATTCATATTTTTTTTTAAACATTTATCTCCTAACTCCTACAAGGGCAACAGGGCACTTTTTCTAATTTGCCAGCATCATTTTTTTTTTACATTTTCCTACATATTTTTGGGAAGTTATGCTTTCTCTGATTTGGCTACAAGTGTAATGGGACTGGGCTGCCTCTGTGACCATGCCCGCCCGACCGTTCCCCGGGCATGAATTTCAAAATTATTTCAAACTTACATCAGCTGGGCCTCCTGGGCTCCATCGCCCGTGCAATCGGTCAGAGTCCGCACGACGCCGGCTCCGACTGCTTCCAATTTGAAAAGCCAGTTGGGGGTCCGAGGAACTCTGATTTGCTTGTTAAAAGGGGGCCTACCGCCTGAAACAGGCAGGCGCTTTGGGCACCTAGTGGTAGGCCCCTTTTCAAAATGGCGCCGGTCGCGTTGTCTGGGTTACTGGGGCAGGAAGGCTACTGACCCCATTTTGAGGCCAGTGCCGTTCTCGTGGAGGCCAGGTGCAACAAGTTAAAATCGTCCCCACTTGTATGGGGAACATGCGGCCAAGACCCGACATCCACCAGTCCGTGCTGTGGTGCTTAGGAGCTCCAATACTCCACCCTACTATGTACCACCTCTCCATAGCAATTCAAAAATGCCAAATGTACCTCTTTACCACAAGTTTTATTCCCATCAACAGCAACAACAACCTGCATTTATCTAGCACATTTAACCTGGAAAGGTGTCCCAAGGTGCTTCACAGAGGTGTAGTCAGACAAAAATTGATGCTAAGCCAAGGTCTTACAGCACAGGAACAGGCCATTTGACCCAACTGGCCCATGCCAGTGTTTATGCTCCACACGAGCCTTCACCCACCACTCTTCAACTAAATCCATCAACATATCAACATATCCTTCTATTCCTTTCTCCCTCATGTGCTTATCTAGCTTCCCCTTAAATGCACCGATGCTATTCGCCTCAACCGCTCCCTGTGGGTAGCGAGTTCCACAGTCTAACCGGAGATATTAGGAGGAGCGACCAAAAGCTGGGTCGAAGAGATGGGATTTAGGGAAGGTTTTAAAGGAGGAGAAGGAGGTGGAGCGGAGGAGACGATTAAGGAAGGAATTTCAGAGCCAGGTCCTATTGAGTATTAGCAGATAATCAACTTGGTGCAGGTGCGTTAAGACAAGAAAACATAAGGACAGAGGGACCTGGGAGTTAATGTGCATAGGTCCCTGAAGGCGGCGGGACATATTGAGAGAGTGGTTAGGAAAGCTTATGGGATCTTGGGCTTCAGAAATAGAGGTATTGAGTACTAAAGCAGAGAAGATATGCTGAACCTTTATAAAGCACTGGTTAGGTTGAGGAGTGATTGAATAGAGGTGTACAAGATTATGACAGGTTTGGGTAGGCTAGACGGGGAAAGGCTAGTTGATGGTACAAGGACTAGGGGACACAGATTTAAGGTTTTGGGCAAGAGATACAGGGGGGATGTGAGGAAAATCTTTTTTACGCAGCGAGTGGTGAGGACCTGGAACTTGCTGCTGACGGAAGTGGTGGAAGCGGAGACACTCAGGGGGAGAAATTGAGTCGCGCCCCCTTTGGGGCGATAACTTCACCGGGGCGCTACTTTTAGCGCCCTGGAAAAATTAGCACCCCTGCGGCCAAGGTTGAGTGGTAGCGCTCCAAGAGGGAAATGGGGCGCTACTGCAAGTGCCCCGCCTGCCTCTTGGGGCGCTGTGAGGGAATATCGTGACGCTATGTGCCACGGTATTGCAGGCCTTCCTCCCCTTAAAGGGGAGGGGCCTTGTGCAGCGCCACCCGGGGCCCAACTCGGCCACCGGGGATCGGAGTGCCATCAAAATAGTCCGGCACTCAAGAGAAGTGCCGGGCTCTTGGAGTGCAGCCGGCACTCCGCGGTGGGCAGGGGGGGCTGCAGAGGGCCGGGGATGGGAGCGGAGGCAGGTGCTGGCAGGCGGCCAGCAGCAAAAATGGCCGCCTGGTACCTCGCCTTTAAATAGTGCTGCCCTGGCTGCAGGTAGGCCCCCCCTGAACCCGTCAGACATAGCGTCCGGCGGTAAGTCAAGGGGCGCTACCGAAGATGGCAGCTGAGGCGTGGGCGGGGCGCTGCGCACGGCGATGGCATCTTCGCCGGTGGCACAGCACCGTGGGGCACTAACGGTTACCGCTGCCGCTAACCTCCCGCTGAATTGTGCGGGAGGCGTTGGCGGTGCCGCGCCCGGGCGCTAGTTGCTTTGCGCCCCGTTAGTGCCTGCCGCTAACGGGAGGCCCAAAGCAACCGAATTTTTCACCCTATGACTCTATAACCTCTGGCCTGTAACCCCTCCCTCCAGTTTGCGCCCATTATCACGACAGCTCCTGTGGTCTCAACGACCATCCCAGCCTGGGCAAACTCTGACCTTCTGTTTCACAGCCAGTGGACGGAATGCCTGAAGACAGTTGGAAGAAAAAAAAATGAGTAGTTTATTGAGATGCAGAGCGTAGGGCTGTTAATCAGTACAGCCAGGCCCCATGCCATGAGGGAATCAAACTCAACAATACATGTAATCAGGCCTGTTTCAGCAGGCCCTGCTCTGCATACAGCTGAGCAAAGCGACCTGAATGCAGTAAGTGCTACAGCTTCAAGTGCAGTAATATCTGAAGTTACTGACAGTCATGTTACTTTGTTACAGGAACTAAAGAGCACTGACGCTACTCCTGACACGAGAAGCTTTGTTTAATACCTGGTAGAGCTAGAGAGTGTGTGTGTTAGGGAAAGATAGTAAGTAGGCCGAATCCATCGCCACAGCAACGGGGCCAGAGTGGGAGGTGGGGTTCAAGAGTAACTAACCCAAATGTGGCAGGCATCATGGGATCACCTACAGTGGGGTTTTGATGGTGAATCTCACTTGATATTTTCCTCTTTCGGACACTGGCCAGTCCGCTCTGCATTTCCAGTCACATTATTTTGTAAATTCCTTCTTTTTGTATTTATATAACACCTTTAACGTAGTAAAATGTCCCAAGGCGCTTTCACAAGAGCGTTACAAAACAAAATTTGACACCGACCCACAAAGGAGATATTAGGACAGATGTTGGCCAAAGAGGTAGGTTTTAAGGAGCCTCTTAAAGGAGGAGAGAGAGGTGAGATGGAGAGGTTTAGGGAGGGAATTCCAGAGCTTAGGGCCCAGGCAACTGAAGGCACGGCCGCCAATGGTTGAACGTCTAAAATCGGGTAAGCCATTTAGGACTGAGATGAGGAGAAATTTCTTCACCCAGAGAGTGGTGAACGTGTGGAATTCTCTACCACAGAAGGCAGTAGAGGCCAATTCATTAAATGTATTCAAGAAGGAGTTGGATATATTTCTTAAGGCTAAAGGGATCAAGGGATATGTGGAGAAAGCAGGGACAGGGTACTGAGTTTGTATGATCAGCCATGATCTCATTAAACGGCGGAACAGCCTAGAGGGGCCGAATGGCCTACTCCTGCTCCTATCTTCTATGTTTCTATGTGATGTTCAAGAGGCCAGAATTGGAGGAGCGCAGAGATCTTGGAGGTTTGTGGGGCTGGAGGAGGTTACAGAGATAGTGAGGGGGGATGAGGCCACGGAGGGATTTGAAAACAAGGATGTGAATTTGAACAAGCAATATTCCTTTTTACAACAAAAATGCCATAGGTTATAGTTAAAAGGACATCTTTGCCCTTGAAAATATGTTAGTTTTATTTCACCCTGTGTGTTTGTAACTACACAGAACTGTTATGGCTAGGGCTGATCCACCATTTATCTACCTGTCAGCCATGGCTCACTGGCAACACTTCAGCTTCTGAGTTGGGAAGGTTGTGGGTTCAAGCCATGGAGAGATTTGAGCCTCTTGAGCATCACCGATTTTAGATGTTCAACCTTTGCTGGCCGTGCCTTCTGTTGCCTGGGCCCTAAGCTCTGGAATTCCCTCCCTAAACCTCTCCGCCTCACCTCTCTCTCCTCCTTTAAGAGGCTCCTTAAAACCTACCTCCTTCCTTAGAGCAGAGAAGGCTTGATTGAGGTGTCCAAAATTATGAGTGGCGTAGATAGGGTAAATAGGAAGGAACTTTTCCCATTAGTAGAGGGGTCAATAACTAAGGGGCATAGTTTCAAGGTAAGGGGCAGGAGGTTTAGAGGGGATTTGAGGAAAAACTTTTTCACCCAGAGGGTGGTTGGAATCTGGAACTCACTGCCTGAAAGGGTGGTAGAGGCAGGAACCCTCACAACATTCAAGAAGCATTTAGATGAGCACTTGAAACGCCATAGCATACAATGCTACGGACCAAGTGCTGGAAACTGGGATTAGAATTAGACAGGGCTTGATGGCCGGCGCGGACACGATGGGCCGAAGGGCCTCTTTCTGTGCTGTATAACTCTATGGGGGAGAAATTGGGTTGAGCCGCAAAAGGGGCGCCAAGCTCGCCTGGGCACAGGATTTAGCGCTGCGATCGGAGCAGCAGCGATCGCCGGAAATTCAGCTTCAGCGCCCCAAGAGGGACACGGGGCGAGCCTCGAGGCGCTCCGCGTCCCTCTTAGGGCGCTGAAACTGAATATCGCAGCGCAACGTGCCACAGCGCCACACACTGCGGCACGGCACGCTGCGGTACTGCAGGCCTTCCTCCCATTGTTAAGGGGGAGGGGCCTACAACAGCGCGATCTCCGATCACGAGTGCCGGCAAAAGAGCCCGGCACCGAGGAGAAGTGCCGGACTCTCGGGAAACAGCCGGCACTGCCTGGGGGGGAGCTCAGGAGGCCGGGAACGGAGGTGCTGGCAGGCGGCCGCCGGAAGAAATGGCCGCCCCGCACCTCCACCTTAATTAGCGCCGCTGCCGCCACAGCAAGGCCCCGTGAACCGGGCACGAGTAGCGAACGGCGCTACAGAGGCGGTTGCAACCTAATTTTGCGATCGGGGCGCTAATGGGGCACTGCGCACACCGATGATGTCATCGGTGGCGGTGCAGCGCAACAGGCTAACGCCACCATTAGCGCCCCAACTCAATATCGCGGGAGGCGCGGCCAGTGGCGCTACAGCCACTGACTGCCCTCTTTAGGCGCTAACTGGTGGCGCAGCCCACCGAATTTCTCCCCCTATGACTCTAAGCCCCAATCCAGGACTTGCGCACATAAAGTTGATGGTCACTCCAGTACAGTACTGAGGGAGTACTGTACTGTTGGAGTAATACCGTCTTTCAGATGAGATGTTAAACCAAGGCACCTTGGTCTGCTTTCTCAGGCGGATGTAAAATATCCCATGGCACTATTCAAAGAAGAGCAGGAGTGTTCTAGCCTGGTGCCCTGGACAACATTTATCCCTCAACCAACATCACTGAAAACAGTTTAGTTGGTTATTTATCTCATTGCTGAGCACAGACGGGCTGACACATTTTCCTACACTACAACAGTGACCGAACTTCAGAAGTAATTAATTGCCTGAGAAGCACCGTGGGATGTCCTGAGGCCTTGAAAGATACTATATACATGCAAATGTGTTAGTCGTGTACAGAACAAAAAAGCAAGCCACAAATCTTGTGTGAACTGAGACCTGCATTTTTACATATGCCATTTATGAGTTAGTGTGCCCAGGTTTAACAAGTTAACCCCTAACTTGTTACATTGCTTATTGGATACTACTTGGAATGCCCAGGACATTCTTCGATTACTTCTGAAAACAACAATAACAACAACTTGTATTTATATAGTGCCTTTAACGTAGTAAAGCATACCAAGGCACTTCACAGGAGTATTATAAGACAAAAAATTTGACATCGAGCCACATAAGGAGAAATTAGGGCAGGTGACCAAAAGCTTGGTCAAAGAGGTAGGTTTTAAAGAGCTTCTTAAAGGAGGAAAGAGAGGTAGCGAGGCGGAGAGGTTTAGGCAGAGAATTCCAGAGCTTAGGGACTAGGCAACACCAATGGTTGAGCGATTATAATCAAGGATGCTCAAGAGGGCAGACTTAGAGGAGTGCAGATGTCTCGGGGGGGTTGTGGGGCTGAAGGAGATTACAGAGATAGGGAGGGGCGAGGTCATGGAGGGATTTGAAAACAAGGATGAGAATTTTGAAATCGAGGCATTGCTTAACCGGGAGTCAATGTAGGTCAGCGAGCACAGGGGTGATGGATGAACGGGACTTGGTGCGAGTTAGGACACGGGCAGCAGAGTTTCTGAAAACTAGCAGATACGATGATGAGAGACCAATGTGTACAGGCTAAAGCTTTTTGGTCAGATTTATTCAACAGGTTAAGTAATACACAGAAGCAAAATGATACAGCAAGACTCTGAATCAGCATAATACCTAAAAAGTTTAAATTCATATCAGCCCATAAAAGGCTAACATGCCTATCTTAGAATGTACTTCTTAAAGTCTGCTAAGCGACAGGACTTTTGAATGAAACAGGTTGGTCTTTTAGTAAATCTTCCATATGCAATGTTATACATGGACGTGTGACTCACAGCTCATCCACAGAGTTTCATATTTCCCTGCCAGAACTAAAACTGAGCAGCCAGGACTGTGATTTTATGCCATGGGATGTTTTTTCATGTTAGACCCATTTCCTTGATATAAACAAACAGGCTGAGAGTTTGACAGATCTCACACCTTGTGAGGGGAAGCTGCTACCATCTGAATACTCGCTGCTTCCTTCAGACATTTCCTTCAATGGCTCAGCGAGCGGAATAATTTGAATTTCTGTTCCTCTGTCTGTCACTCTCCAACGCTACCAATTCAAATAAGCCACTGAACGACTTTCTGCCTTCATTATTTTCTGAACCAGACACTGCCTCAAACAGTGTATAAAATGAGTACAGGAAACTTTCTGGTATCCGGCACGGACGGGACCGACGTGTTGCCGATTCATCAACAATTCCGGATAACTGAACGCTATAGTGAAAGATACGGAGCTCAGAACTCCGTATAAAGCAACAAACCCTGTCGCTTAGCAACAGGTTCAAAACAATCGGCACAAGTTGCAAGTGTCTCTGTAGCTTAGCAACAGCTTCAGCTACACCCTTGCACAGCAACAAATAGAGTAAAAAAAGTAACTAAAAGTAAAAAAAGTTACCTGCACCGACTCCTGAATTTTGCCGGTAGATAGAGCGTTCCGGTTATTTAGGGGCCGGTTAATCGAAAGTTTCCTCTCGATTTACCGACACCTAAAATAACCGGAAATCTCTATTAACCGGCAAAATTCAGGAGTAGGTTCAGGTAAGTTTTATTTCATATTAGTGGCCGTTCCTGGATCTGTGGCTGTGTAACCGGGTTCCTGCACCTGTTGCTAAGCAACAGGGACGCCTGGATCTTGTGGCGGGGTTCCTGCACCTGTTGCTAAGCAACAGGGAAGCCTGGATCTGTGGCCGTGTACGGGGCTCTTGTCCCTTTTACTATACCTCTCTGTAATCCGGACTTTTTGATAAACTGGCACCACGCTGGTCCCGTCGGTGCCGGATAAAAAACAGAGTTTCCTGTAAAGTTATGGGGGGTCTAGATAGAGTGGATAGGAAGGACTTGTTTCAGCTGTGGTTCAGTTGGTAGCAGACTCATCTCTCTGAGCCAGAAGGTTGTGGGTTCAAATCCCACTCCAGAGACTCGAGCACAAAAATCTAGGCTGACACTCCCAGTGCAGTGCTGAGGGAGTGCTGCACTGTCAGACCAGTGCCATCTTTCAGATGAGATGTTAAACCAAGGCCCTGTCTACTCTCTCAGGTGGATGTAAAAGATCCCATGGCACTATTCGAAGAAGAGCAGGGGAGTTCTCCCTGGTGTCCTGGCCAATATTTATCCCTCAACCAACATCACTAAAACAGATGATCTGGTCATTATCACATTGCAGTTTGTGGGAGCTTGCTGTGCGCAAATTGGCTGCTACATTTCCTACATTATAACAGTGACTATACTCCAAAAAAAAGTACTTCATTGGCTGTAAAGCGCTTTGAGACATCCGGTGGTTGTGAAAGGCGCTATAGAAATGCAAGTCTTTCTTTTCTTTTTGGCAGAGAGGTCAATAACCAGAGGGCACAGATTTAAAGTAATTAAAGCGAAGATTCACCAGGCTGATACCTGGGATGGCAGGAATGACGTACGAGGAGAGATTGTGTCAATTGGGCTTATACTCACTGGAGTTTAGAAGATTGAGAGGGGATCTCATCGAAACCTATAAAATTCTGTCAGGTCTGGACAGACTAGATGCAGAAAGGATGTTTCTGATGGCCAGGGAGTCCAGAACCAGGGGTCATAGTCTAAGGATAAGGGGTAAGCCATTTAGGACTGAAATGAGGAGGAATTTCTTCACCCAGAGAGTGGTGAACCTGTGGAATTCTCTGCCACAGAGGGCGGTGGAGGCCAGTTCATTAAATATATTCAAGAAAGAGTTGGATATATTTCTTGAGGCTAAAGGGATCAAGGGATATGGGGAGAAGGCAGGGACCGGGTACTGAATTTGGATGATCAGCCATGATCTCATTGAATGGCGGAGCAGGCTCGAGGGGCCGAATGGCCTACTCCTGCTCCTATTTTCTATGTTTCTATGGTAGAAGGATTAGAGGGGAGTTGAGGAGAAATGTTTTCACCCAGAGGGTGGTGGGGGTCTGGAACTCACTGCCTGAAAGGGTGATAGAGGCAGAGACCCTCATCACATTTAAAAAATACTTAGATATGCACTTGAAGTGCCGTAACCTACAGGGCTACGGCCCAAGAGCTGGAAAGTGGGATTAGGCTGGGTAGCTCTTTTTCAGCCGGCACAGTCTCGCTGGGCCGAATGGCCTCCTTCTGTGCTGTAAATTTCTATGATTCTATGAAAAACAAAGCATTTACCCATATAGGTCAAACATCTGCTATTAAGGTCTGATTGTGCTGCCAGTTACAAGCATTAGTAACCATTACTACAGATTATGGAGTCCTCCCAAAGGTACAGCTGATTGTAACCAATTTTTAAGTTGCACATACTATCTGGCATGAAATGAAAATACAGAAATGTCTACAAATTTCTTTATGCTGCTTGTATGAGCATAATAAGAACATCAGGACATAAGAATTAGGAGCAGGAGTAGGCCATTCGGCCCCTCGAGCCTGCTCCACCATTCAATAAGATCACGGCTGATCCTCGACCACAACTCCACTTTCCCGCCCGATCCCCATATCCCTTGATTCTCTTAGAGTCCGAAACTCTATCGATCTCTACCTTGAATATACGCAACAATTGGGGCAGACAATTCCAAAGATTCACAACTCTCTGAGTCAAGGGGCCCGATTTTGTGGCTTGTGTGGGAAATGGTCGGATTCCCCCGAATGTGGGGTTCTGACACACCAAAAAATGTGTCAGCCAGCTCCACGCAATTTTCCCTCAAGTGGCCAATTAATTCCCAGCGTGTGGGCTAATTGTCCATTTCCAGTCAGGAAGCCCCACAGTATGATGTCATCATTCGTGGTGCTTTCAAGGTCCACAGCAAGCATTGCTTCCTCTGTTGGCTTCCAAACGAACCATACAGGATGGCAGAGGAGCCTGCAGCAGCTATGGCCAGTGCCAGGCCCCAAGCTGCCTCCAAATTCGACGAAGCTTCCCTGCAGGCATTATTGGATGGGGTTAGGGCCCACAGGGAGGTCCTCTTCCCTAGGTCAGGCAGGAAGAGGCCTCCCACTGAGACCAAGGCTGCATGGATGCAGGTGTCAGCAGATGTCAACTCGAATGTGCATGTCACCTTGGCATCACATCTCTAACTCCTTCCTCTACCCCACAATACCATCCAGAGCCCCCGTCCTCACTGTGGAGGAGCAAGAGGCTGTGCAGCCAGACTCCTCAGAGGAAGCTCCAACCTCTGAGGGCGCATCGTCAGCAGAAGTAAGCGCACCCAGCACCAGCGCAGACACTCACACCTTGGGGGGACCTTCGGGACATAGAGTAGTGTTGTCACCTGGTGTTTCACAGCTCACAAGTGAGCCTCAGCAGATTCTGGAGACAGGGACAGCAGTGGAGAGTCCTCGTCGGAGGGCGCAGGACTCTGCCAGCTCAGCTCAGCTGCGCTGCATGTCGACCCTCTGCCTCTGGGTGCATCCGCAAGAGAAGAGGTGATGGATCTCCATGCACAGATGCAGGAGTCTCTGGCAGGTTTTGTCTCCAGGGTTGCTGTGAGTGCAGAGCGAATGGAGGAGTCCATAGCGACCATGAGCAGAGCCTCTGTGGAGTCATTGGCGCAGGAACGCATCACCATGGAAAGGTTGGCAACCTCCATGGAGGAGATAACTCGCCAGGGTACGGAAAACATGGTGAGTGCTCATAAGAGAATGACATCTCTTGAGGAGCGTTGGCCATCTATTGAACAGAGAAACCAGACCTTCATGGATGTCCTTCTGAGCAGGACTGCCAGTGCAGATACGGGTCCCTATGGCCCCCTAAAGCGCAGCAAGGTGCTCTCAAGCCACTTCCAAGCGCTGGCCCCTTCTGGCCTGTGCAGCTTCAGGTGAGTGAGCAGCAGCCTGGTGCTCATCCTGCTGTTCCTGGTTCTGCTGCTGCCGCCTCTGCTGCTGGAGATCCTCTAATGGCAAGAAGGGAAGGAAGAAAAGGCGTCCCATGCTTCTGGTAGATGCCTCCGCTGAGGAAGCGCTGAGTGAGGGTGGCGAGAGGGGCTTCCCAGGAGATCACGTTGGAGAAGTGTATGAGGCTCCAAACCTTCCACAGCTGTGCCTAAGCCTTGAAGAAGTAGCCCCAAACCTGCAACAACAAGGTCCTTCAACATACAAATGCTGTCCCTTTAAATCGCAGCTTTCACGAATGACCTGCAGCTGACAGCAAGCAAGTCGGCAAGCTTCACGCCAGGTTTCATCAGCGGGGTTCCCCGCAGGCGTGTTTAGCATGGGGAACCCCTGAAAATCACAAGGGCACCCTAAAATTGGCTTAAACATGGTGATAATTGCTCATTGCTGTTCCGACAGCCAGTCCCGCCAGCGGCGGGCAGGACTGAATCGGATCGCGGAGAAACGGCGGTCCGAAAGTCGGACGGGGCAGGGAATCAGGCGGGGGGGGGTCATGACCCGCTTTTTCGGTGATTTTCGGCCCCCGGCCGCCTGGAAAGCCGCCCGACGGCTGGCTGAAAATCGGGGCCAAGATATTTCTGCTCATCTCAGTCCTAAATGGCCGACCCCTTATCCTGAGACTGTGCCCCCTGGTTCTAGACTCTCCAGCCAGGGGAAACAGCCTCTCAGCATCTATCCTGTCAATCCCCCTCAGAATCTTATTTGTTTCAATGAGATCACCTCTCATTCTTCTAAACTCCAGAGAGTATCGGCCCAATCTACTCAATCTCTCCTCATAGGACAACCCTCTCATCCCAGCCTTCACTGAGAACTGAGAAACCCAATTCACTATGGGCAAGGTTTTATTTAAATTTTCTCCCCCCCCTTCCCTAGTCCGAGGGCACCAACTATCAAACTGCCCCTGCTGCAACCTGAAATAATGCAGTACAGACCTTCCAACTTCCTGGGCTTATGGCAAGAAAAATATTTTAACTAAATGCATCATTCAGTTCCCCGAGGACGTCCTATAACTTACCTGTACACAATTATTGCTCTATCCACATTTATTATTTTATTTTATAGTGCTTGGGTTGATTTTTGCATTTATGAGTAGTTACGGTGGAGTGTGAATGATTAAAGAGTCTGTTGTTGCTGTTTTTACCTATAAATTATCGAGAAAGAGGCTTCAGGCTGCAAGTTCAAACCAAGAGCACTTTATTTACAATGTAGTTGTTCACTTAATCACTGGGGGTCATTTTCACCCTCGCAGGCCTGGGTGGTAATGTGGAGGAGCAGATTGCCGCCTGGTGTTGAAGTCAATGGGATGACGGTGGGTGGGTTCTATAACCGGTGGGCGAAGATTTAAAGTAATTGGTAGAAGGATTAGAGGGGAGTTGAAGCGGCAATGTTGAAAATGACCCACACTGTTTGCCCAGCTCGCTCATAGTGGCTGGTGCTGTATATGTGTCAGCCAATGAGTTGGAGGCGGGGCTAGACTTACGGCAGGACTTACAGCAAACAGAGTTTATTTTACAACAAACAGAGTCTATTTACTCAGCAAACAGCCAACAGAGTCTATTTTACACAAACAGTCTACTTACTCAACAAACAGCAAACAGAATCTATTTTACCATAAACAGAGTCTATTTTACAGCAAACAGAGTCTATTTTACAACAAACAGAGTCTACTTACTCAACAAACAGTAAACAGAATCTATTTTTACCATAAACAGAGTTTATTTTACAGCAAACGGAGTCTATTTTACAACAAACAGAGTCTCTACGAACTACAGCAAACAGGGTCTATTTAAACAGAGTCTCTGTGAACTACAGCAAACAGAAATCGTGGTTGAAACCACAGTGAAGTCTCCCGATAAAAGTAGGGTTATTTCGCCAGCAAAAATGCAGTGAGTGGAGGATAGTTACAAAATCAATCCCGGTCACTTACAGCAGTGTGGTCTCCAGACATGATTGACCGGGTGGTGGGGGGGGGTTACCCAATCATCTCCATTCTGGCCAGGACTACTTGTGTCACTTTCTGCAGCCATAAATATGCATCGGTACTGGAAGTTGCCCATCTTGTACACTAGATGGCAGTGTTCTATGATTGTGTAAGCCGACTGTGAGCTGATTCGTCGACAGCAATTCCCCTTGATTCAGTGGTTATGGAGTTCACCATCATTTGAAACGTCCAACATGGCTTTGCATCCAGAGGAGCATTTTATGAGGGTAAAATTTCAGTCAAGACCACAAATTTACAAAAGAGAAAGACTTGCATTTATATGGTGCCTTTCACGACCTCATGACATCACAAAGTGCTTTACAGCCAATGAAGTAGCTTTGAGATTTAGTCAGTGTTGTAATGTAGGAAACGTGGCAGCCAATTTGCGCACATAAGCTCCCACAAACAGCAATGTGATAATGACCAGATAATCTGTTTTTGTTATGTTGGTCGAGGGATAACTATTGGCCCCTGGACACCGGGGAGAACTCCCCTGCTCTTCTTCGAAACAGTGCCGGATCTTTTACGTCAGCACCGCACTGGAGTGTCAGCCTAGATTTGTGTGCTCGAGTCTCTGGAGTGGGACTTGAACCCACAACCTTCTGACTCAGAGGTGAGAGGGTGCTGCCCACTGAGCCACGGCTGACATACTAAGGGGCTATTTTAGGCCAAGACAAATTTGGGCTGTCACAAACATTTTGACTGATTCTGTGTGATACAGAACATACCCAAGTAGTGAGCTAAGTGTGTGTGTATGTGACAGACACATGCACACCCATTTATATATAGATATATAATGGCCCAGAAATTCGGGTCGGGGGCTTCCCGCGGGTGCAAGCCCCCGACCTGCACTTAGCTAGTGCGCCGGCCGTTGAGCTGTGGGCCTGCGTGGGATTCCGATCCTGTGCCTGCTCCAACTGCCGGCGCGCAGTGCTTGCGTATCCCAGGGGCGCAGTTAGTTCGATGCATCCCCTGGGATCACGTGGGCCATGGAGAGCCAATGGTAGCAGGGAATGCTTCATTCATAAGTTTGACAGGAAGAGCTGTCAAACCTATAAATACTATAAGCCCCAAAACATCACTAAGACCTCAAATAAACTTTTTTTTAAAAATCACATTTTTAAAATAACTATAAATTACATGAAATAACTATTTTAAACAATAATTTCAATCTTTGAAAAAATTAATTACATTTTCTAACGGGGCTAAAAATAAACTTACCTTTCTTTAAAGTATTTAATAATAATAAACCTGTGGAAAAAATGTTTTAATTTTAATTAATTCACCACTTACCTGGTTAAAAGCAGGCCTTGCGCCTGCTTTTTAAAAGTGTAACTGCTGGAGACTTACCCTCTCGGAGAAACCTGCAAAGAAAACGTAAGTTCCAGGCGCACGCGCTGCCTCTCCGGCGCACGCGTTCCACCGCTGAACCCCTTCCTTTAAGGGAACGGAAGTTACAGTTTCCTGCGCATGCGCCGTGCATGCACAAAACCGGCACTCCCGTTGGGCCTACGGGTGAGTACCCCAGCACGTACTCACCCGTGGAGACCCGAATTTCTGGGCCAATGTGTGCGCGTGCGCATGAGTGGTTATTTAAAAATGTGGGTGTCACCTTCAAAATGTGGACGAGTTGGGATGCCTGTGAATGCTGTGGCCCATTGTTATAAGTCCCCTTCACTGGCTCATGAAGCCCAAGGTAATTCTAACAATGTAGATCTTTCAATGCCATTTGCCGTTAAACTTTGATTCTGGAGGAACATTCAGCCTTTACGGTCCAACGTTCGGAATCTATCATCAGATTGAAGAATTTAAAGTAATGAATTGCTGTGGTAAAGAAGGTAACACAGGGCAGTGCAGTAATGAAGATGTGGTGCTTGAGGCTTTAATTTCCTCACTGCACTATATTTAGTGTAGTGATTAAACATGCTCACAAGATCACTAAATAATTGCACGTGAGGAAAGCTATTCGGCACTTCTTAATTCATCCATCCAGAAACAACGTACTCTCCCCCACCCCCCTCACCCCGCATTGCTACATCCAATTGGTTCTTAAATGATTCCAGGGTTGTTGTCTTCACTCCTCTATCTGGGATCAGCTTCCTGTTTGCGCTATTTCAATATCATTAAGAACATAAGAACATAAGAAATAGGAGCAGGAGTCGGCCATTCGGCTTCTTGAGCCTGCTCTGCCATTCAATAAGATCATGGCTGATCTTCTACCTCAACTCCACTCTCCTGCACTCTCCCCATATCCTTTGATTCCCTTAATATCTAAAAGTCTATCGATCTCTGTCTTGAATATTCTCAACGACTGAGCCTCCACAGCCCTTTGGGGTAGAGAATTCCAAAGACTCACTGTGGTAAACCACTGTTATAGTTATCACTGTATATTGTTCTCACTGTTCTCACTGTCACATCACTACACGAGGTCGCCTCTTGTCGCACTGTTATACCTGGGCTGACCACCTCCGACTCCGCCCATTACCTGCCCAGGTATAAAGGTAGCTGACTGGCTAGTATTCCTCCCTGTTGGATCGGATCACCCACGAGGGTGGGCTCTGTTATTTAGCCAATAAAAACCTTCAGTTACGTTCTTAACTCGTCGCCTTTTATTGGACTAATTGATAGGCATATCAATTTTATTGACTAAATTTTAAAGATGTCTGATAATGAACAGCAACAGCAAGGAGCTCACCCAGCAGCACAGCAACAGCAGCCTCCAGACAACGGGCCACACCAGCCGGCTTGGCTGCAAGCCTTGAAACCACCATACCTGGATCTAAACCCACAGGCACCAAACGCAGCCCTCAACTTCAAACACTGGCTGGACTGCTTCGAATCCTACCTGGAAGAATCCGGCGCCCCGCAGAGATCCAAACTAAGACTTCTGAACGCCCAAGCGAGCCCGAGAGTATACGCACTCATACAGGACACGACTACGTACGAGGCCGCTATCAACCTACTGAAACAGCAGTACCGCAGCCCGGTAAATTACATGTACACCAGGCACCTCCTAAGATCCCGCCCGCAACAGCCAGGAGAGTCTGTAGCTGAATTTTTACGGGCGCTAAGAGCACTCGGCAGGAACTGTGACTTTAAAGCGGTGACGGCTGTTGAAAATACGGAAGATAATATCCGCGATGCCTTTGTGAAAGGCCTACGGTCCGACTACTCACGGCAAAGACTGCTTGAAGCTAAAGACCTCGACCTGGACAAAGCTGAAGCCCTCGCTCTCTCCCTGGAGGTGGCCCATCAGGACCAGGAGGCGTTTTCCAGGTACTGCTCGCGACCCTGGGACTCGGGCCCGACCCCTACCGCAATACCCTTCGCAGCGCCGCCCCCGGGACCTACCTCAGCGTCGGCGTCCCGGACCCGACCGGGCCCGCCACCCCCGGTACCGGCTCCGACATCGGGCACCCGCGATCGGGCCGCCGGCTGCTTCTTTTGCGGCCAGGAGAAGCACCCGAGGTCGCGCTGCCCAGCCAGGAACTCTACCTGCACAACCTGCAGGAAGAAAGGCCACTTCTCTAAGGCCTGCAGGAGCGGATCTTCAGAGGCCAGCAGTGCCTCATGCGAACTGTGGGGGCGGCCATCTTCTTTCATGGCAACTGAGGCCAGTATCCCCACACGTGAGTCATGGGGGCGGCCATCTTTGATCAAGGCAACCGACCCCAATAGTGCCTCATGTGAGTTATGGGGGCAGCCATCTTCTCCGCCATTTTGTCCTACCTCGTGGGAGACGCCATTTTACCCACCACGCCCGACTGCCACCGGGCCCCCGGACCCGACGACCGCCTCGCCCGCAGACGACAACGACTCACTTACCTACACGCTAGCCTCCGTCACTCTGGATCAAGCCCGCCCACACCACCTGTCCAAGTCGATGATGGACATCAAAGTAAACGGCCACGCCACGACCTGCCTGTTCGACAGCGGAAGCACGGAGAGCTTCATCCACCCAGACACGGTGAGCCACTACTCCCTCCCTGTCCTGCCAACGCGCAACCGAATCTCGATGGCATCGAGGTCCCACGCCACGGACATTAGCGGCTACTGTGCTGTGACCTTGTCGGTTAAGGGTACAGAGTATAAAAACTTTAAACTCCTCGTCCTCCCCCAGCTCTGCGCTGCCGTCCTACTAGGGCTGGACTTCCAATCCCACCTCCAAAGTGTAACCCTAGCATACGGTGGACCCCTCCCCCCACTCACAGTCGACAACCAGCGAAGGTTAAACCGCCCACCGCGTAACACCTGCAGCCTATCCACCCTCAAGGTGCCGCCACCTTCCCTGTTCGCTAACCTCACCCCCGACTGCAAACCCGTCGCTACCAAGAGCAGGCGGTACAGCGCTGGGGACAGAGCTTTCATTAGCTCTGAGGTGCAGCGTCTCCTGAAGGAGGGCATCATCGAGGGGAGCAACAGCCCCTGGCGTGCCCAGGTCGTGGTCGTTAAGACCGGCGATAAAAATCGCCTGGTCATCGACTACAGCCAGACCATAAACAGATACACCCAGCTGGACGCATACCCCCTTCCCCGCATATCTGACATGGTCAATCAGATTGCACAATACCGCGTATTCTCGACCATCGACCTTAAGTCGGCCTACCACCAACTCCCTATCCACCCCGAGGACCGCCAGTACACCGCCTTCGAGGCGAATGGGCGCCTATACCACTTCCTTAGGGTCCCCTTCGGTGTCACCAACGGGGTCTCGGTCTTCCAAAGGGAGATGGACCGGATGGTTGACCAGAACGGACTGCAGGCCACATTCCCCTACCTAGATAACGTCACCATCTGCGGCCGCGACCGGCAGGACCACGACGTGAATCTGGAGAAATTCCTCCGTACGGCCCAACGGCTGAACCTCACCTACAATAAGGAGAAATGCGTGTTTAACACAGCGCGCCTTGCCATCCTTGGCTGTGTAGTAGAGAACGGAGTCATCGGCCCCGACCCCGAAAGAATGCGCCCCCTCATGGAGCTACCCCTCCCCCACTGTCCAAAAGCACTTAGGAGAACCCTGGGGCTTTTCGCCTACTATGCCCAATGGGTACCCAATTATGCGGACAAAGCCAGACCCCTCCTGAAAACCACATCCTTCCCCCTCACGGAAGAGGCGTGCGCGGCCTTCTCCCTCATTAAGGGAGACATAGCCAAGGCCACAATGCACGCAGTGGATGAGTCAATCCCCTTCCAAGTGGAGAGCGATGCATCCGACTTCGCCCTAGCCGCTACCCTTAACCAGGAGGGTAGGCCGGTAGCCTTCTTCTCAAGGACCCTACAGGGCCCCGAGACCCGACACTCGTCGGTCGAGAAGGAAGCCCAGGCAATTGTGGAGGCAGTACGGCGCTGGAGGCACTACTTGGCAGGCAAACGATTTACCCTCCTCACCGACCAACGCTCGGTTGCCTTCATGTTTAATAACAAGCTGAGGGGCAAGATCAAGAACGACAAAATCTTGAGGTGGAGAATCGAGCTTTCCACCTATGATTATGAGATCTTGTACCGGCCCGGTAAACTGAACGACCCCCCTGATGCTCTTTCACGCATTACATGCGCCAGCGCGCAAAGTGATAGACTTCAGACCCTCCACAATGACCTCTGCCACCCCGGAGTCACCAGACTCTACCATTTCATTAAGGCCCGCAACCTGCCATACTCCATCGAGGAGGTCAGGACCATGACCAGGAACTGCCAGATCTGTGCTGAGTGCAAACCGCACTTCTATAAGCCGGACAGAGCAAGCCTGATCAAGGCCACCCGCCCCTTCGAGCGTCTGAGCATCGACTTCAAGGGGCCCCTACCGTCATCCGACCGTAATGTGTACTTCCTCAACATCGTTGATGAGTACTCCCGTTTCCCCTTTGCCTTCCCCTGCCCAGACATGACCAGTAACACGGTCATTAAATGCCTGAACAAACTCTTCGCCTTGTTCGGGTTCCCGAACTATATACATAGTGACCGGGGCGCCTCCTTCATGAGCGAGGAACTCCGTCAGTTCCTATTGGAGAGGGGTATTGCAGCAAGCAGGACCACCAGCTACAACCCCCGAGGGAACGGCCAGGTGGAAAGAGAGAACGCGACGGTATGGAAGGCCACCCTCTTAGCCTTAAAGTCTAAGGGCCTCCCAACCTCCCGCTGGCAAGAGGTCCTCCCGATTGCGCTGCACTCCATCCGGTCACTACTTTGCACTGCCATTAACACCACCCCCCATGCCCGAATGTTTGTCTTCCCCAGGAAGTCGACTACGGGAACCACCCTACCAACCTGGCTGACCTCTCCGGGACCCGTCTTGCTGCGAAAGCACGTGAGGGCCCATAAAACGGACCCCCTGGTCGAGAAGGTGAACCTCCTGCACGCCAACCCCCAGTACGCCTATGTGGCTTACCCAGACGGACGGGAGGACACTGTCTCCTTACGAGACCTCGCACCCTCACCCCCCCCTCCCAACCCCCCGAGTCCAGCCGAGGTAGACGGCATGCCGGAACCCCACGAGCCTTTGCCGACTACGCAGACACCAGCTTTAACACCGGATAATGTAACACCGCCGCTGCGACGATCGGAGAGGCTAACGAAGCCTCCGGACAGACTGACATACCAGAGCTGGTAATACACTTCACCCCGCCGGACTCTAATCTAAACAAGGGGTGAATGTGGTAAACCACTGTTATAGTTATCACTGTATATTGTTCTCACTGTTCTCACTGTCACATCACTACACGAGGTCGCCTCTTGTCGCACTGTTATACCTGGGCTGACCACCTCCGACTCCGCCCATTACCTGCCCAGGTATAAAGGTAGCTGACTGGCTAGTATTCCTCCCTGTTGGATCGGATCACCCACGAGGGTGGGCTCTGTTATTTAGCCAATAAAAACCTTCAGTTACGTTCTTAACTCGTCGCCTTTTATTGGACTAATTGATAGGCATATCACTCACCACCCTCTGAGTGAAGAAATTTCTCCTCATCTCAGTCCTAAATGGCCAACCGCTTATTCTGAGACTGTGACCCCTGGTTCGAGACTCCTCAGCCAGGGGAAACATCCTCCCTGCATCTACCCTGTCAAGCCCTGTAAGAATTTTTTATGTTTCAATGAGATTGTTGTGTCCGTGTATAATAAGACACAGACTGCGAGAATGGTACAACAGGTGTTTACTCAACGTGGCTCACAGTGGAACTGATCTGTACAGATTACTACTCAGGGCTATATACAGGTGTGGTCACTGCCGGTACTACAGTATACATGAGCTGTAAAAGCTAGTTCCCCACTTAAAGGTATATACATTACAATTCCTTCCCTTTTAGATTAACAGTACCATAACACTCATTTAACAATTAAATATCAAACTAATTACAATTAACACTTTTAACATGCAACATTAGCTGAAAATAGTCTATTTATACATTCAGTCTTTGGGGAGGCTTCCTGATCCTTTCTGGATAGCGCCTTTCCCGAGTGTCTTGCTCTTGGTGCAGAGGCGATTCTGGCCCCCTGTCGTCGGTTGGTTCATCAGCTTCCGATGCTACTGTTTCTTGGGTAGATGCGACCTGTACATCGGGTTCATCACCAGGTACGTATGGGCGAGGCATGGGGTTGACTTGTTCCTGTGACTCTAGGATCTGGTCAGCATGGCGTCTCACGATGCTCTCCCCAACGTCCACTGTGTACATTAGTGGGCCCTGCTGTGTGCATATCGTTCCTGGCTGCCATTTTCCTGTTCGGTAGTCGCGGGCCAAGACTGGTTGCCCTACATTGAAGCTCCTTGTTGGCTTCTCATGGATGTGCTGGAATTGCTTACTCTCAACATCTCTTCGTACGTTTCGTCTGAGCAAATCCAGGCGAGATCTTAACCTTCAGTTAAAGAACATCATGGCTGGGGCCTGGTTGGTGACTGCATGTGTCGCATTCCGGTAGGCGAACAGGAAATTGTCCACCTTGTGCTGCAGCGGAATGTTGTCATTGTACATAGCCTTTATTGCCTTCTTAAAGGTTTGTACGAACCTCTCAGCCAATCCATTTGTGGCTGGATGATACGGGGCGGATGTGTAATGCCTTACCCCATTCTTTTTCAAGAACCTCCGGAACTCTTCGGACACAAACTGTGGCCCGTTGTCGGAGCAAATCTGTTCTGGCAAGCCATTCCTGGCAAAAATGGTCCGTAGGACTGCAATAGTTTTCTCCGTGGTGGTGGAGGACATTTTGATGACCTCAGGCCATTTCGAGTGCGCATCCACGGCTATTAAAAACATTGAGTCCATGAATGGACCAGCAAAATCAATATGCACCCGTTGCCATGGAGATGAGGGCCACTCCCATGGGTGTAGAGGGGTCTGTGGTGGTGCATTTTGGACTTTCTGGCATCCTGAGCAACTCTTGGTCAGGTCCTCGATTTGTTTATCGATTCCCGGCCACCACACATAAGCCCTGGCTAGGCTTTTCATTTTTACCCCTCCCAGATGACCCTCATGAAGCTCATTGAGCACTCTATCCCTTAACTTGGGTGGAATTACCACTCGGGCTCCACACATCAAGGTCCCCCGGCACACTGACAGCTGTTCTCTCCTTGTCGAGAATGCTGGCAACAGTGAGTCGCCATGTGCTGGCCATCCCTTCACCGTCAAATCATATACCCGAGACAGTGTCGGGTCATTTCGGGTTTCCTTTTCGATACAAGCGTTAGTTACCGGTAGGTATTCAACTATAGTCGAATGGAATATTTCGACAGGATCCACTGCTGGTGCTTCCTCCGCAGTAGGCAGTGGCAGGCATGATAGCCCATCAGCATTTCCATGCTGTTTCGTGCCCTTATATTCAATCTCATAGTGCTGCGCCCCTAGAAAAAGTGACCATCTTTGTAGTCGTTGCGCAGTCATCACCGGAATGCCCTTCTTCGGATTAAAAATGGAGACAAGAGGCTGGTGATCCGTCAGCAAGGTGAAATTCTGCCCGTGCAGATACTGATTGAACTTTTTCACTCCCCACACTAGGCTGAGTGCCTCCCTGTCAATCTGGGCGTAGTTACGCTCGGCTGAGGTTAGTGATCGTGACGCAAAGGCTATTGGCCTCTCTGAGCCGTCCGAGAATTTGTGCGACAGCACCGCTCCAATGCCGTAGGGTGACGCATCACATGCCAACCGAATTGGTAATGCTGGGTTGTAATGGGCCAATACCTCTTTCGATGTGATTAGTGTTTTGCTCTTCTGGAAAGCTCGTCTACATTCATCACTCCACTTCCATGGCACCCCAGTTTGCAGTAGGGTGTTCAGTGGGTGTAGTATTGTAGACAAATTTGGCAAGAACTTATGGTAGTAGTTTACCAGCCCGAGGAACGACCTCAGTTGTGACACATTTTCCGGTGCTGGAGCCTTGATTACTGCCTCAGTCTTCTCTGGGGACTTATGTAACCCCTCTTTATCGATAACGTGGCCACAATACGAAATCTGTTTTCTAAAAAACTCGCATTTGGGGCGGTTAGCTCGGAGCCCATATTCCTGCAATCTAGTGAGCACCTGCTCCAGGTTGGCAAGGTGATCACTGTCATTTTCGCCCGTGACCAGGATGTCGTCCAAATAACACTGGGTCCCTGGGATCCCTTGCAGGACTTGTTCCATTGCCCTCTGCCAAATAGCCGGAGCTGATGCTACCCCGAATACCAGCCGGTTGTATTGGTAGAGACCTTTGTGGGTGTTGATTGTGAGGTATTGTTTTGATGCTTCTTCTACCTCCATTTGCAGATACGCCTGGGCCAGATCAATCTTAGTGAAGCGTTTCCCTCCAGATAGCGAGGCGAAAATATCTTCAATCCGCGGAAGTGGATATTGTACGGTGTGAAGGACCGGGTTCACTGTTACCTTAAAGTCCCCAGAGATGCGAACCTTCCTTGGTTCCCCAGGCGTGCTGCTCAACGACTTTTTCATCACAGGGATGATGGGTGTAGCCCACTCGCTCCAGTCTACCTTGGACAGTACACCTGAACGTTCCAGACTCTCCAGCTCTGCTTCGACGGCTGGGCGGATCGCATAAGGTACCGGTCTGGCCTTAACACATTTTGGGCTTGCGTTTTCTTCAATTTTAATCGTCGCTGTCATGCCTTTTAGTGTTCCGAGTCCTTGCTGGAACACTTCTTTCGCGTCAGTTAGGATCTTTGACAGTCGCCCAGGTGTGACGTCGTCATCCTTTTTGTCAGCCACAGTCAGTGCCTGTATGGAATGCCAATCCAGTTGTATTTTCCGGATCCATTCACGTCCCAGTAATGGTGGTCCTCCATCTTGTAATACATACAGGTCTAGTTTTGGTGTTTCCTTACCGTTATATATAACGGTCACCCTTATTTTTCCTTTGGGGTAGACTTTTTGCCCCGTGTACGTCTTCAAAATAATTTTTGTGTCTCAAGGGTATGTGTGAGAATAGCCGCTCGTAGTCCCGTCGGTTTATGACTGTTAGGGCTGATCCTGTGTCCAATTCCATCTTTACCTGGACTCCTGCTATCTTGAGAGTGACCCAAATGGTTCGGTGATCCTCCGTTGTGATCACATTATGTAATTTCAGACAACTCAGTTCCCTGCTTTCGGAGTCGTTATCACTCTTTTGTTCGTCTGAACTATTCTCCGTCATCTTATGTACCTTCTTGTACGTTCCTTTGGTCGGTTTCTTATTGCTGGTTTTCTTTCCCGACCTGCAGACTCGTGCTATGTGTCCTACTTTTCCACACTGTCTGCACACTTTGTCTTTGAACCAGCAATCATTCTGGTCGTGTGTTGTTCTGCCGCAGCGATAGCACTTCTCTGTTCTGTATGACATTTCGTTTGTGCCATATTCTTGCGGTCTCTGTTGTATCTCTGCAGCGCCCCGTGCTGCTGCTTCATATGATACCGCAATGCTGAAAGCCTTTTCCAGCGTAAGGTCCTTTTCAGATAAAAGCCGTTTCTGGGTTCCTTCACTTTGAAGCCCACACACAAACTTGTCCCTTAAGGTATCTGCCAGTCCCGCTCCAAACTGGCAGTGTTTTGATAGTTTGCGCAGTTCTGTTAAATAATCAGCATTGCTTTCATCCTTATGCTGGTTCCGTTTGTGAAACTTGAATCTTTCTGCTATCAGCAGCGGTGTGGGGTTTAAATGTTCCTGTAGTATCGTTACTATGTCTTCAAAACTCTTTTCCATTGGCTTCGTTAGGGTTACTAGATTTCGTAATAACCCATACGTCTTTGCACCCATTAAATTTAACAATACCGACGCTTTCTTGTCATCTGACACCTCATTTGCCTTGCAGTATACCTCTATTCGTTCGACATATGTAGTCCAATCTTCGACTTCATTGTCAAATGCGGTGATACTGCCACTCTTCGGCATTTTGGGTGTGGTTTAAAATGGCGTCTCCCAATGGCTTAAAATGGCGTCTCCCGCGCTTTCCTTCGTCCCCCGCTGCTGCCAACGCCGCTCCCGGCGGTTCTTGTGGCAATGGCGGTGCCCTGTAGGTTTCTGCACGTCTCTCTCTCCCTCTCTCCGACGCTGCTCGGCCCCTGAACACCGGCTGCACCCTGTGCGCTCTGCCCTCTCTCTCTCTCCCCCGTTGACGCTGCTCGGCCCTTTGCTGTGCTGCTCGGTCGGGCTCTAGCCCACCGCTGTCCGGGAAGGGTCTGCACACTACCTGTTGCCAGCCCGTTTCGCTGGACCACCTCAACTGGAAAGCCAAGCCTGGCTCTCGACAGCCTCCCCCGCAATTCTCGAGTCTCTGCTGGATGACTGGGCGGTTGCCCGTGGTCGACGCCCGAGTCTCTGGCCTTGACCTCCAATCCACTGATCTCCAGGAACGAATCCCCGGGAGGTGATGCAGAGTTGCAGGTAGGTTCGAACTTGCCTCGTCGTCAATGTTGTGTCCGTGTATAATAAGACACAGACTGCGGAGAACGGTACAACAGGTGTTTACTCAACGTGGCTCACAGTGGAACTGATCTGTACAGATTACTACTCAGGGCTATATACAGGTGTGGTCACTGCCGGTACTACAGTATACATGAGCTGTAAAAGATAGTTCCCCACTTAAAGGTATATACATTACAGAGATCACCTCTGATTCTTCTAAACTCTAGAGAATATAGGCCTAGTCTACTCAATCTCTCCTCATAGGACAATCCCCCCATCCCAGGAATCAGTCTGGTGAACCTTCGTTGCACTCCCTCTATGGCAAGTATATCCTTCCTTAGGTAAGGAGACCAAAACTGCACACAATACTCCAGGTGTGGTCTCAACAGGGCCCTATATAATTGCAGTAAGATGTCTTTACTCTTATACTCAAATCCTGTTGTAATAAAGGCCAACATACCATTTGCTTTCCTAATTGCTTGTTATACCTGCATGTTAACTTTCAGTGATTCGTGTACAAGGACACCCAGGTCCCTCTGAACAGCATCATTACCCAATCTCTCACCATTTAAAAAATACTCTGCTTTTCTATTTTTCCTACCAAAGTGGATAACTTCACAGTTCTCCACATTATATTCCATTTGCCATGTTCTTGCCCACTCACTTAGCCTGTCTATATCCCCTTGCAGCCTCTTTGCATCCTCCTCACAACTTACATTCCCACCCAGCTTTATATCATCAGCAAATTTGGATATATTACATTTGGTCCCCCATCCAAATCATTGATATAGATTGTGAAGAGCTGAGGCCCAAGCACTGATCCTTATGGTACCCCACTAGTTACAGCCTGCCAACCCGAAAATGACCCGTTTATTCCTACTCTCTGTTTTCTGTCCGTTAAACCATCCTTAATCCATGCTAGTATATTACCCCCAATCTCATGAGCCCTAATTTTGTTTAATAACCTCTTGTGTGGCACCTTATTGAATGCCTTCTGAAAATCCAAATACACCACATCCACTGGTTAACCCTCATCTATCTTGCTCGTTACAACCTCAAGAAACTCTAACAGATTTGTCAAACACGATTTCCCTTTCATAAATCCATATTGACTTGGCCTAGTCCTATTATTATTTTCTAAGTGCCCTGTTACCATGTCCCTAATAATAGATTCCAGCATTTTCCCTACTACTGATGTCAGGCTAACTGGTCTGTAGTTCCCCGTTTTCTCTCTCCCTCCTTTCTTAAATAGTGTCTTAAATTGTCTTAAAGAATTGTGTTAAAATAGTGCAAACAGTATTTATCTGGAATGCATAAAATTAGAGCAAGGGTGATGTCAGGAAACGCTTCTGTGAAAATCGGGAACTCTCTCCCTCCAAAAAGCTGACGAGGCTGGGGGTCAATTAAAAATTTCAAAACCGAGATTGGTAGATTTTTGCTGGCAAGGGTATTAAGTATTACGGAACCAAGGCAGACAGATGGAGTTTTTTAAAATTTGTTTATGGGCTGCGAGCGTTGCTGGCAAGGCCAGAATTTATTGCCCATCCCTCATTGCCCTTGAGAAGGTGGTGGTGAGCCGCCTTCTTGAACCGCTGCAGTCCCGTGTGGTGAAGGTGCTCCCACAGTGCTGTTAGGGAGGGAGTTCCAGGATTTTGACCCAGTGACGATGAAGGAACGGCCGATATATTCCCAAGTCGGGATGGTGTGTGACTTGGAGTGGAACTTGGAGGTGGTGGTGTTCCCGTGCGCCCGCTGCCCTTGTCCTTCTAGGCGGAAGAGGTCGCGGGTTTAGGACAGATCAGTTAAGATACAGATCAGCCATGATTTAATTGATGGTTGGAACAGGCTCGAAGGGCTGGATGGCCTACTCCTGTTTCGATATTCCTAACTAATGCACTAAAAATAGCAGCCAAAAAGAAATGAAAGATCCTGATGTCTTTAGCACACAAGGTAACTATGGAGCGATCATATATTAATGAATGACAGAATATCAGCACGAAAGCAACCTTCAATTTTAATATATCAATAGACCATTCAATTTGGACAGCCTTAGTCATCTTTATGGTGCCAAATTGCATTGTCAAAATAAAATCCTCTGGAGACGTTGAGGCTGAAATTAAAAATTTCAAATCTGAGATTGATAGATTTTTGTTAGGCAAGGGTACTAAGGGATATGGGCCTAGCAATTCGGTGGGCTGCACCACCAGTTAGCACCCAAAGAGGGCACTTAGTGGGTTTAGCGCCACTGACCACGCCTCCTGCAAAATTTAGCGGAGTGCTAATGGCGGCGTTAGCCTGTAGCGCTGTGCCACCACCGATGACGTCATCGGTGTGTGCAGCGCCCCGCTACCGCCCCGATCGCGATATTTGGTCGTGCCCCCCGCTGTAACGCCGGTCGCAATTTGCGACCGGTTCAGTGGGGCCTACCTGTGGCGGTAGTGGCGCTAATTAAAGGGGAGGTGTGGAGCGGCCATTTTTTTTGCTGGCCGCCTGCCAGCAACTCCTCGCGCCGCCCTCCCCGGCCTCCTGATCCCCCCCCACCCCCCGGGCAGTGCCGGCTGTGTCCCAAGAGCCCAGCACTTCTCCTCGGTGCCGGGCTCTTTTGCCGGCACTCGCAATCGGTGATCGCGCTGGTGCAGGCCCCTCCCCTTTAAGAAGGGGAGGAAGGCCTGCAGTACAGCAGCGCGCCGTGCTGCAGCTTGTGGCGCTGCGGCACGTTGCGCTGCGATATTCAGTTGCAGCACCCCAAGAAGGATGCGGGGCGCCTCGAGCAGCGCCCCGCTTCCGTTTGGGGCGCTGAAACTGAATTTGCGGCTGGCGCAAGCGGCTCCGTCCAAAGCGGTAATTCCGGCGCCCAGGCGAGCTTGGTGCCCCAAACGGGCGCCACCGAATTTCTAGGCCATGGAACCTGGAGGCCTTTTGTTTGTTGCTATATGGACAGCAGACAGAAGGCCTCACAGAAGGTGAACATTACTTTCATCCACCACTTCCAGATGCTAGACCTTGCTGGGGGAGGGTAGCATGAATCCTGATAACATCGCCCGTCTCCGCCCTTGCCTCAGCTCATCCGCTGCTGAAACCCTCATCCATGCCTTTGTTACCTCTAGAATTGACTATTCCAACGCTCTCCGGGCCGGCCTCCCACATTCTACCCTATGTAAACTTGAGGTCATCCAAAACTCGGCTGCCCGCACCAAGTCCCGTTCGCCCATCATCCCTGTGCTCGCTGACCTACATTGGCTCCCGGTTAAGCAGCGCCTTGATTTCAAAATTCTCATCCTTGTTTTCAAATCCCTCCATGGCCTCGCCCCCCTCCCTATCTCTGTAACCTCCTTCAGCCCCACAACCCCCCCGAGATATCTGCGCTCCTCTAATTCTGCCCTCTTGAGCATCCCTGATTATAATCGCTCAACCATTGGTGGCCGTGCCTTCTGTTGCTTAGGCCCTAAGCTCTGGAATTCCCTGCCTAAACATCTCCCACTCTCTACCTCTCTTTCCTCCTTGAAGACGCTCCTTAAAACCGACCTCTTTGACCAAGCTTTTGGTCACCTGCCCTAATTTCTCCTTATGTGGCTCGGTGTCAAATTTGTTGTCTTATAATACTCCTGTGAAGCGCCTTGGGACCTTTTACTGTGTTAAAGGCGCTATATAAATGCAAGTTGTTGTTGCTGTTGTTTGAACCCGGAAATCAAGGTGGGGTCAGGTCACGTCAGGTGGAACACACTTCAAGTACGTTCTGCTCGACTAGCGCCCAGATACAGGGTTTGGAGGGTGGTGAGGGGTTGGGGGGGGGGGTGCTGAGGAAAAATCAGCCCCCATGTATCTAGGTTTGAACAAAAACTGTAGAATATTAACAAAACAATGTAAAAGATCACATTTTGGCAGAAGGAAGGCTCTAACATTCAACTCAGTTTTTATTGTAACATTGAGTATTCAAAACGGCCATCTAATTATTCCAGAAAAGGAATTGGGTGAATTTCAATTACTTACTTTGCTAGTCTCCTCTTATAGTTCGTGGCAAATTACATTTCTCATCACTCCAATCTTCAAGTAGCAGTACCATACCATAAAATCCAGATTATAGGTCACACTCTGCACTATTTAGCTTTCTTGATTTTGGCATTAAAACAAAATATATACAGAAGTATAATTCGTGGTGGTGTTCCTCCCCTGCAAATACAGACCACAGCTGTGATTTATCTCTCTTAGGCAGTCCCTCGGAGCCGAGGATTTATGTCCTGGGTTTGAACACAGAGGTAAGTTGAGGGAGGTCTTTTGGCCGACCGAGCTCATCCAGGGATAAGGGACATCACCAGGAATGAAGGACTTCAGTTATGTAGAGAGACTGGAGAAGCTGGGGTTGTTCTCCTTGGCGCAGAGAAGGTTAGGAGGAGATTGAATAGAAATTATGAAGGGTTTTGATAGAGTAAATAAAGAGAAACTGTTTCCACTGGCAGGAGGGTCCGTAACCCAAGGACACAGATTTAAGATAATTGGCAAAAGAACCAGAGGGGAGATGAGGAGATTTTTTTTTTTACGCAGCGAGTTGTTATGATCTGGATTGCGCTGCCTGAAAGGGCGGTGGGAGCAGATTCAATCTTTCAAAAGGGAATTGGATAAATACTTGAAGAGAAAAAATGTGCAGGGCAATGGGGAAAGAGCACGGGACTGGGACTAATTGGAGAGCTCTTTCAAAGAGCTGGCACAGGCACGATGGGCCGAATGGCCTCCTGCTGTGCAGTATGATTGCATGGTTCTGTGATCTTTCCATGCTGATGGTTGCTTCAACTTTCTGCGTCCGGTGTTTTAAAACAATTGAAATGAAGCTTGGGTGATAGATTGGGACATTAAGGGGTAGATTGTAACGCTCATCCCTGGTGCCGTCAACAGAAAGGACAATCGCCCGCGCTGTATAGCGGGCATCCGATCCGCAGTGCTTAGCTTACTGCCTGGCAGTGAAAGTCAAATTCGACCCCTGTATATCGTACTGTAGCTCAGTATGATATGCACAAGGAGCCTTACTAGATGCGGACATGGAGTGCAGAATTGGAGCCCTACCTCCAACTGGGGCAAACATCTAGTGAACCTTTGTGATGGCAATGGCATTATTTCTGCCCTGATATTTAGATGTGATGTATTTCGTAGAACAGTTCAGAATAACAATTACTTGGTGCAGTTTTAGTTAGAAGTGTAATATAGCATTTTATTTTACGCAGCGAGTTGTGATCTGGAACGCACTGGCTGAAAGGACTGGACAGACTAGATGCAGGAAGGATGTTCCCGATGGTCGGGGAGTCCAGAACCAGGGGTCACAGTCTAAGGATAAGGGGTAAGCCATTTAGGACAGAGATGAGGAGGAATTTCTTCACCCAGAGAGTGGTGAACCTGTGGAATTCTCTACCACAGAAGGCAGTAGAGGCCAATTCATTAAATATATTCAAGAAGGAGTTGGATATATTTCTTAAGGCTAAAGGGATCAAGGGGTATGGGGAGAAAGCAGGGACAGGGTACTGAATTTGGATGATCAGCCATGATCGCATTGAATGGCGGAGCAGGCTCGAGGGGCCGAATGGCCTACTCCTGCTCCTATCTTCTATGTTTCTATGGAAGCAGATTCAATAGTCACTTCCAAAAGTGAACTGGATTAAATACTTGAAAAGGAAACATTTGCAGGGGCTACAGGGAAAGGGCATGGGAGTAGGACTAATTGGATAGCTCTTTCAAAGAGCCGGCACAGGCACGATGGGCCAAATGGCCTCTTCCTGTGCTGTGTCATTCTTTGCTCGTTTCAGCATTCAAACAATGTAATCCCACATGAGCAGACCTGATGCTGCTTCTGTTCGTTTCTGTAAGGATTTGTTACGCAAGAACGAGCGACATGACTTTTTTAGTCCACATGTTAATCACGGCCTCTTCTATTAATCAAAATTTGATGTCTCTTTAGTTAGTGAGAGCAGCGATTTAGTTTTGTATCAGCCGTGGCTCAGTTGGTAGCACCCTTGCGTCTGAGTCCGAAGGTTGTGGGTTCAAGTCCCACTCCAAAGACTTGAGCACAAAAAGCTAGGCTGACACTCCCAGTGCAGTACTGAGGGAGTGCTGCACTGTTGGTGGTGCCATTTTTAGAATGAGATGCTAAACCAGGGCCCCGTCTGCTTTCTCAGGTGGACGTAAAAGATCCCGTGTCACTATATCGAAGAAGAGCAGGGGGAGTTCTCCCCGGTGTCCTGGGGCCAATAATTATCCCTCAATCAACATCACAAGAACAGATGATCTGGTCATTATCACATTGCTGTTTGTGGGAGCTTGCTGTACGCAAATTGGCTGCCGCGTTTCCTACATTACAACACTGACTACACTTCATTGGCTGTAAATCGCTTTGGGACATCCTGAGGTCGAGAAAGGCGCTATATAAATGCAATCCTTTCTTTCTGTTGTCAGACTGGATCACAGAAGTGGCCAGTGCCCCTGGGACACTTGTTGCACTGTATATAAATCACAGAGGTATTAGAAGAAAAGAACACTCAATTCAAAATAGAAAAGGAGATCGGGAATGTATGATGGGAGTATAAATATGCCGCACGCAAGGGAAGTAGAAAAAACAAAATCACACTGAAAACCTGGTGATAGTAACTAATTAATATGAAGGAACTCCTCTGCGATCATTCAGGCATCTTTGCACAATTTGTTATTACTTTTATCCCTCTCCATCATGAACTAACAGATATACCCAAATACACAACAACAACTTGCATTGATACAGCGCCCTGTAATGTAGTAAAACCGCTTCACAGGAGCGTTATCAGACAAAACTTGACACCGAGCCACCAAAGGAGATATTAGGACAGGTGACCAAAAGCTTGGTCAAAGAGAAGGCGGCGTCTTAAAGGAGGAGAGAGTATGATTTGGACAGGTTGGGTGATTGGGCAGATGCATGGCAGATGCAGTATAATGTGGATAAATGCGAGGTTATCCACTTTGGTGGTAAAAACAGGAAGGTGGATTATTATCTGAATGGCAATAGATTAGAAAAAGGGGAAGTGCAACGAGACCTGGGTGTCCTTGTGCACCAGTCGCTGAAGGTAAGCATGCAGGTGCAGCAGGCGGTTAAGAAGGCAAATGGTATGTTGGCCTTCATAGTGAGAGGATTCGAGCACAGGAGCAAGGATGTCTTGCTGCAGTTGTACAGGGCCTTGGTGAGATCACACCTTGAGTACTGTGTGCAGTTGGTCACCTTATCTGAGGAAGGATGTTCTTGCCATGGAGGGAGTGCAGCGAAGATTCACCAGACTGATACCTAGGATGGCAGGAATGACGTATGAGGAGAGATTGGGTCGATTGGGCTTATATGGTTGGAGTTTAGAAGAATGAGAGGGGATCTCATTGAAACTTCTAACATTCTAACAGGACTAGACAGACTAGATGCAGGAAGGATGTTCCCGATGGCGGGGGAGTCCAGAACCAGGGGTCACAGTCTAAAGATAAGGGGTAAGCCATTTAGGACAGGGATGAGGAGGAATTTCTTCACCCAGAGAGTGGTGAACCTGTGGAATTCTCTACCACAAAAGGCAGTTGAGGCCAATTCATTAAATATATTCAAGAAGGAGTTGGATATATTTCTTATGGCTAAAGGGTCAAGGGATATGGGGAGAAAGCAGGGACAGGGTACTGAATTTGGATGATCAGCCATGATCTCATTAAATGGCGGAACAGGCTCGAGGGGCCGAATGGCCTGCTCCTGCTCCTATCTTCTATGTTTCTATGTCGAGAGGCGGAGAGGTTTAGGGAGGGAATTCCAGAGCTTAGAGCCGAGGCAGCTGAAGGCATGGCCGCCAACGGTGGGGCGATGAAAATCAGCGATGCATAATTCTGTGTGCGCATCGAATGGCTTGGAATGTGGAGCAGATAAACATCCCCAGTTGTATAGTTTTTTGCTCGGAGATTAATACGAGATCAGAATTGCCGTGTAACAATTCTAAAATGCAGATAATTGCGGGCCCTTTGTTGATGTGACAAGTTATATTGGAAAATTATTCATAAGAGAACCTTTACAACCTGTCCACACAGAGAAGTGGGAGCCAAAAAAAGGCAGTGGCTGTTGCCATGGTTACATTTATGATCAGTTTGTTTAGCCATGGCTAGTCATCACAGTGCCATCGATATGAATTTATAATTAGGGTCTGTGGTGTATTTACATGAATTAATTAATAGACGACCTGCAAGACTGAAATAAAATAATTATTACACAATTTGGAAAAAAGTACAGATGCGCTCGCATTTGTGGCAAAAACAAATATTGAGCACATTTTGTCTAAATGACTTAACAACAAATAACAATCCCTCTGAAAGGTAACAGCATATAAGGAGCCAGGACATAGATAACCAAGACATACTAGTATAATGAGAAAGGGTTAAAGTTAGTGTAAAAAATGTAGGCATCCATTTTTCGTGAAAATTGTCAATTCCCTATTTTTAAAAAGAAACATCTATGCCGCGGCCTTCGTGCTCCCAGGACGTCCCAAAGCGCTTGACAGCCATTGAAGTGCATTTGAAGTGTATCGACTGTTGTAATGTAGGAAACGCGGCAGCCAACTTGCAACGTCGCATAAATGATAATGACCAGACAATCTGTTTTAGTGATGTTGGTCGAGAGATAAATATTGACCCCAGGACTCCGGGGAGAATTCCCCCTGCTCTTCTTCAAAATAGTTTCCATGGGATCTTTTACCTCCACCGGAGAGGGAAGACAGGGCCTCGGTTTAACATCTCATCGGAAAGACAGCACCTCCAACAGTGCAGCACTCCCTCAGCACTGCACTGGGAGTGTCAGCCTAGCTTTATGTGCTCAAGTCTCTGGAGTGGGGCTTAGAACCACACAACCTTCTGACTCAGAGGCAAAGAGTGCTGCCCACTGAGCCACGGCTGACACTGAACAGAGCTGAGCTGTTTCAATGACATTGCTTTGTCCGCTAGTTTAGCTGAGGTGTTAATCTGTTTATTCGCAAAGCAGCCACTGTCTGCTCAATGCTGTGAGAGACTTTATGTAGTGCCGCAGTCTTTCAGAAAAAAAAATGATGCAAGTTCAAGAATAATCAATAATTAATTTTCTCATTGTAGCTGGTTCTTTATGAAGTTTAATAATGCAGTTAGTAATTTACACAGTCAATTCCCATTCTATGACCAACCAATAAACAGTACTCACTCATCAGGACATTCTGCTAATGAAAAGTTATGGATTCTGAATTAGTTTTCTATGAGAGTTAATGAAAACGAAAGGGATGCACATATATTAAATGGCACACATTTGAAATATATGCCTGCACTGGATTGGGAGTCTGTGAATTGGTAGCTCAGTTCATTACTATCTAATGCGCTTTACCAGGGAGTGGGATGTTAAGTGTTGGAACATGAGAAAAGCAGACGAGCAAAAGATACTAACAGCAGAGAGGAAAGAAAAAAGAAAGGCTTGCATTTCTACAGCGCCTTTCACGACCACCGGACGTCTCAAAGCGCTTTACAGCCAATTAAGTACTTTTTTGAAGTGGAGTCACTGTTGTAATGTGGGAAACGCGGCAGCCAATTTGCGCACAGCAAGCTCCCACAAACAGCAATGTGATAATGACCAGATCGTCTGTTTTTGTTGTGTTGGTTGAGAGATAAGTATTGGTCCCAGGTCACCGGGGATAACTCCCCTGCTCTTCTTTGAAATAGTGGCCATGGGATCTTTTACGTCCACCTGAGAGAGCAGGTTTAAAGTCTCATCCGAACGACAGCTCCTCCGACAGTGCAGCACTCCCTCAGCACTTCACTGGAGTTGGTTGAGAGGAATACTGGGAGATACAGGATGCAAAGGGTCAAGAATGATATAATAAGATCATGGTGGTTGGATAAGAAACAACGCTTATACAGAAGGTCCAAGAAAGACGCCTGCAATGGTTTGGCCAGGTTTCAAGAATGGAAATGGCTAGAATACCTTTCATGGCCCAGCACACAGACGTACGTGGAGCAAGGAGCCGAGGAAGACCAAGGAAACGCTGGATAGACACTGTCAAGAGTGACTTGTCACAGAAATGGATACAGGTGGCTGAAGCGGCCAGGCTAGTTCAGGACCGACAACAATGGAGTGAATTAATTCATCCCCATCGTCGCTGCTGAGCTGACGGATGGAAACTTAGCCGCAGCATTAGGTATGATGAGGGATTGTGCATGCAGTCACCTGCACAATGATCAGACTCTCAATGTATCAGGGAGGATCTTGAATCACTTGTGTTGGCCCTTGGGATGCTGTGGCCAAAGCTCTCCAGTGTAGTTGGGAGTGCTACCTGAAACATCAGAGGCCAACATTACCATTGGTAATCCATGGTGCTTCCCTGATGACTTGCAAGATGCCATGGGAGTGTAGGTTGTCCTATGATGAGAGATTGTGTAGAATGGGCCTATACTCTCTGGAGTTTAGAAGAATGAGAGGTGATCTCATTGAAACATACAAGATTCTGAAGGGGATTGACGGGGTAGATGCTGAGAGGTTGTTTCCCCCTGGCTGGAGAGTCTAGAACTTGGGGGGCATAGTCTCAGGATAAGGGGTCGGCTATTTAAGATTGAGATGAGGAGGAATTTTTTTACTCAGAGGGTTGTGAATCTTTGGAATTCTCTGCCCCAGAGGGCTGTGGATGCTCAGTCGTTGAGTATATTCAAGGCTGAGATTGATAGATTTTTGGACTCTAGGGGAATCAAGGAATATGGGGATCGGGCAGGAGAGTGGAGTTGAGGTCAATGATCAGCCATGATCTTACTGAATGGCGGAGCAGGCTCGAAGGGCCATATGGCCTAATCCTGCCCCTAATTCTTATGTTCTTAAAACCCAAATAAAGGCGGGAGTCTTCTCCATACGGAGCAGTGATTGGATCAAACAACACAGGATAGGCCACCTACCTCTAGTCTCAAGACTCGAGTGTGATCTAGAGGAATCATGAATGGAGAGGTATAAAGATCAATGGAAAGCGAATGTCCAGAGAGGCTTGTGTTCGTCAGGATAGACGAGTAACTTATGAGAATGAACCAGCATGAAAGTGGAACAGATAACTAGAGAGAACACGCGCCTACCAGTTTCTAGAAGTGTTCGTACTCTGTAACCACACTGGTTTACAACAACCCAATTCAATTCAGTTAAATGTTTCCAATCATCTACCCAGCAAGATAATAGAGACAAAACATTGGGGCATTCAAAAAGCAATTAGAATGCCATAATAGCAGAGTTAATGTACTAGAGGGATGAGCTTCAATTAGCCTTTTCTTATCCCTGACTTCTCATATTCATGTGGGGACCTCACTGAAGTATATTATTAAATGGTGTAGTTAAGGTAGACCCAGATTAATACTACAAAGTGGAGCAAGAGAATAGGACCGGGGACACAAAGGAAAATCAGCAGAAAGTGCATCTGGAATAGATATCAAAAAATGATAAGGTTCAGTCAGTTCAATTTAGTTCTGTTTAGTTGAATCAGCCACTTATGCATCCAAATATAACTGCAAGTGTACTGCTGCCCTCTGTAAGCATCCATACTACATCCTACATGAATAAAGCTCAGGAATCATAGGATTATATCGGATATACGGCCCAGAAACAGGCCATTCGGCCCAACCAGTCCATGCCGGCATTTATGCTCCACTCGAGCCTCCTCCCGTCTTTCCTCATCTAACTTTATCAGCATAACCCTCTATTCCCTTCTCCCTCATATGCTTGTCCAGCCTCCCCTTAAATGCATCAATACTATTCGCTTCAACCACTCCCTGTGGTAGCGAGTTCCACATTCTCACCGCTCTCTGGGTAAAGAAGTTTCTTCTGAATTCCCTATTGGATTTCTTGGTGACTATCTTATATTGATGGCCTCGAGTTATGCTCTTCCCCACAAGTGGAAACATTCTCTCTGTATCCACTCTATCAAAACCTTTCATAATTTTAAAGACCTCCATTAGGTCACTGTGATGAAATAACTGTGTTCTGATATTTGTACTTGCACTTGTAATGTCTGGAATGTTCCACTAGGGGGAACCACTAATGCTCCTCCCTGGCCCCGCCCCTCTTCTGGAATGTTCTACCAAGGGCTCGGTCGATGATGGACTCTGTTAACTCTGCCATGATTCTTATTTAATAAAAGGCTTCAGTCTTAAGCTTTAACTTCAGATTTGGGCAGTTATTTGGCACATCAATTTTATTAAATAACAACTTTTGGAAGATGGATCGATTTTTGAAACCAGAGCGTCTGGATATCGATCCCCATTCGGCAGATGCGTCGAAGAAATTTACGCATTGGCTCCGATGTTTTGAACACTTCATCGCATCATCGACCGATCCGACGGTTAACAAGTTGGGTCTTCTAACCAACTTGGTAAGTCATCAAACTTACTCTATAATTGAAGATATTACTACATATGAAAAGGCCCTCGCAGCTCTTAAAGCCCAGTACCTTAAGTCGGTTAACGAAGTATACACCAGGTATCTTTTGTCTACTCGCAGGCAATTACCCGAGGAATCTCTGGACGATTTCCTGCAGGACCTTAAGGCTTTGGCTAAGGGTTGCAACTACAAGGCTGTCTCTGCCATAGTGTATCAGGAAGAAGCCATCCGCGATTCTTTCATATCTGGCCTCCGATCTAATTATATTAGACAGAGACTCCTCGAGAACGACTCGTTAGTTTTAAAAACGGTTGTCGCTGCTGCTCGATCGTTAGATGTAGCCCAGAAGAATTCAGAAGTGTATGCATCAGCCCATGCATCTCTCTCAGCCTCATGTGTTCCGAGTATGGAGGCATCCATAACACCAATGGAGCCCCCACTTAATCCTATTGTTGCGGCTGTGCCCCATGGGTCTAAGTGTTATTTTTGTGGCCAATCTAAACACCCCAGGCAAAGTTGCCCAGCCAGAGAGGCTACCTGTTTTAAATGTAAGAAACGGGGACATTTTAGTAAAGTGTGTAAGGGTAATCCTGTACCCGATGTCTTCTCTGCTGCCACCTATCGTTTTACTCTAGCCTCGGCTACGGTTGACCAGACCATACCGTGTTCCTTGTCAAAATCTATGATGGACATTAAGATTAATGGTCGTCCTACTGGGTGTTTGATAGACTGTGGCAGTACTGAAAGTTTTATACACCCCAACCTTGTTAACTCCTGTTCATTGAAGGTGTATCCTATTCGAAGTGAAATTGTGATGGCGTCCAAATCCCTTACTTCGGAGGTAACTGGATATTGTAAAGTCACATTGACCGTTAAGGATACGGAGTATAAGGATTTTAAACTCCTCATATTACCTCAGTTGTGTGTGAACTTAATATTAGGCTTGGACTTCCAGTGTCAGCATGAGAGCGTTACCCTTAAGTATGGTGGATCCCAGCCTCCGCTCACAGTCTGCGGCCTTTCTACTTTAAACGTAAGCCCGCCTTCTTTGTTTGCGAACCTTGCTCCTAATTGTAGACCTATAGCGACTAAGAGTCGACGGTATAGTTCAGAAGATAAAACATTTATAAAAGAGGAAGTGGAAAGGCTTCAACGGGAGGGAATCATCGAACACAGTGGTAGCCCGTGGCGTGCCCAGGTGGTGGTGGTTAAAACAAATTAGAAGAAAAGACTTGTGGTCGATTATAGCCAGATTATAAACTTGTATACTCAATTAGACGCCTATCCTTTGCCTCGTATTTCTGAGATGGTGAACCAGATAGCTCAGTACCGCGTGTTCTCCACCATTGATTTAAAGTCTGCTTACCATCAACTCCCCATCAAAATAGAAGACCGACCTTATACGGCCTTCGAAGCTAATGGGCGCCTGTTCCAATTCCTTCGGGTGCCCTTTGGAGTGACGAATGGGGTATCCGTCTTCCAACGGGAGATGGATCGTATGGTGGATGAATACGCGTTGGAAGCAACATTCCCGTACCTGGACAATGTTACCATCTGTGGGTGTGACCAACGGGAGCATGATCAAAATCTCGCGAAGTTCCTAGAGACTGCAAAGAGGTTAAACCTGACCTACAACGAAAACAAGTGTACCTTCAATACTACACGTTTGTGTATTCTTGGTTGCGTTGTGGAGAATGGGGTAATCGGGCCAGACCCTGAAAGATTACGCCCACTTAAGGAATTACCTTTACCTCACACTGTAAAAGCCTTAAGAAGGTGTCTGGGATTCTTCTCATACTATGCCCAGTGGGTGGTTAGCTACTCGGATAAAGTCCGACCTCTTATTAAGTCGACGTCTTTTCCGCTATCGGCGGAAGCTCAGGAGGCTTTCCTTAATATCAAACGGGACATTGAGAAGGCAGTGGTATGTGCCGTGGATGAGAAGATCCCATTTCAAGTGGAAAGTGATGCATCTGATTTTGCGTTGGCAGCAACTCTTAACCAAGCTGGTAGACCAGTAGCCTTCTTCTCTCGTACATTGCAAGGACCAGAAGTTCGACATTCTTCAGTGGAAAAGGAGGCACAGGCAATTATTGAAGCAGTCAGGTATTGGAGACATTATCTCGCTGGCCAACGTTTTACGCTCATTACTGACCAGCGATCTGTGGCCTTTATGTTCAACACTAAGCAGAGAGGCAAGATCAAAAATGATAAGATTTTAAGATGGCGAATAGAACTGTCAACATATGACTATGATATTCAGCACAGGCCTGGAGTATTTAATGAGCCATCGGATGCTTTGTCACGAGGAGTATGTGCTAGTCTAGGTACAGATAAGCTTCAAAGTCTCCACAACGCACTCTGCCACCCTGGGGTTACCAGAATGAACTACTTCATTAAGTCCCACAATCTACCCTACTCTATTGAGGAGGTCCGGACAATGACCAGAACCTGTCATGTTTGTGCTGAATGCAAACCCCGCTTCTATAAGCCGTCCGAGCCAGCTCATCTTATTAAAGCAACTCGACCATTTGAGCGTTTGAGTCTCGATTTTAAAGGTCCCCTTCCATCGAGCGACCGTAATGTCTATTTTCTTAATATTATAGACGAGTACTCTCGGTTCCCTTTTGTTATTCCCTGTCCGGATGTGACTAGTGCTGTTGTAATTAAATGCCTCTGCCAACTGTTTTCCTTGTTCGGCATGCCTAACTATATACATAGTGATAGGGGTTCTTCCTTTATGAGCGAAGAATTACAACAGTTTTTGCTATCGAAGGGGATTGCAACGAGTAGAACTACCAGCTATAACCCTCGTGGTAATGGGCAGGTCGAGAAAGAAAATGCGACAGTGTGGAAGGCTATCGTACTGTCTCTGAAGTCACGAGGCCTGCCGACCTCTCGCTGGCAGGATGTCCTGCCAGACGTGCTGCATTCCATAAGGTCTCTTTTGTGTACAGCGACGAATGCCACCCCTCATGAAAGGATGTTTAGTTTTCCAAGAAAAGCTACTAATGGAGTATCGTTACCCACATGGTTGACGACCACGGGCCCTGTGTTGTTGCGCAGACATGTGAGAGGCCACAAGACTGATCCACTGGTGGAGGAAGTACAACTCCTCCATGCTAATCCCCAGTATGCGTATATTCAATATTCGGATGGGCGAGAGGATACGGTCTCTATTAAAGATCTTGCACCTGCTGGAGCTCGAAAAGAGTTCGACTCTGAGAGTAGAGTTTTCAGTCGTGGTATTGGACCTTCAGAGACACAAACCCTCAGTGTGGAAAATACTGATGATTCTGGGAATTCGAATGAACCGGAGTTAGTACTCCGGGAGGAGCCTCAGCAAGAGTTACGTCGTTCCCAGAGGATTATCAGACCACCTGACAGACTGAATCTATAGCAGGGGGTGAATGTGATGAAATAACTGTGTTCTGATATTTGTACTTGCACTTGTAATGTCTGGAATGTTCCACTAGGGGGAACCACTAATGCTCCTCCCTGGCCCCGCCCCTCTTCTGGACTGTTCTACCAAGGGCTCGGTCGATGATGGAGTCTGTTAACTCTGCCATGATTCTTATTTAATAAAAGGCTTCTGTCTTAAGCTTTAACTTTGGATTCGGGCAGTTATTTGGCACATCAGTCACCCTCTCAGCCATCCCTTTTCAGGAGAAAAGAGACCCAGCCCATTCATCCTTCCCTGATAGATATCATCCTTGTAAATATTTTTTGCACCCTCTCCAGTGCCTCTATATCCGTTTTATAATATGGCGACCAGAACTGTACGCAGTACTCCAAGTGTGGTCTAACCAAGGTTCGATACAGGCTCAGCATAACTTCCCTACTTTTCAATTCTATACCTCTAGAAATAAACCCTAGTGCTTGGTTTGCTTTTTTTATGGCCTTGCTAACCTGCGTCGCTACTTTTAGTGATTTGTATATTTGCACTCCCAGATCCCTTTGTTCCTCTACCCCACCCAGATTCTTATTTTCCAAGTAATATGTGACCTCCTTATTTTTTCTTACCAAAATGTAATACCTCACATTTACCTGTGTTGAAATTCATTTGCCATTTGAATCCTTCATCCCTTTTGGAAACACTGAGTCAGGGAACTCCTCCAGTGCACCTTCTCTAATTAGTGGGACTAATATTATGTAAATTGCATTCTAATAAGAGAGGGACAGGTGGCACCTTCAGTGAAGTCCTAAATAAAATACCGTACAAAATTCTAAGTGGTGACAAAGCGCAGACTTTAGAATGTGGATTCAAACAGATGCTAAATTTTGAACATCTAGTTCATATTTATCCTCAAGGTTTGGAGTAAATGTTTTTTTTTTGATACTGTTCAATTAAGCTTTTACTGTTGAATGTGCGATAGGACTTTCTTCAGAAACGTGTCGCAAACAGTAATTATTGAAGCCCAGAGCCATCGCGGCGGGGATGGTTAAATTTGGATTCTTTCTGAAGTATTGGACTATTCCGAAGGCAAAATCAGAGTCTAGCGTCTGTTTTTTGAAAAGCTCTATTTACATCAAGACATTAGCTTTGAAGTTCTTGGGGACAGGAGAGGGTGGAAAGCTCCATTTCTGCCCCGGGGGTGGGGAGGGGTCGTGGGCGGGGGTCAGGAATTTGGGGCAGGAGCTGGTCACTCTGGGATCCCACCCAGTTTGCACTTGCCCTTTAAGCTCCCTGGGGCAGATTTTCCACCCACACTTCCCCACATGAAATAGGGTGCAGTCTGGAAATTCTACCCGTTACACCCTACGTGGGCCTCATAGAAGGCGAGAGCCCCTCTGAGAGCCTTAAGAAGTCTCAAACCTTTACTAGGGAAAAGCAATCTATCCCGGAAGGGGATCCATTACGTTCCTCAAAAGGCCACTTACTTCACTGGGAGCAGAAGATGGCAAGAGCAAGAATTTGTTTAGGATTTTCCTGGGACGCCTCTTCACCATTGGAGTGGCATGACGCCGCTCTGAAGTTCTGGCTGTTTGAGGCAGGGCCGCTGATAGCAACGCAGGAACAGGAGGAGGCCATTTAGCCCCTCGAGCCTGTTCTGCCATTCAATGAGATCATGGCTGATCTGTGATCTATACCTAATACCTTTGGTTCACAAAAATCTATCAATCTCAGATTTAACGTTAACAATTGACCCAGCATCAATTGCTGTTTGCGGAAGAGTGTTCCAAACTTCTACCGCCCTTTGTGTGTAGAGGTGTTTCCTAATTTCACTCCTGAAAGGCCTGTTTCTCATTTTTAGGCAATGCTCCCAACCAGTTGATATAGGCATGATGCGCCTGGCCCAGCCATGCAAATAATCCTGTCCCCGGGATTTAGGACAGGATCTTTATTTTGCAACTAGGACAGATAGGAGTTCCTCCTCACCGCATATTTTTTTTTGTATTTGCTTATGGGATGTGGGCGTCGCTGGGCAAGGCCAGCATTTATTGCCCATCTCTAATTGCCCTCGAGAAGGTGGTGGTGAGCCACCTTCTTGAACCGCTGCAGTCCGTGTGGTGAAGGTGCTCCCATAGTGCTGTTAGGGAGGGAGTTCCAGGATTGTGACCCAGCGACGATGAAGGAACGACTGATATACTTCTAAGTCAGGATGGTGTGTGACTTGGAGGGGAACTTGGAGGTGGTGGTGTTCCCATGCGCCTGCTGCCCTTGTCCTTCTAGGTGGAAGAGGTCGCGGGTTTGGGAGGTGCTGCCGAAGAAGCCTTGGCCAGTTGCTGCAATGTATCTTGTAGATGGTACACACTGCAGCCACGGTACGCCGGAGGTGGAGGGAGTGAATGTTTAAGGTGGTGTATGGGGTGCCAATCAAGCGGGCTGCTTTGTCCTGGATGGTGTCGAGCTACTTGAGTGTTGTTGGAGCTGCACTCATCCAGGCAAGTGGAGAGTATTCCATCACACTCCTGACTTGTAGACATAGCTATTGAATGACTAAGGTTTTCGCCTTCACTATTCCACTTGAGAGCCTGTTGCAAGTGCTGACAACCCTTTATGAATAAACCTTTCCTGGCACTGTCCTATATTTAGCTTTCATCAGGTTCAAACTCTATACCCTTTAATCCTATTGTCATGGCTTAGCTCTTTTGGCAAGATTGTTGATTCTTCTTCAGCCGTAAACACCACTTCCACCTTGGCAGCCGTGGCTCAGTGGGCAGCACCCTCACCTCTACGTCAGAAGGTCGTGGGTTCAAGTCCCACTCCAGAGGCTTGAGCACAACGATCTAGGCTGACACTCCCAGTGCGGTGCTGAGGGAGTGCCGCACTGTCGGAGGTGCCGTCTTCTGGATGAGACGTTAAATCGAGGCCCCAGCTGCCCTCGCGGGTGGACGTAAAAGATTCCGTGGTGCTATTCCAAAGAACAGCAGGGGAGTTCTCCCCGGTGTCCTGGGGCCAATATTTATCCCTCAATCAACATCACTAAAACAAATTATCTGGCTGTTATCACATTGCTGTTTGCGGGAGCTTGCTGTGTGCATTTTGGCTGCTGCGTTTCCTACATTCCTACCTGACTACACTTCAAAAAAAAGTACTTAATTTGTGGTAAAATGCTTTAGGACATCCTGATGTTGTGAAAGGCGCTATATAAATGCAATTTTTTTGTTTTCCCTTTTTTACTGGGCACCGTGCATTGAAAATCACCAGTTTGATAATGCTTAGTTACATCCCCTTGCCCACTTTATAAGGCCAATAATGCTGGTTTAACTGACACCTAAGCTAGGTTTATTTTAATATATATATATAAATTTATCAACCCTGACCTGGCCATGTTACTCACTGTTTTCATTCTCAAATCTTTTAAAAGAAAAATTATGTTTGAATGTGGTATAGCCTTAACCATTAAAGCCAGAGTTGCATTTCATAACTCCTGCTCGATGAAAACTAGCAAGTCATTGTAGGACAACCCCAGTTTTCACACTGGAGCCCAACGTCCCCGAATTAAATCTGCCGTGTTCTAATTTACAAATAGCCTTGCATCCGGCAAGATGACCTTTCACCTTCAGCTTCCAATTTATAAATCACCGGGTTAGGCCTCTGCTGGAGTATTGGACAATTCTGGGCACCGCAGTTCAGGAAAGATGTAAAGGCCTTCGAAAAGGTACAGAGGAGGTTTACCAGGATGTTACCAGGGATGGGGGGACTTCAGTTATGAGGAGAGGTTGGAAAAGTTGGGACTGTCCTCCTTGGAACAGAGAAGGTTAAGAGGTGACCTAATAGAGGTTTTCAAGATGATGAGAGGTTTTGATAGAGTAGAGAGAGAAAAACTATTCCCTCTGGCGAGTGGGTCAATAACCAGAGGTCACAGAGTCAAAATCATTGGAAAAAGATCTCGAGGGGAGATGAGGAGATATTGTTTCACTCGGAGAGTTGTCGGGATCTGGAACGCTCGACCTGAAAAGCTGGTGGAAGCCAATTCCACAAATGATTTTAAAAGGGAGTTGGACGGGTTCTGGAGGATGACGAACTGACAGGGTTACGGACAAAAAGCGGGGGCTGTGGGACTGAGCACGACGGCTCTTTCACAGAGCCAGCACAGGCACGACGGGCCGAATGGCCTCCTTCTGTGCTGTGAGTTTCTATGATTCCAACCGCTTCCTGTCTGTCGCGACCTTTAGTGTCTTTACATAGAAACATAGAAGATAGGAGCAGCAGTAGGCCATTCGGCCCCTCGAGCCTACTCCTCCATTCAATTAGATCATGCCTGATCATCCAAATTCAGTACCTGGTCCCTGCTTTCTCCCCATATCCCTTGATCCCCTTAGCCTTAAGAAATATATCCAACTCCTTCTTGAATATATTTAATGTATTGGCCTCTACTGCCTTCTGTGGTAGAGAATTCCACAGGTTCACCACTCTCTGGGTGAAGAAATTCCTCCTCATTTCTGTCCTAAATGGCTTACCCCTTATCCTTAGACTGTGACCTCTGGTTCTGGACTCCCCGACCATCGGGAACATCCTTCTTGCATCTAGTCTGTCCAGTCCTGTCAGAATTTTATAAGTTTCAGTGAGATCCCCTCTCATTCTTCTAAACTTCAGCGAGTACAAGCCCAATCGACCCAACCTCTCCTCATACATCATTCCTGCCATCCCAGGTATCAACCTGGTGAATCTTCGCTGAACTCCTGAACTCCTTCCATGGCAAGAACGTCCTTCCTCAGATAAGGCGACCAAAACTGCACACAATACTCAAGATGTGGTCTCACCAAGGCCCTGTATAACTGCAGCAAGACATCCTTGTTCCTGTACTCAAACCCTCTCACTACGAAGGCCAGCATGCCATTTGCCTTCTTAACCGCCTGCTGCACCGGCATGCTTACCTTCAGCGACTGGTGCACAAGGACACCCAGGTCTCGTTGCACTTCCCCTTCTCCCAATCTATTGCCATTTAGATAATAATCTGCCTTCCTGTTTTTGCCACCAAAGTGGATAACCTCGCATTTATCCACGTTATATTGCATCTGCCATGCTTTTGCCCAATCACCCAGACTGTCCAAATCATCCTGGAGTTTCTTGGCACCCTCCTCACAGCACACACGCCCACCCAGCTTTGTGTCGTCTTCAGACTTGGAGATATTACATCTAGTTCCCTCGTCTAGATCATTAATATATATTGTGAATAGCTGGGGCCCAAGGACCGATCCCTGCGATACCCCACTAGTCACTGCCTGCCACTCGGAAAAAGACCCGTTTATTCCAACTCTTTGCTTTCTGTCTGCCAACCAGTTCTCTATCCAAGTCAATACCTTGCCCCCAATCCCATGTGCCTTAACTTTACACGCTAATCTCTTATGCGGGACCTTATCGAAAGCCTTCTGAAAGTCCAAATACACCACATCCACTGGTTCTCCCTTATCTATTTTACGAGTTACATCCTCAAAAAATTCCAGTAGATTAGTCAAGCACGATTTACCTTTTGTAAATCCATGTTGACTTTGTCCGATCCTGTCACTGTTTTCCAAGTGCTCTGCTATTACATCTTTTACAATGGACTCTAGCATTTTCCCCACTACCGATGTCAGGCTTACCGGTCTGTAATTCCCCGTTTTCTCTCTACCACCTTTTTTGAATAGTGGGGTAACATTAGCTACCCTCCAATCCATGGGTACTGTTCCAGATTCCATCGAATGCTGGAAGATGATCAGCAAAGCATCAACTATTTCATTGATACTGTTATGAAAGTGTGTACGGATGTTGGGTGAGGACAGGCTGCCCCCTCACGGTCCAGCTCCACCCATGAAGAGTTGTCACTCGGTTGAAAAGGAAGAAAGAGTTGTGTTTCTGTAGCGCCTTTCACAACCGCAGAACATCCAAAAGGGCTTTACAGCCAATGAATTACTTTTTTGAAGTATAGTCGCTGTTGCAATACAGGATACAAGACAAGCAATTTGCGCACAGCAAGCTCCCACAAACAGCAATGTGATAATGACCAAATAATCTGTCTTTGTGATGTTGATTTTTTAAAATTTGTTTTTATGGGCGTGGGCGTCGCTGGCAAGGCCAGCATTTATTGGCCATCCCTAACTGCCCTTTGAGAAGGTTGGTGGGGAGCCGCCTTCTTGAACCGCTGCAGTCCGTGTGGTGAAGGTGCTCCCACAGTGCTGTTAGGTAGGCAGTTCCAGGATTTTGGCCCAGCGACGATGAAGGATCGGCCATATACTTCGAAGTCAGGATGGTGTGTGACTTGGAGGGGAACCTGGAGGTGGTGGTGTTCCTCTGTTGATTGAGGGATAAATATTGGCCAGGATACCTGTGAAAACTTCCCAGATCTTCTTCGAAATAGTGCCAGGGGGTCTTTTATGTCCACCTGAGAGGGCAGACGGGGCCTCGGTTTAATGTCTCACCTGAAAGACGGCACCTCCGACAGTGCAGCTCTCCCTCAGCACTGCACTGGGAGTGTCAGCCTAGATTTTTGTGCTCAAGTCTCTGGAGTGGGACTTGAACCCACGACCTTCTGACTCAGAGGCTAGTGCCAGGAATCAGTTACTTGCTAGGACCCGAGAAGAACAAAGGGGCAAAGATTTCAGAGAGCATAAGAAAACTTACTTACCTTTTGAAAAAACTAGAAGTACCTGTTTCCCGTAGACATCACAGACAAGTGGAAACTAATAAAAAAAAATGAGAAAAGAAAATGACTGGCTCAGCTGGAGAGAAATGAAAAAGATACATTTGCAAAAAATGAACCTCCAAAATATCATTTATAAAAATATATATCTTGTACTTTGGCTCTCTCCCATGAGTTGCATGTGAATTAGATCTATTTTCAGATAAACCCTGCCGTGTTGTACATGAAGTTGATGAAATGTACTTTTCTTTGTCTTAGAGGAATTAATTGGTGTTGCACTCCCTCCTACCCGTTTGCTCCGAGATGGTGGTGTGGGCAGAGCTCCATGCTGAACTCTTACTCCTTCGATATTTATAGACACTCTCTAAAAAAAGGCTCGCTCACTTTCCTCCCCAACGCGGCTTCTGAATATTACATCAAAGAATCAGGCGGCGCAGCAGGAGCCCACTTGGCCCATTGTGTCTTCGAAAGGGCTCTCCAATCAGTCCCGCTCCCCCTGCTCTTTCCCCGTAGCCCTGCAAATTTTCCCCTCCAAGTATTTATCCAATTTCCTTTTGAAAGTTACTATTGAATGTGCTTCCACCGCCCTTTCAGGCAGTGCGTTCCAGATCAGAACAACTCGCTGTTCTTTGGTTCCTTTGCCAATTATCTCATATCTGTGTCCTCTGGTTACCGACCCTCCTGCCAGTGGAAACAGTTTCTCTTTATTTACTCTGTTAAAACCCCTTCATAATTTTTGACTACCTCTATCAGATCCCCCCTTAACCTTCTCTGCTCTAAGGAGAACAATCCCAGCTTCTCTGGTCTCATTTATTTAAAAAAAGTTCATAAAACGCTTGAAGTTTTTAAAATAAATTTGTTCTCGGGATGTCGGCGATACGGACAAGGCCGCATCTTTTTTAAAAATTCGCTTATGGGATCTGGGCGTCGCTGGTGAGGCCAGCTTTTATTGCCCATCCCTAGTTGCCCTTGAGAAGGTGGTGGTGAGCCGCCTTCTTGAACCGCTGCAGATCTGTGTGGTGAAGGTGCTCCCACAGTGCTGTTAGGGAGGGTGTTCCAGGATTTTGACCTAGTGACGATGAAGGAATGGCCGATATATTTCCAAGTCAGGATGGTGTGTGACTTGGAGGGGAACTTGGAGTTGGTGATGTTCCCATGCGCCTGCTGCCCTTGTCCTTCTAGGTGGAAGAGGTCGCGGGTTTGGGAGGTGCTACTGAAGAAGCCTTGGCGAGTTGCTGCAGTGCATCTTGTAGATGGTACACACTGCAGCCACGGTGCGCCGGTGGTGGAGGGAGTGAATGTTTAAGGTGGTGGATGGGATGGCCAATTCAGTGGGCATTGAGAGTCAACTGCGTAGAGTGGGCTAGAGTCAGGTGTGGGCCAGACTGGGTAGGGTCGGCAGGTTCCCTTCCCTGGAGGACGTAAGTGTTGTCGTACCACAGTACAGTACCGAGGGGAGTGCTGCATCGTCACAAGCTGAAAAGTTCAAACGAGCCACGTCTGCCTACTCAGGTGGACGGAAAGGATCCCGTGACACTCTTTGAAGAAGTGCATGAAGTTCTCCTGCTGTCTTGCCCATCATTCCTTCCTTGGCCAACACGACCAGAAACAGTTTGACTGAGCATTCATCCTAATTGCTGCTTGTGGGACCTTGCAGTGCACAAATTGGCTGCCGTATTCGCCGACAATAAAGCACAGGCTGCACTTCAGGAAGTCATTCACAGGATGCAAAGCGGTTTGGGATGTCTTGAGAATGTAGTATGGCATTGTATAAATTGCTACTTTTTTTTCAAGTTTTGCAGTGGAACAGCTGAAGTAGTGGGATTCCTTAGAGATGGTAGGACAATTGGAGCTTTCAAGACTGAGATAGATAGGCTTTTGTTGGGTAAGGGTTTCAAGGGATAATGGAGCAAAGGCGGGTAAATGGAGTTGAGGTTCTGACCAGCCATGATCGAATTGAATGGCGGAGCAGGCTCGAGGGCCTGCCCCCTGTTCCTAATGTTCCTGTGTTCTTAGATACTGCAAATGACTAACTGCAGTCTCAGAGGGACGGAGAGTCAGAGGCTGCTACCCTAGTGGGCAGTCCTTAAAGCGGGGCTGGGTTTAAAGCAGCTCTGGTTCTCCCTTATCCTCCGTGGTTATATCGCCTCCTGGCACCCGCCATTTAGGACCACACATGAATAATGGCCACTTTGTGTGAAGTACCAGAGGGTGGTTGGCATCTGTGAAACCTTACTCCAGCAAGACGGGAAGTCTAGGGAATTGGCAAGAAAAAATACAGAACGAAATGTAGGTATCTTGCACTGGTTTCATTTTCTAGATTGGACTCTAGGGGAATCAAGGGATATGGGGACTGGGCGGGAAAGTGGAGTTGAGGTCAATGATCAGCCGTGATTTTATTGAATGGCAGAGCAGGCTTGAGGGGCAGGCAGTATGGCCTACTCCTGCTCCTAATGCTTATGTTCTTAGAAATGAAAAACAGAAAGAAAAGGCTGGCTTCTTTAATAACTGACCTGATAGAGGTCTTTAAGATTATGGAAGGGTTTGATAGAGTAGTTGCGGGCGAGACCAGAACTAGGGGCCATAAATATAAGATCATCGCTAATAAATCCAACAGGAAATTCAGGAGGAACTTCTTTACTCAGAGAGTGGTGAGAATGTGGGACTCGCTACCACAGGGAGAGGTTGAGGTGAATATGCAGTTAAGGGGAAGCTGGAGGGAGAAAGGAATTAGAAGGATATGTTGATGGGGTGAGAGGAAGAAGGGCGGGAGGAGGTTCGTGTGGAGCATAAACACCGGCACGGACCAGTTGGGCCGAATGGCCTGCTTCTGTGCTGTAGATACTTTGCAATACCATGTAATAGCTCATTTATGAATGCCATCTAAACAGAACTGTGTAATAAACAAGAAATATTGGTGGATGAGAATCATTGCAAAAAAATCAACTCATGCACGTTCTGGGTTCAGGCCGTAGACCGCCAGGAGTTCAAGTGTTTTATTTCCATCCCAACTCTCGGATGGGATTCATTTCATTGTAATCACTCCTCCCACTCATTATTTTTCATTAGATGTATGCACATATATATATAATATGAATATAGCAATTTCATTTAGAACAACAGGGATTACATCGGATCTGTTCTGTGGAAGATGGTAGAATGGTTATTGGTTGGAGCAACAACAGGTGTTGTTCCAGATACTGACTGACTGGAGTGTACTGCTTGGTTGACAAGGGATGATTTTTTTCGCTGAAAGATTAATTCTGCGATATAATCATTGCAGGATTACTAGAACCCACTCTGCAGGGGATTACCAGGAGAGAAGGCTGCTGTATGCAATAATAACAACAATGCACTATATGGGCATAATATCCCTGCTCTATCTGTCTACAATATATTAAAATCTTCCATGGAGGGAGCACTTGCTCTCCAGGTTGGTGCTGAAACATAGAAACATAGAAACATAGAAGATAGGAGCAGGAGTAGGCCATTCGGCCCCTCGAGCCTGCTCCGCCATTCAATGAGATCATGGCTGATCAACCAAATTCAGTACCCTGTCCCTGCCTTCTCCCCATATCCCTTGATCCCTTTAGCCTTAAGAAATATATCCAACTCCTTCTTGAATATATTCAATGAATTGGCCTCCACTGCCTTCTGTGGTAGAGAATTCCACAGGTTCACCACTCTCTGGGTGAAGAAATTCCTCCTCATCTCTGTCCTAAATGGCATACCCCTTATCCTTAGACTGTGACCCCTGGTTCTGGACTCCCCGGCCATCGGGAACATCCTTCCTGCATCCAGTCTGTCTAGTCATGTTAGAATTTTATAAGTTTCAATGAGATCCCCTCTCATTCTTCTAAACTCCAGCGAGTATAAGCCCAATCGACCCAATCTCTCCTCATACGTCATTCCTGCCATCCCAGGTATCAGTCTGGTGAATCTTCGCTGCACTCCCTCCATGGCAAGAACATCCTTCCTCAGATAAGATGACCAAAACTGCACACAATACTCAAGATGTGGTCTCACCAAGGCCCTGTACAACTGCAGCAAGACATCCTTGTTCCTGTACTCAAACCCTCTCGCTACGAAGGCCAACATACCATTTGCCTTCTTAACCGCCTGCTGCACCTGCATGCTTACCTTCAGCGACTGGTGCACAAGGACACCCAGGTCTCGTTGCACTTCCCCTTCTCCCAATCTATTGCCGTTCAGATAATAATCTGCCTTCCTGTTTTTGCCACCAAAGTGGATAACCTCGCATTTATCCACATTATACTGCACCTGCCATGCTTCTGCCCAATCACCTAACCTGTCCAAATCATACTGAAATTGCTGGTCAGTTCCGGGCAGAATCCTATTGATCAGTCGTTAACTCTGCAGGGACACAGGCTTGTGTGGAGCTTAGACCAGTTAGGCAGACTGGCCTGTTTTAAAAAAAATTCATTCCTGGGATGTGGGCGTCGCTGGCAAGGCCGGCATTTTATTGCCCATCTCGAGTTGCCTCTTGAGAAGGTGGTGGTGAGCTGCCTTATTGAACCGCTGCAGTCAGTGCTGTTAGGGAGGGAGTTCCAGGATTTTGACCCAGCGACGATGAAGGATCGGCTGATATATTTCCAAGTCAGGATGGTGTGTGACTTGAAGGGGAGCTTGGAGGTGCTGGTGCTCCCATATGCCTGCTGCCCTTGCCCTTCTAGGTGGTAGAGGTCGTGGGTTTGGGCTGTGCTGTAGATTCGATGTAACTTGATGTTGTTTGCTGGGGCTTTGTTTGGGGCCAAGCTTCTGTTCCGCCCCCTCCTTTTCCCCCCAGAACAAAGGTTGCTGATACAAAATGGGTGGGGACTCCCTACACTCGGAGGTCCTGGTTCTTTGGACTCGACGGGGCCTGGCATAAGTTTGGAGGGTGGTATTTGAAGTCAGATTAAGCATCCCAGTCTCTTGAAGAGTGCACAATCGCCTCAACGGGGGTTGGGCAGGGTGGTGGCAGGCCGGGGTCATGACCTGCCCCTCTGCAGATCGGGCGGAGATTTCATTTTTAATTTTCAATGTGGCCTCCCAACACAAGGGGTCGCTGTGGGCCATGATCCGCCATTATCTGGGAGGTGAGGGATTCATCCCCTGCCCCAGAAAGGGACTGCGCACTCTAGTGGCCTGGGCACCCACTGGCCCCATGCAGATTAAATAACCTCCCTCTGACCTTGCATGCTCCTATGGAGAGCACCGGTGGCCGTTATCCTGGAATAGAGTGTCAACCATGGCTTAGTGGATAGCACTCTCTAGTTGGGAGGGGCTAAGAATGAGCAGATGCTGCTGGGTGCTTGATTACTGCAGGGAGTTGGAGTGAGTTTGTAAAAAGTTGGTGGTGGGTTTTTGTTCTGTTTTAGGTTTTAGGGCCTTTTTGGCCCTTAAACAGCAGCCACCCGGCTTCAGGGGACAACGTTACCAGGATGAATTTAATCAGGGGAGAAAATGTTGGGGGAAGGGAGAATAAAAGGGCCAAAGATTTGGGCTGGGACCCCAGGAGAAAAGAGCGCAGGAAGAGGCAGAAAATTGCGGAGCAGAGAACAGGATGGAGATGGTGGAAAACACACCTAGTACGGTGGAAAAGGACAAAGACAGCAGCGGGCAACACAGGTCGAGGGCGGAGTCGAGCCATAATATGGCTCGGCTCTCCCTAAAGAATCGTGCCCGCGGGGGAAGAGGAGGCGGGAGCTGGGTGCAGGGTAAGTGTAATACTCCAAAGAAAGACGGGGAGTCGGACATCCCATGGAGCAGGAGGGGGCAAGACAAGGAGAGGGTGCAAGAGGCAGGAGCCTTAAAGGGGCAGCAGGATGGGAGCGGGGAGACAAAGACGTCAGACGGGAGCAAGATAGGTGCAGAGGCGCCATTGTCCCAGAGAGAGAAGAAACGGGGAGCAAAGGTCAGCGGTGGAGATGAGGCCAAAAGGAGTGGCACTGTTGGAGAAACTACGATAGCAGGAAGACTCTCTAAGGGAGATCGTGGGCTGGATTTTCATTGAGGAGTCGGGTTGGAGGCGGGACTACAACTTTCAGGGTTGTAGTCCCGCCTCCATCGAGTTGTGGCCAACCCACGCGATTTTGACTTGATTGACCTTGTTGAGCCCGCCCAGCGGGCTCAGCAGGCCAATTAAGGGCCACTCGGCAACAGGTAACGTCATAGATTGAAATTTCATCTGTCAAGACCTTTTGACAGGTGAAATATCAGCGTTTGACAGCTGTTTGAAGCTGTCAAACACTGACAATCTGTACTCCAAGTTAATTCCTTCCTGTCAGGATGATTTAGAGATCTCCCCCGGAACAGAAAGCTGAATGCTGCAATTTCTGACAGCTCGCAGCCATTCTGCTTTCTGTGCCGGTGAGATGAGGGACTCCCGAGACCTGAAGGAAGGAAGGCTGTAAAGGTAAGTAAAGGTTAGTAGAACTTCTTTAAACACTTTACACACACCAAACACATTTACCATTGCAGTCACGCACCCATCACTCACCTGAACACCGGACACCTCGACCCCTCCAAGCCCTTCATCCCGATGGCCCGCCTCGCTAACTTGGCGTGGTTTGGAGCCACCGGGAATCCCACACTTCAACATTAAAAATAGGGATTAGGCTAAAAACTGCTTGTTAACTACCTGTTAACAGGCAGTTAATTGGCACCAATCCCCTTCCCGCCTCGGGGAGGCGGGTCCCAGTGCGGGGCGGGTACCCGCCTCCTTTGAAACTGGCATGGAGGTGGGTTGGGGGCGGGATGGTGTCGGGACCCCCGATTTCGGGATTTTAACCCTCCACACGCCTCCAATCCCGTCTCCACGGCCCAATGAAAATCCTGCCCATATGTATCTGACGGGGAGCAGGGACGGGAGGTTACAGAAGAGCTCGAGAGTGAGGAGTCAGAGGGGGACAGAGACATGGAACTGGGGGGTGGGGTGGCATCGTGTGGAAAGTGAAAGGTTAGTGAGGGGCAGAAGGAGGGGGAAGGGGCAGCTCCTTGGCCCAAACCTAATTTAAGAAAGAGGCTGAAAGGTGAGGATGTTTCCACTGATGGGTGAAACTAGAACTAGGGGGCATAATCTTAGAATAAGGGGCTGCCCTTTCAAAACTGAGATGAGGAGAAACTTCTTCACTCAGAGGGCAGTAAATCTATGGAATTTGCTACCTCAGAGAGCTGTGGAAGCTGCAACATTAAATAAATTTAAAATGGAGATAGACATTTTCCTAGCAGATAAGGGAATTAGGGGTTACGGGGAGAGGGCAGGGAAGTGGACGTGAGCCTAGATTCAGATCAGCCATGATCCTATTGAATGGCGGAGCAGGCCCGAGGGGCCGTATGGCCTACTCCTGCTCCTATTTCTTATGTTCTTATGAAACTGCAGGGAAGGTTCAAGCAGGAGGTGAATAAGAGCCGGAGGCTGCAGGAGAAAGCAACAGCTGCCTGAAAAGTTGGGAAGGAGTTTGAGAGGAGGGAAGGATGGGAGATTAAATGATGAGGGGCTTATCAGGCACACTTCCCTTATTCGGAGCCTGATTACTGATCAATTTTTAAAGTATAATAGATTAGAATATGTTATGGGAGACAAATTAAACTTCAGGTTTTGATGTTAATATGTGGTGGCGGAATGGCTGCGCAGAGCGGCGGAATGGATTTGTCCGCTACAATGGAATGATCACGATGTTGTAAATGTTTTTAATGTTCAATAAATAACATATTAAAAAAAAGTTGGTAGCACTCTCACCTCTGAGTCAGAAGTTTGTCGGTTCAAATCCCACTCCAGAGACTTGAGCACAAAATGTAGGTGACATTCCCAGTTCATCACTGAGGGAGTGCTGCACTGTCGGAGGTGCTGTCTTTTGGATGAGACGTTAAGCCAAGATCTTGCCTGCTTTTACAGGTGAATGTAAAAGATCCCTTGGCGCTATTTTGAAGAAGAGCGGGGGAGTTCTCCTCGGTGTCCTGGCCAATATTTATCCCTCAAATAACGTCACTAAAACAGATGATCTGGTCATGATCACATTGCTGTCTGTGGGAGCTTGCTGTGCGCAAATTGACTGCCGCGTTTCTTACATTACAACAGTGACCACACTTTAAAAATACTCCATTGGCTGTAAAGTGCTTTGAGATGTCCTGCGGTCATGAAAGGTGCTATATAAATGCACGTCTTTCTTTGCATAACCGCTGGTATCACAGCCTATGCAAATTCGAGGTCATTGTCGTATCTAATGCCTGCCTAGGGTGTCATACCTCTTTCTCACACTGTATGCCACTTCTTTTCAACCTTTTTTACAACCTTTTTAAAACACTAATTTCTCATTTGTTTATTTTTCTCATATGTCCAGCTGCCTCTTTAGTCCTCCTAGCTATGCCTCCTAACTCTATACAAGACTACTTTTGCTGATGAACTGAGCCTACTACAGTTAAACCACCCCTATATCTACATAATATACTGATCCATCTCCCATGGTATTGCACACAGGGAGTGAAGATCAACTGTAGTCTTCAGGTGAAGTGGGATTAGATGGTGGGATATAAATTGGCCGCGGCATGCGCACATAATGCCGTTCCCATTTCAAAGTCATATTTTAAAATTTCTGTCCTTAAATGTGCACATTTATAATGGAGATGACCTATGTAACCTGGTCACGCTGTAGTTGTACCCTCCTGCCCGTGGTGGTGCTAGTGGCAAACTGAGCCCACTAAAGTTAAGCCACCCCACTATCTATATAATATACTGGTCCATCTCCCTTGATGTTGCACACAGGGAGTGAAGACTAACTGTAGTCTTCAGGTGAAGTGGGATGCCCCAAAGCCATTTCAGGTAGTCTCCTTAGGGCAATCAAAGAGATTGAGGAAAGGCTTTTGTCCTATCATAGAATTACATAGAATGTACCGCACAGAAACAGGCCATTCGGCCCAACTGGTCCCTGCTGGTGTTTATGCTCCACACGAGTCTCCTTCCACTCTACTTCATCTAAACCTCTCAGCATATCCTTCTATTCCTTTCTCCCTCACGTACTTATCTAGTTTCCCCTTAAAAGCTATTTGCCACAACTATGTGGTAGCAAGTTCCATATTCTAACCATTCTCCAGTTTCTCCTGAATTCCTTATTGGATTTATTAGTGACTATCTTATATTTATGACCCCCTAGTTTTGGACTCGCCCACAAGTGGAAACACCTTCTCTACGTCTACCCTATCGAACCTCTTCATAATTTTAAAGACCTCTATCAGGTCGCCCCTCAGCCTTCACTTTTCTAGAGAAGAGCGCTTCAGCCTGTTCAGTCTTTCCTGATAGGTGTGGCTATCAGGCTGGTTGGATTTGAATCTGAGGAGAGGGGGGGAGGGAGGGGGGCAGTAAACTTAAACTAACCCGCCCAGCGAGAAACCAATGGAATGGGATCAGCTGGCCCTTTTACGCCCCGAGCCCGTCAGGTGGATCAGGTTCAAAGTACTCCCTTGGATCTGAGAGGTAGCGCAGCATGCTAACCTAGTGCACTATTCAGTCATTTCAGGACGTTTTCTTTGCACATTGTGAAACCCTTTTGTAGAAGGCGAGGTGGGGTGGGGGGGAGATCTCTGGACAACCCATCGATGATTTGGCCGACCATATATTATATAAGATACATGGCAGGGACAAAGATACATGACAGGGACAAAGATATACGCAGTCGCTTTCTGCATTATCTCTTGAATAGATGGTTTGTCCCACTGAGGTCATTAAAAATGCAACAGTGTTATGAAAGAATCAATATTTTATTAATGCACTCTGTATGTGTGACAGCTATTAAGTTAAAAACCGACAATTCTTGTTCTATCCAGTCAATTCCAATTGAGTGAGTATCCCATTTGCCCAGAAATCTTACCCGGGGATAATCACTTAATAGGGATTCATATTGAAATACTGGGAGCCATGTTAAGAACATCTGGCATCTCGTACATATTTCATTCAAGATTTTGCATATTCTTGTCAGTGCATCTTCTAATGAGTTTACTCTCATGATGTCCCCTCTGTCTCTGCTGGTGCCTGAAAGTGATTATACCTGATATCAAATGCATTAGTTACCCTGGGCCAAAGGGGCAATTAGAGTACAGTTCAAGACCCAAGTGTTCTCTGTTTCTAGACTTTAACATCACAAATAGTTTCTCTATGCTTAACCATATGGCTAAGTATAGATTTAGATGGTCAAATTCTAAAGGGGGTGCATGAACAGAGAGACCTGGGTGTATATGTGCACAAACTGTTGAAGGTGGCAAGGCAGTTTGAGAAAGCGGTTAAAAAAGCACACGGGATTCTGGGCTTCATAAATAGAGGCACAGAGTACAAAAGCAAGGAAGTTATGATGAACCTTTATAAAACACTGGTTCAGCCTCAACTGTGTATTGTGTCCAATTCTGGGCAATGTAGGAAGGATGTGAAGGCCTTAGAGAGGGTGCAGAACAGATTTACAAGAATGGTTCCAGGGATGAGGGACTTCAGTTACGTGGATAGACTGAAGAAGCTGGGGTTGTTCTCCTTGGAGCAGAGAAGATTGAGAGGGGGTTTGGTAGAGGTGTTCAAAATCATGAGTCGACTACATCCTCTTGTAATAAAGGCCAACATACCATTTGGTTTCCTAATTGCTTGCTGTACCTGTATGTTAACTTTCAGTGATTTGTGTACAAGGACACCCAGGTCCCTCTGAACACCAACATTTCCAAATCGCTCACCATTTAAAAAATACTCTGCTTTTCTATTTTTCCTACCAAAGTGGATAACTTCACATTTCTCCACATTATATTCCATTTGCCATGTTCTTGCCCACTCACTTAGCCTGTCTATATCACCTTGAAGCCTCCTTGCATCCTCCTCACAACTTACATTCCCACCCAGCTTTGTATCATCAGCAAACTTGGATATATTACATTTGGTCCCCTCATCTAAATCATTGATATAGATTGTGAATAGCTGAGGCCCAAGCACTGATCCTTGCGGTACCCCACTAGTTACAACCTGCCAACCCAAAAATTACCCGTTTATTCTTACTCTCTGTTTTCTGTCCGTTAACCAATCCTCAATCTATGCTCGTATATTACCCCCAATCCCATGAGCCCCAATTTTGTTTGGCACCTTATCGAATGCCTTCTGAAAATCCAAATACACCATGTCCACTGGTTCCCCCTTATCTATTCTGCTAGTTACAACCTCAAAAAATTATAACAGATTTGTCAAACACGATTTCCCATTTATAAATCCGTGTTGACTCTGCCTAATCCTATTATTATTTTCTAAGTGCCCTGTTACCACATCCTTAATAATAGATTCCAGCATTTTCCCTACTACTGATGCCAGGCTAACTGACCTGTAGTTCCCCGTTTTCTCTCTCCCTCCTTTCTTAAATGGTGGGGTTACATTTGCTACCTTCCAATCCGCGGGAACCGTTCCAGAATCTATGGAATTATGGAAAATGACAACCAATGCATCCAGTATCTCTATAACCACCTCTTTCAAAACCGTAGGATGTAGGCCATCAGGTCCAGGGGATTTATTGTCTTTCAGTCCCATTAATTTCTCCAGTACTTTTTTTTACAAATACCAATTTCTTTCAGTTCCTCATTATCGCTAGACACTTGGTTCTCCACTATTTCCAGGGAGTTTATTGCGTCTTCTTCCGTGAAGACAGACACAAAGTATTTGTTTAATTTCTCTTCCATTTCCTTATTCCCCATTATAGCTTCCCCTGTCGCAGCCTGTAAGGGACCTACATTTACTTTCGCTAATCTTTTCCTTTTTACATATCTATAGAAGCTTTTACAGTCTGTTTTTATGTCTCTCGCTAGTTTACTCTCATATTCCATTTTCTATTTCTTTATCAATTTCTTGGTTCTCCTTTGCTGAATTCTAAAATCCTCCCAATTGTCAGGCTCACTACTCTTTTTGGCAACATTATAAGCCTCTTCCTTTGATCTAATACTATCTTTAACTTCTCTTGTTAGCCACGGTTGGACCACTTTTCCTGTGGGGTTTTTGTGCCTTAAAGGAATATATATTTGTTGTAAATTATGTATTAATTCTTTGAATGCTAGCCATTGCTTCTCTACCTTCATATCTTTTAATGTAGTTTCCCAATCTACCTTAGCCAGCTCGCCCCTCATACTACGCAGTTTGTTTGTTTAGATTTAAGACCCTAGTTTCGGATTTAACTAAATCACTTTCAAACTCAATACAAAATTCTATCATATTATGGTCACTCTTCCCTAAAGGTCCCTTTACTACAAGGTTATTAATTAACCCTTTCTCATTGCACAATACTAGGTCTAAAATAACCTGTTTCCTAGTTGGTTCCTCAACATACTGATCAAGAAAACTATCTTGCATACATTCCATGAATTCATCCTCCACACTATTACTTGCAAATTTGGTTTGCCCAGTATATATGTAGATTAAAGTCCCCCATGATTATTGTATTACCCTTGTTACATGCGCCTCTAATTTCCTGATTTATACTCTGCCTTACATTACAACTATTGTTTGGGGGGCCTATAAACAACTCCCACCAATGTTTTCTGCCACTTGTTGTTTTTTAGCTCCACCCAAACTGATTCTACTTCTTGATTTTCGGAGCTAAGATCCTTTCTCTCTACTGTCTTTATCCCATCCTTTATTATCAGGGCTACCCCTCCTCCTTTTCCAGTTTGACTATCTCTTCTAAAAGTTAAGTATCCTGGAGTATTTAGTTCCCAACCTTGTCCACTTTGCAACCATGTCTCCTTTATGGCTATTAGGTCAAACCTGTTAATTTCTATCTGCGCTATTAATTTATCTATTTTGTTACAAATGCTTCATGCATTCAGAATTAGTGCTTTTAGCTTTGGATATTTCTATTTTCCCTATTTTTCTATTTTCTAGAACTTGAACCCCAGCCTTTCAACTCAGAGTGCTACCCGCTGAACCAAGGTTGACACTTATGGGATTTGTGTGTCACTTTAAAGGCCAGCATTTATTGCCCATCCCGAGTTGCCCTTGAGAAGGTGGTGGTGAGCCACCTTCTTGAACTGCTGCAGTCCGTGTGGTGAAGGTGCTCCCACAGTGCTGTTAGGGAGGGAGTTCCAGGATTTTGACCTAGCGACGATGAAGGATCGGCCGATATACTTCTAAGTCAGGATGGTGTGTGACTTAGAGGGGAACTTGGAGGTGGTGGTGTTCCCATGCGCCTGCTGCCCTTGTCCTTCTAGGTGGAAGAGGTTGCGGGTTTGGGAGGTGCTGCCGAAGAAGCCTTGTCGAGTTGCTGCAGTGCATCTTGTAGATGGTACACACTGCAGCCACGGTACGCCGGTGGTGGAGGGAGTGAATGTTTAAGGTGGTGGATGGGGTGTCAATCAAGTGGGCTGCTTTGTCCTGGATGGTGTCGAGCTTCTTGAGTGTTGTTGGAGCTGCACTCATCCAGGCAAGTGGAGAGTATTCCATCAAACCCCTTACTTGTGCCTTGTAGATGGTGGAAAGGCTTTGGGGAGTCAGGAGGTGAGACACTCGCCACAGAATACCTTGCCTCTGACCTGCTCTTGTTGCCACAGTATTTATGTGGCTGGTCCAGTTAAGTTTCTGGTTAATGGTGACCCCCAGGATATTGATAGTGGGGGATTCGGCGATGGTAATGCCATTGAATGTCAAGGGGAGATGGTTAGATTCTTGCTTGTTGGAGATAGTCATTGCCTGGCACTTCTGTGGCGCGAATGTTACCTGCCACTTATCGGCCCAAGCCTGAACGTCGTCCAGGCCTTGTTGCATGCGGGCATGGACTGCTTCATTATCTGAGGAGTTGTGAATGGCGCTGAACACTGTGCAGTCATCAGCGAACATCCCCATTTCTGACATGTTGGAGGGAAGATCATTGATGAAGCAGCTGAAGATGGTTGGGCCTAGGACACTACCCTGAGGAACTCCTGCAGCGATATCCTGGGGCTGTGATGATTGACCTTCAACCACCACAACCATCTTCCTTTGTGCTAGGTATGACTCCAGCCAGTGGAGTGTTTTCCCCCTGATTCCCATTGACTTCAGTTTTACTAGGGCTCCTTGATGCCACACTTGGTCAAATGCTGCCTTGATGTCAAGGGCAGTCACTCTCACCTCACCTCTGGAATTCAGCCCAAGGCTGTAATGAGGTCGGGAGCCAAGTGGTCTTGGCGCAACCCAAACTGGGCATCAGTGAGTAGGTTATTGGTGAGTAAGTGCCGCTTGATAGCACTGTCGATGACACCTTCCATCACTTTGCTGATGATTGAGAGTAGACTGATGGGGCGGTAATTGGTCGGATTGAATTTGTCCTGCTTTATGTGCTCAAATCTTACTTTAGGACTCAAACCCATAACCTTATGACCAAGAAGTGTCAGCTGTGGCTCAGTTAGTAGCACACTTGCCTTTGAGTGGTAAGGTTGTGGGTTCAAGTCCCACTCCAGAGACTTGAGCATATAAAGCTCGGCTGACACTCCAGTGCAGTACTGAGGGAGCGCTGCGCTGTTGGAGGTGCCGTCTTTCAGATGGGACAATAAACCGAGGCCCCATCTGCCCTCTCAGGTGGATGTAAAAGATCCCATGGCACTATTCGAAGAAGAGTAGGGGAGTTCTCCCCGGTGTCCTGGCCAATATTTATCAACATAACAAAAACAGATGATCTGGTCATTATCACATTGCTGTTTGTGGGAACTTGCTGTGCTGTGCGCAAATTGGCTGCCGCGTTTCCCACATTACAACAGTGACTCCACTTCAAAAAGTACTTCGTTGGCTGTAAAGCGCTTTGAGATGTCCGGTAGTCGTGAAAGGTGCTATAGAAATGCAAGTCTTTCTTTCTTTTCAGAAGCCATGTGTTACCCCCTGACCCATTCAGTTAGTTTGATACCCTGGAGTTTTTTCTTGATTGCTTTTGGAAAGAAGGTGAAGAAGAACTTTCACAGAAATATATCTTCTTGGCCGTTCCATTTGTTGTTTACGTCCTTGGGAGATTAACTAGGTGAGACAAATCAGTGCAAGTATAAATTGTAGATTTGTGGGCTTAGTTTACCCAGAGAGTGGTTAGAATGTAGAACTCGCTAATACAAGAAGTAGTTAAAGCGACTAGCGTAGATGCATTTAAGGGGGAGCTAGATAAACACATGAGGGAGAAAGGAATACAGGAAACTCTTTATTATCGGGCACTGACGGGACTGGCATGGTGCCGGTTTATCAAAAAGTCCGGATTACAGAGAGGTATAGTAAAAGGTACGAGAGCCCCGTACACGGCCACAGATCCAGGCGTCCCTGTTGCTTAGCAACAGGTGCAGGAAACCGGCCACAGATCCAGACGTCCCTGTTGCATAGCAACAGGTGCAGGAACCCCGGTTACACGGCCACAGATCCAGGAACGGCCACTAATATGAAGTAAAACTTACCTGAACCTACTCCTGAATTTTGCCGGTTAATAGAGATTTCCGGTTATTTAGGTGCCGGTAAATCGAGAGTTTCCTGTAGAAGGATATGTTGATGGGGTGAGATGAAGAAGGGTGGGAGGAGGCTCGTGTGGAGCATAAACACCGGCATGGACCTGTTGGGCCGAATAGCCTGTTTCTGTGCTGTATATACTATGTAATAGTTTGCCATTGGCCTTTTCCCATTCCATGCCTTATCTTTTTAAACATTTGCTTTCGAATTAAATCCTATCAGGGCCTCCTGTGTACAGAATCATGTGGGTGAATGCTTATCTTGTTGCGTTGAGCCCAGCACATCACCCCACGAAAGCTCCACCGATGCCTCACTGAGCCGCAACGGGGCTAGAAATTCGTTATAGCCAAGAAATGGGCAGTGTTTAGACTAAAAATGGTTAAGTAGCGCCAATTGAAAATCGTCTAGACTGTACGCCAAATTCATCCTCACTCCTCAGTAAAATGATTGCGGTCATGATTCTCGTCTAAAAACCCAATCTCATTGGCGTTACACTGAAAAGATAGACCAATAGCGGGTGTAGTCTGAATGCAAGTAATGAATGCCATCGGGTTTTTTCACTACTTAAAGGGGAGGTTCATTGATGCTGCAGTACCTCCATTCTTAGCATTGTTGGGTGTGCAGCTGGCTCAACAACCATATGAAGAAGGACAAGGAGAAGGAGCACTTAATTACAAATCCTGGTGGCAGTTCGCTGCCCCAGGCAGAGAGCCCGGAGGTTTTCTGATGAAGCTTTGGAGGCATTGGTTTTTGCGGAGGAGAGAAGACATGTGGTCCTGTACCCACCAACTGGCAGGAGGCCCTCGCCACAAGTCTGCTGGATTTTATGGAGCGAGGTGGCGCACCACATCACGGGCAACACTGTGATCCCCAGGACCCACACCCAGTGCAGGAAGAAGTTTAACGACCTCACACGGGTGGTCAGGGTGAGTGAAGGCTTCATACCACCATCTGTACCACAAGCTTCACACACTGTTCAATGTAGCACACCCCCAGCACCCACCCACCAACAATCTCTACCTACCAATGCTCACACCCACATCTCAAGCCTTGCACACAGTGACAGCTATTCAACTATGGCAGGCACATGGGTCATTAGTTATTAGAATTCATGTGATATGTGTGATATGTTTATAGATACATTTACTGATTGTGTTTGGAATATTTTGTGGTCACTCTCATTTCAGCTTTGCGCCCAGGAGGACGCTGTGTTATGGCATGAGAAAGGGATTGGATGATGGGGATGTGGTGAGCGATGGGGATCTAGGGTTTCATTCATGTGAATTGGAGTCTGATAAGAACATAAGAAATAGGAGCAGGAATAGGCCACTTGGCCCCTCGAGCCTGCTCCGCCATTCAATAAGATCATGGCTGATCTTGGGCTCAAAGCCACTTCCCCGCCGCTCCCCATAACCCTTCACTCCCTTATCTTGCAAAAATGTGTCTATCTCCACTTTAAATGTATTTAATGACCCAGCCTCCACAGCTCTTTGGGGCAGAGAATTCCACAGATTTACGACCCTCTGAGAGAAGAAATTCCTCCTCATCTCAGTTCTAAAAGGGCGACCCTTTATTCTAAAACTGTGCGCCCGAGTTTTAGATTTCTCCACGAGGGGAAACATTCTCTCTGCATCTACCTTGTCGAGCCCCCTCAGTATCTTATATGTTTCAATAAGATCACCTCTCATTCTTCTAAATTCCAATGAGTATAGGCCCAACCTGCTCAACCTTTCCTCATAATTCAACCCCCTCATCTCTGGAATTAACCTAGTGAATCGTCTCTGAACTGCCTCCAATGCAAGTATATCCTTCCTAAATAAGGAGACCAAAACTGTACGCAGTACTCAAGGTGTGGTCTCACCAATACCCTGTACAGCTATAGCAGGACTTCCCTGCTTTTCTACTCCAACCCCTTTCAAATAAAGGCCAACATTCCATTTGTCTTTTTGATTACTTGCTGTACCTGCATGCTAACTTGTTGTGTTTCAAGCACGAGGACCCCCAGGTCCCTCTGAACCGTGGCATTTTGTAATCTCTCTCCATTTAAATAATAATTTGCTTTTTTATTCTTCCTGCCAAAAAACTGGTCTGAGCTGGTCACGGCCAGCCCGTCCGGAAGGCTGATTGTCTTGCTGCCTCCGTCCTTCCTCCTGTTTCTCCTCTTCCTCATCCTCCTCCTCCTCGTCCCCTTCCTCCTCATCCCCCTCCTCCTCATCCCCCTCCTCCTCGTCCCCCTCCTCCTCATCCCCCTCCTCCTTATCCCCCTCCTCCTCGTCCTCTTCCTCCTCATCCTCCTCTGCTTCATCGTCATCCTGAGGTAATCCCCCAATCCCGCAGCCCCCATGACTGTGAGGAAGTGTTGTGAGCAGAAGCCTTTAACAAATAATGAGTGACTTCTGCACTTGAATCAACACTCCCCCGTCACCAGAAAAACTAGAAATAACTAAAGTCGCAGGAAGTAGCAAACAGCCACTGAAACTGCAGAACCATGTTAGTTGCAGCTGATTGGGGACGGCGCCTTTAAGTAATGCAGCTGGAGCCTGCTTCCTGCTGGTAGACGCCAGCTCTCCCTGTCGTTGTTCTGTGCTGCCGTTAAGGCAAGTGGCTATAACGGAAGTTGGCAGATCGGACGTCCAGCGAGCGCTGCACACTCACTGACGTCACGATCTCCGTGATGGCGAGGTCCCCGGCGATCAAGTGTGGCGGCAGCGCTACCGGCAACACTGATATGGCTGGCCAGCGCTGGAACCGGCATCAGCTGGCGTTAGAGTCGTCAACGGTGTTTTCGCGCCATACAGCGCTAACGTGTGGCGCAAGCCATACGAATTTCTCCCCCTATGCGTAGAGCGTGTGCTTTCTGTAAGTGTCACACTTCCTGTCACACTTTAGTCGTCACGCCTTGGCGTGTCCCCTGACTTACCAGGAACAATGCCATGGGAGAACGGCTAGTAAAAGTTTAATTATCTGCAACTTTTAAATGAGTTCTGGATTAGTGATATTAAAACCCTAATCCGATCCTAACTGGACTGTGGTATTTTCTGGTGAATTCCTTTGTACCCGGTTGAGTGCTAATCCTCCTGATGGGCATTGGAGATTCCCTTTCCAATAGTATCATTAAAGAAACAAAGAACAAACGTCCCAAAGCGCTTTACAGCCAGTGAAGTAGAGTCACTGTTGTAATGTAGGAAACGCGGCAGCAAAGGCACACAGCAAGCTCCCACAAACAGCAGCAGGATAATGGACTAGCTAAGCTGCCTTTAAGTGACATTGGTTGAGGGAGAAATATTGACCAGGACACCGGGGATAACTCCCCCTGCTCTTCTTCGAAATGGCACCGTGGGATCGTTTACGTCCACTCGAGAGAGAGAGAGAGAGAGCAGACGGGGCTTCAATTTAATGTCTCATCTGAAAGACGGCACCTTCGGCAGTGCAGCACTCCTTCAGCGCTACACGGGAGTGTCAGCCTAGATTCTGTGCTCAAGTCTCTGAATTGGGACTTGAATCCATGACCTTCTGACTCAGAGGCGAGAGTGCGGCCAATGAGCCAGTGTAAGAAATCACACAACACCAGGTTATAGTCCAACAGCTTTATTTGAAATCACAAGCTTTCGGAGCGCTGCTCCTTCGTCAGGTGAAGTGGAGAGATGCATAAAAACACAGCTTATATAGTCAGAGAATAATGTCAGATGGTTACAGGTAATCTTTCTAACTGCCATTTATCACACCTCGGCAGAGAGATAATCACAGCAATCAAAGGTGTAAATCTTGGGTTCATGTCACGCTACATGTAACCCCACCTGACGTAGGGTCATCCAGACTCGAGTCGTCGTTGGCTTGTTCTCTCCACACAGATGCGGCCGGACCTGCTGTGATTTCCAGCAAAAAAAATGTTTTTTGTCTGTTTTTTTGTTTTTCATACAGACCCCAGCATCTGTAACATTTGACCCCTTGTGACCCCACCTCATTGTTCTTTGATGTAATGTTTTCCTGACTGACCTGTTTGGATACCATTTACACCTTTGATTGCTGTGATTATCTCTCTGCTGAGATGTGATAAATGGCAGTTAGAAAGATTACCTGTAAACATCTGACATTATTCTCTGACTACAAAAGCTGTGGTTTTATGCATCTCTCCACTTCACTTGACGAAGGAGCAGCGCTCCGAAAGCTTGTGATTTCAAATAAAGCTGTTGGACTATAACCTGGTGTTGTGTGATTTCTTACATTTGTCCACCCCAGTCCAACACCGGCATCTCCACACCATGGCTACTATCGACACTGAGCCAGGGCTGACACATTAGCTCACCTAATGTTGCTGGAACCAGCAATGTGGCCAATCGAACAAAACTGTTGACCACCCCCAGAGGCCACCAATGTTTCCTATTCCAATACTACTGGAATCTACTGAAATGCCTGTTCTACCCAACACCATATGTAGAGCTTTGAAGAACCATTGGTTTCTCCTCACTGTGCCGACACAACCGCTGTGGTATAGTGCCTTAATTAACATAACCATTGAACCTCTTGGGCAGGTTTTCCACCTTTCCACCACCTACAAGGCACAAGTCAGGAGTGTGATGGAATACTCTCCACTTGCCTGGATGAGTGCAGCTGCAACAACACTCAAGAAGCTCGACACCACCCAGGACAAAGCAGCCCATTTGATTGGCACCCCATCCACCACCTTAAACATTCACTCCCTCCACCACTGGCGTACCGTTGCTGCAGTGTGTACCATCTACAAGATGCACGGCAGCAACTCGCCAAGGCTTCTTCGGCAGCATCTCCCAAACCCGCGACCTCTTCCACCTAGAAGGACAAGGGCAGCAGGCACATGGGAACACCACCACCTCCAAGATCCCCTCCAAGTCACACACACCATCCTGACTTAGAAGTATATCGGCCGATCCTTCATCGTCGCTGGGTCAAAATCCTGGAACTCCCTCCCTAACAGCACTGTGGGAACACCTTCACCACACGGACTGCAGCGGTTCAAGATGGCGGCTCACCACCACCTTCTCAAGGTCAACTAGGGATGGGCAATAAATGCTGGCCTTGCCAGCGACGCCCACATCCCATAAATGAATTTTAAAAAAGGACCAACACTGCCTGTCTCAATGCCATTGTATCTCCTGGCTATGCCACCTGATCCAATGCTGCATTATCTGTGCTAGAGAGTGCCAATGTTATTCTTCCACATACTATGGCATCTCCTGGAAACCACTAATCCTTCCCACTCCGGCACTTCCTTTCTGTGCCACTTATGGCATCTGCTAACCCCCCACCCTAGACAAATTCAATCATTGTTATCGCAAATTGCTAAGCTCCTGAGACATCTGGGTGCCCAGCAAGCTATGAGGCATGGCAGCCTACACATTCCACCCTCTAAGCTAATCAACCCTACTTATGCATGCAGCAGATGGCGTGGCGCTGTGAATTGGAATGTAACGATCATTAAGGATATTTTTGAAAGCTTGCTATTTATTATTAATGAATACTCAGCCATGCAAAAGACGATTGCCACATTGGAAACCTCCCCCCCAAAAAAAAAGTTGTTTTTTAAATTCGCATTAGAGCCCAGATTTGAACTGGACCCTCCCAGCGAGAGCGTAAAATCAGGCGGGGCGTAAGTCGGGTGACTGACCAGAAACCCGTCCAGTTCTAGGTTATAAATTGGACCTGAAGTTTCTGGCCCAAGTGTTTCTTGCTGAATTCTGTAATTACAACGAGAATGGCCACGACGAAAGCCAAAAACTGCGGGTGCTGGATCTGGGGTGAGAGGAACAGAGTTGCTGTTTCAGGTCGATTTTCTAATTGTTTTCCGTCAGAACTGGAAAAAGTCAGAGATGTGACAGGTTTTAAGCGAGTGCAGAGGCAGGGAAAGGGGGGAGGAAAGGACATAAGGGAATGTCTGTGATAGGGTAGACAGCAGGAGAGATTGAATGACAAAAGGGATGATTGTACAAAGCAGAAGGAGATGGTAATGGGACAAGTAAAGAAACAAAAGAATGGGTCTAGAAAGAAAGACTTGCATTTCTATAGCGCCTTTCACGACCACCGGATGCCCCAAAGTGCTTTACAGCCAATGAAGTACTTTTGCAGTGTAGTCACTGACGTAATAAAACTCACTACGCACTTGGTTTGAATGTAAAGCAATACTTTAATCAACTTGTTTCAGAACATGGAGGTCTAGTTGTACTTCACTAGTTCCTTGTCTTACAAAATGTCCCTGGGAAGCTGGGGCCGACGCCCGAGTATTTATACTCCTTGGACGGCGCCACCAGCTGGCCGTCCAGCGTTATTTCACGAGCAGTTTCTTGATGAATGATGAGATTTATAACAGTCAGTGTTGTAATGTAGGAGAGGTGTAAATGGGAATAGCAGAATCATCAACAGCTGCCGTCCGACAAAATGGGGGCAGAGGTTATTATCTGAAATTGTTGAACCCAATATTGAGTCCGGGGAAGGCTGTAAAGTGCCTAATCGAAAGATGAGGTGCTGTTCCTCGAGCTTACGTTGAGCTTCATTGGAACAGTGTAGGAGGCCGAGGACAGAGAGGTCAGAGCGGGAGGGGGGCAGAGAATTAAAGTGACAGGTGACCGGAAGCTTGGGGGTCACCCTTGCGGACTGAACGGAGGTGTTCTGCAAATCGGTCACCCAATCTGCGTTTGGTCTCTCCAATATGGAGGAGGCCACATCGTGAGCAGCGAGAAAAGGCCAAGAGCCTGTTTCAGATCCTACCCCCTGGAGTTTAGTCGTTCAGTGGAGCAGGTCCAAGGAGTTTCAGAACTGTTGCCTGGAGGTAGCATTTAACCTATCATGTGACCATCGCCTTTGTTTAGCTGGGTGCGTTGAAGTAAAACTGTAGAGAACTTTGTGGACAGTCTTCTTAGGCAGTCCCTCGGAACCGAGGATGACTTGCTCCCACATTAAAAATGAGTTTGCAGCTGACTGATGAGTCCAATGCGGGACCTACAGTCTCTGTCACAGGTGGGGCAGACGGTGGTTGAAGGGGCGGGTGGGTGGGATGCTTGGGTTGATGTGCGCTCCTTGTGCTGCCTGCGCTTGGCTTCCGCTTGCTCCTGGCAAAGAGACTCGAGGTGTTCGACGCCTTCCCGGATGCTTCTCCTCCACTTTGTGCGGTCTTGGGCCAGGGATTCCCAGGTGTCGGTGGGGATGTTACACTTTTTCAAGGAGGCTTTGAGGGGTGCCCTTGAAGCGTTTCCTCTGCCCACCTGGGGCTCTCTTGCCATGCCGGAGCTCCGAGTAGAGTGATTGGTTTGGGAGTCTCGTATCGGGCATGCGGACAATGTGACCCGTCCGTCGGAGCTGATTGAGCATGGTCAAAGCTTTGATGCTGGGGATGTTGGCCTGAGCAAGAACACTGACGTTGGTGCGCCTATCCTGCCAATGGATTTGCAGGATCTTGTGGAAGCAGCGTTGGTGGTACCTCGCCAGTGCTTTGAGGTGCCTGCTGTACATGGTCCATGTCTCTGAGGCATACAGCAGGGCGAGTATTACTGCTGCTCTGTAGACCATGAGCTTGGTGCCAGGTTTGAGGTCCTGGTCTTCAAACACTCTCTTCCTCAGGCGACCGAAGGCTGCACTGGCACACTGAAGGCGGTGTTGGACTTCGTCATCGATATTATGTCCGTGAATAATTGAGACACGGACTGCAGGAGTGGAACAAAATAAGTCTTTACTGGTGGAAGTCAATCGTGAAACTAAAAACACAGAGGCTCACTAGCGCCTTTTATACAGGGGTGGTCACTGCCGGTACTGCAGTCTGAGACCAGTTATTCTCTTAAAGGTACATACACAACAATCGACGTCTGTCCTTGTTGACAGTAGGCTCGCAAGGTATGGAAAGTGGTCCACATTGTCCAAGGCCTTGTCGTGGATTTTGATAATCGGGGGGCAGTACTGTGTGGCGGGGGCAGGTTGGTAGATGACTTTTGTCTTACGGATGTTTGTGGACAGTAGCTCAGCTTCATGTTGCTCAAAGGAGAAAGAACAACCTGGCTTTTATATAACACCTTTCACTATGTCCTAAAGCGCTTTACAGCGAATTAAATGCCTTTTTGAAGTGTAGTCACTGTTGTAATGTAGGAAACGCAGCAGCCAATTTATGCACAGCGAACTCCCACAAACAGCAAGGAGATAAATGACCAGATAATCTGTTCTAGTGATGTTGGGTGAGGGATCCTTATTGGGCCAGGACGCCAGGGATAACTCCCCAAGCTCTTCTTCGAAATGGTCCCATGGGATCTTTGACAGGGCAGACGGGGCCTCTAACTGCGCAGCGCTCCCTCAGTGCTGGCGCTGGACTGTCAACCTAGATTATGTGCTCAAGTCTACGCAGTAGGGCTTCAACCCACGGCCATTGACTCAGAGGTGAAGGTGCTACCCACTGTGCCGTGGCTGATGCCCCTCAATTCCCTCAGACTTTCTGATGCTGCACCGCTATAACTTGCCCGGAAGTGTGGAAGAAGCCCTGTGACTTCTGTTGGACATTATGGCTCAGAAATTCGGGTCGGGGGCTTCCCACGGGTGCAAGCCTCCGACCTGCACTTACCTAGCGCGCCGGCCATTGAGCTGTGGGCCCCCGTGGGATTCTGATCCTGGGCCTCCTCCAGCTGCCGACGCGCAGTGCTTGCGTGTCCCAGGGGCGCAGTTAGTTCAAAGCGTCCCCTGGGATCACGTGGGCCATGGGGAGCCAATGGTAGCAGGGAATCTCTATTCATAGATTTGACAGGAAGACCTGTCAAATCTATGAATACAATTCAGCCCCAAAACATCATTAAAACTTCAAATACATTTTTTTTTTAAATCACATTTTTAAAATAACTATAAATTACATAAAATAACTATTTTAAACAATAATTTAAATTTTTGAAAAAATGAATTACAGTTTCTAACGGGGCTAAAAATAAACTTACCTTTCTTTAAAGTATTTAAAAATAATAAACCTGTGGAAAAAATGTTTTAATTTAACTTAATTCACCACTTACCTTGTTAAAAGCAGGCCTTGCGACTGCTTTCTCCAAGCGTAGCTCCTGGAGACTTACTCTCCCGGAGAAACCTGCAAAAAAAACGGAAGTTCCAGGTGTACGCGCTGCCTCTCCGGCGCACGCGTTCGACCTGTGAACCCCTTCCTTTAAGGGAACGGAAGTTCTGGTTTCCCGCGCATGCCGGCACTTTCGTTGGGCCTACGCGTGTGTACCCAGCGCGTACTCACCCGTGGGGACCCGAATTTCTGGCCCAAAATGAATTTTGGCCCCGAAGATCCTTGGACTTTCTACAGCCTTGCCACCGTAGCTTTGCCAGAAGTGTGGCGGGAACCTCGCTTGCGCGTGTAAATGGGTTTACCGCTGCACTTCCGGCGATGCTGTGGCGGCAGAACGAGAGCGGTACCGAGGAAATGCGTGACTTTTACACCACCGCACTGCCCCGTGCAAGGATTAACTGGAGGCCTTTTTTTTTTCTATTCAGCTGATGTGAGCTACAAGCTCATTCACTGAGTTGCCGTTGTGCTTGTACAGAGATTGGCATGCATTGCTGGCTGCTGACTGGGCCCCAGTACTTGTTAGGGCGCGATGACAATGTGTATTACACTACGGGCAACAGAGGAGTTGAACTGTGGTGATGAAATGAGTTGTTCTGAAAACGGCTGTGGACTGAGGTTAAGAAAGAAGCCCATGTGCAAGTGTCCATAGTTCATACATGTTTATAACAACATAAGAACATAAGAAATAGGAGCAGGAGTCGGCCATTCGGCCCCTCGAGCCTGCTCCGCCATTCAATAAGATCATGGCTGATCTTCTACCTCGACTCCACTTTCCTGCACTATCCCCATATCCCTTGATTCCCTTAATATTCAAAAATCTATCGATCTCTGTCTTGAATATACTCAACGACTGAGCCTCCACAGCCCTCTGGGGTAGAGAATTCCAAAGATTCACCACCCTCTGAGTGAAGAAATTTCTCCTCATCTCAGTCCTAAATGGCCGACCCCTTATTCTGAGACTGTGACCCCTGGCTTTAGACTCCCCAGCCAAGGGAAACATCCTCCCTGCATCTACCCTGTCAAGCCCTGTAAGAATTTTGTATGTTTCAATGGGACCACCCCTCATTCTTCTAAACTCTAGAGAACATAAGCCTAGTCTACTCAATCTCTCCTCATAGGACAATCCCCCCATCCCAGGAATCAGTCTGGTGAACCTTCGTTGCACTCCCTCTATGGCAAGTATATCCTTCCTTAGGTAAGAAGAACGAAGCTGTACACAATACTCCCGGTGTGGTCTCACCAGGGTCCTATATAATTGCAGTAAGATGTCTTTACTCTTATACTCAAATCCTGTTGTAATAAAGGCCAACATACCATTTGCTTTCCTAATTGCTTGCTTTACCTGCATGTTAACTTTCAGTGATTCGTGTACAAGGACACCCAGGTCCCTCTGAACACCAACATTTCCCAATCTCTCACCATTTATAAAATACTAAAATTTTCTATTTTTCCTACCAAAGTGGATAACTTTGCATTCCTCCACATTATATTCAATTTGCCATGTTCTTGCCCACTCACTTAGCCTGTTTATATCCCCTTGAAGCTTCCTTACATCCTCCTCACAACTTACATTTCCACCCAGCTTTGTATCATCATTGTTTACTAAAGCTGAATACCCGCGTGGGCTTTCGATAGGGAAATAAAGTATTCTACAACAAACTCTGTGATGTTTCTTGCTGTATCCAGCACATGATAAATTCTTCTCAGGTAGGGTTGGTATGTACAATGAAGAATTCTTTTCTAGCTGAAATGCGCTGCCTGAAAGGGTGGCAGATTCAATAGTAACTTTCAAAGGGGAATTGGATAAATACTTAAAGGGGAAAACTTTACAGGGTTATGGGGAAAGAGCAGGGGGGGAGTGGGGCTAATTGGGGAGCTCTTTCGAAGAGCCGGCACAGGCACGGTGGGCCGAATGGCCTCCTTCTACGCTATATCATTCTATGATTCTACTTTCCCTGACAGCCTAATGGGCAACGGCATCTCATGCTCACTAGACTTTAGATTTAGTTATTTTAGCTGGTTTTAGCTAACGCTACTTTGTCTTTTAGCTCCTCTGGGCAAGGGAGGGAAAAAACAGCTGAGGTTCCTACTTACTATCCACCGAGTCCTACTAGAAAGTGTGGATATTGACTGAGGCGAGGATCCAGCTTGGTTGTTGAATAGCCTATTGACAGCGAAGACTGATATGTGGTAAGCGTGGCATGCTTGGGAGGAAGCATTCCCGATTTCAATCGCTCCACCGTTGGCGGACGTGCCTTCAGCTGCCAAGGCCCTAAGCTCTGGAATTCCCTCCCTAAACCTCTCTGCCACTCTATCTCTCTTTAAGACGCTCCTTAAAACCTACCTCTTTGATCAAGCTTTTGGTCATCTGCCCTAATTTCTCCTTATGTGGCTCGGTGTCAAATTTTGTTTGATAATCGCTCCTGTGAAGCACCTTGGGACATTTTACTATAATAAAGGCGCTATATAAATACAAGTTCTTGTTGATGTTATGAAGAGATGACTTTGGACCTACTGTCCCTAAAGCTGTCCACCACTGGCATTCTCCTTGTCTCGTGTGGTTCTGTTGTAGACTCATGGGGGGGTGATTTTCATTCAGGAGTCGGGAAGGAGGCGGGACTACAGCTTTCGGGGTTGTAGTCCCGCCTCCATCAAGATGCAGCCAATCCACGCGACTTTAACTTGATTGACCTTGTTGAGCCCACCCAGCGGGCTCAGCAGGCCAATTAAGGGCCACCCGGCAACAGGTGACGTCACAGATTGATATTTCATCTGTCAAGACGTTTTGACAGATGAAATATCAGTGTTTGAAAGCTCTTTGAAGCTGTCAAACACTGACAGTCTTACTTCTAACCTGAGTCCTTCTCCACAGACTCAGTTAGAAATCTCTCCGGCACAGAAAGCTGAAGGCTGTCACTTTTGACAGATCACCGCCGTTCTGCTTTCTGTGCTGATTAGATGAGGGACTCCCGAAACCTAGAGGAACGAAGGCTGTAAAGGTAAGTACAGGTAATTTAAACTTCTTTACACACTTTAGACACACCAAACACACTTACCTTTGCACTCATGCACCCATCACTCACCTGAACACCGACATCTCGACCCCTCCAAGTCCTTCAACCCGACGGCCCAACTCCTCTAACTTGGCATGGTTTGGAGCCGTCGGGAATGCCATGCTTCAAGCTTTAAAATAGGGATAGGCTAAAAACTACCTGTTAACTACCTGTTAACAGGCAGTTAATTGGCACTAATCCCTTCCCGCCTCGGGTAGGCGGGTCCCAGTGCAGGGCGGGTACCCACCTCCTTTGAAACTTACATGGGGGCGGGTTGGGGGCGTGATGGTGTCGGGGCCCCCGAATTCGGGACTTTAACCCCCCGCACGCCTCCAATCCCGACTCCACAGGTCAATGAAATTCGACTCCATTGAGTACTGTGAGCAGTTCTGGGCACCACACCTTAGGAAGGATATATTGGCCTTGGAGGGAGTGCAGCGTAGGTTTACCAGAATGATACCCGGACTTCAAGGGTTAAGTTAAGAGGAGAGATTACACAAACTAGGGTTGTATTCCCTAGAAATTAGAAGGTTAAGGGATGATCTGGTCAAAGTTTTCAAGATATTAAGGGGAACAGACAGGGTAGATAGAGAGAAACTATTTCCGTTGGTTGGGGAGTCTAGGACTAGGGGGCATAGTCTAAAAATTAAAGCCAGACCTTTTAGGAGTGAAATCAGGAAACACTTCTACACACAAAGGGTGGTAGAAGTTTGGAACTCTCTTCCGCAAATGACAATTGATACTAGATCAATTGTTAAATTTAAATCGGAGATTGATAGCTTTTTGTTAACCAAAGGTATTAAGGGATATGGGCCAAAGGTGGGTATATGGAGTTAGGTCGCAGATCAGCCATGATCTCATTGAATGGCGGAGCAGGCTCGAGGGGCTCAATGGCCTCCTCCTGTTCTTATGTCCGTACGTGTCAGCCAGTGTCCACCGGTGGCTCAGTGAGTAGCACCTTTGCCAGTCAGAAGGTTGTAGGTTTAAATCCCACTCCTTGAGACTTAAACACAGAAATCTGAGGGAGTGCTGCACTGTCGGAGGTGCTGTCTTCCTGAGATGTTAAACTGAGGCCTTGTCTGCTCTGTCAGGTAGACGTAAAAGATCCCATGGCACTATTTCGAAGAAGAGCAGGGGCGTTATCCCCGGTGTCCTGGCCAATATTTTTCTCTCAACCAACATAACAAAACAGATTATCTGGTCATTATCACATTGCTGTTTGTGGGAGCTTGCTGTGTGCAAACAGCAATGTGATAATGACCAGATAATCTGTTTTAATGATATTGGTTGAGGGATAACTCCCCTGCTCTTCTTCAAATAATGCCACGGGATCTATTACCTGAGAGGGCAGATGGGGCCCCGCTTTAACATCTATCTGAAAGACAGCTCCTCCAACAGTGCAGCGCTCCCTCAGTACTGGAGTGGGATTTGAACCCACAGCATTCTGACCCAAAGGCAAGACTGAACCATGGCTGAAATAAGGTACTGAAGGACAGCTAAAGAAAAAAGACTTGCATTTATATAGCGCCTTTCATGACCAGCAGACGTCTCAAAGCCAATGAAATATTTTTAAAGTGGAGTCACTGTTGTAATGTGGGAAACGCGGCAGCCAATTTGCGCACAGCAAGGTCCCACAAACAGCATATACAGTAATCTGTTTTTGTTAAGGGATAAATAGTGGCCAGGACACCAGGGATAACTCCACTGCTCTTCCTCAAAATAGTGCCACGGGATCGTTTACATCCACCTGAGAGAGCAGACGGGGCCTCGGTTTAACGTCTCATCCAAAAGACAGCACCTCTGACAGTGCCGCACTCCCTCAGCACTGCACTGGGAGTGTCAGCCTAGCTTTATGTGCTCAAGTTCCTGGAGTGGGACTTGAACCCACGACCTTCTGTCTCAGAGGCAACTGAGCCACAGCTCCATGACCTTTTAACCAAACTGCATAGAAACCTGTGGCATTTGGGACACCAGTCCAAATTCTATCCTGTTCACATGCTGCTCGTGCTGAGAAAATGTAATTTCTCTCCCATTCCCACCTTAAGTGCTAAAATAGCATGTGAAGTAGGTCGTAAACGTGCGACTGAAAGAAAGAGGCTTTTGACATTCACCTCTTTTGAGGAGAAAGAACTGGTTGATAGCAAAGTGGGGTCACAGCATTATACGGCATGTTTCCCCCAATCGGAATGGCTGTAAGATGAACTGCAGATCTTATCCATGTACAGATTGGCTTTTGACTCAAACAGAATTTTGAAGAAAATGAGGCATTTCTCCAATTCCGGCCTTTTGCTCATTCCCCGACTTTTATCGGTCCACCTTTGGCGGCCGAGCCTTCAACTGCCTGGGCCCTACGCTCTGAAATTTCCTCCCTGAACTTCTCCGCCTCTCTACCTCGCCCTGCTCCTTTAACACTCTTCTTAAAACCTACCGCTTTGACCGTGCTTTTGGTCACCTGTCCTAATATCTCCTTACGTGGCTCGGTGTCAATTTTTGTTTGATAATCGCTCCTGTGAAGCGCCTTGGGACGTTAAAGGCGCTATATAAATGCAAGTTTGTTGTTCTGGTTGCCACCTTTTGTTGCGTCCAGGTCTCGATTGGGATCGGAACATTGTTTTAGGTTTGCTCGACAGATCAAGACAATTAAGCAGAAACTTTGATAACACTGACTGTCAATGCCTCGTGAGACAGAGGCAAGTGGATAAAGATTAAAACCCATTTAGAAAAGAAAATTAGACTTTTGCGGCGGGGGATTGGGGGGGGAGAGACAGAGGGGGAATTTTCCCAGGACTTCCGGCCAAAGCTCAGGGCACATATTGGGAATTTGAGCGTGAGTGTCAGCGTGTCTGATTTGCAGCCCACATCCATTCGACTTGTCCCAATTTCTGATATGCAGTCTAGTTGTGCGAAGCTCTATTGGGAGCGCTAAATCATACAGTTTAAAGTTTAGTATCTGGCTTACACGTTAGACGGCGCAGCGCAGATTCAGCAGTATGATTCTGGGACTATAAGGGTTAAATTTTGAGGACAGTTTGTATAGATTAGGCTTGTATTCCCTTGAGTTTAGAAGATTAAAAGGGCGAACTAATTGAAGTGTTTACAACAGTGACTACACTTCAAAAGTACTTCATTGGCTGTAAAGTGCTTTGAGAAGTCCGGTGGTCATGAAAGGCGCTATAGAAATGCAAGTCTTTCTTTCTTCTTTCTTTGAGATGATTAAAGGACTTGACAGGGTAGATAGAGAGAGAAACTATTTTTTCTGGTGGCGAGAGTCCAGAGCAAGGGGGGAATAACCTTCAAGTTAGAGCCAGGCCGTTCAGGGGTGATGTCAGGAAGCACCTCTTCATGCAAAGGGTAGTGGAAATCTGGAACTTTCTCCCTAAAAGGCTGTTGAGGCTGGGGTGGGGGCGGGTTGGGGGGTCAATCGAAAGTTTCAAAACTGAGACTGAGAGATTTTTATTCGGCAAAGGTGTTAAGGGTTTCGGAACCAAGGCGGGTAGATGGAGTTAAAATACAGATCAACCATGATCTAACTAAATGGCAAAACAGGTTCGAGGGGCTGAAAGGACTACACTTGTTCCTATGTTCCTAGAGCTTACCATACAGGCCACTCTCAATGACAAGTGGTGGTGATGTGAGCTAAGAGCATTAAGAACGTGCGGCCCCAAGGTCTCCGTGTATTTTAGCCAGCGGTAAGCACGATGACATGAAGCGATTGTAAACAGAATTCAATCTCCTAATTCAACAAAGATGCCTCGGTATTTCTCTGTGGACCTTTGCCAGTGACACCCAGCACCTTGACACTGTTTTCCAATGACCCCCTGGCACCCTGACACTGTCACCCTGTGACCCCCTGGCACCCTGACCCTGTCACCCTGTGACCCCCTGGCACCCTGACCCTGTCACCCAGTGACCCCCAGCACCCTGACCCTGTCACCCAGTGACCCCCAGCACCTTGACACTGTCACCCAGTGACCCCCAGCACCCTGACACTGTCACCCAGTGACCCCCAGCACCTTGACACTGTCACCCAGTGACCCCCAGCACCCTGACACTGTCACCCAGTGACCCCCTGGTACCCTGAGCCTGTCACCCAGTGACCCCCTGGCAGCCTGACACTGTCACCCAGTGACCCTCTAGCACCCTGACACTGTCACCCAGTGACACCCTGACACTGTCACCCAGTGACCCCCTGGCACCCTGACACTGTCACTCAGTGACCCCTAGCACCCTGACACTGTCATCCAGTGACCCCCAGCACCCTGACCCTGTCACCCAGTGACCCCCTGGCACCCTGACATTGTCACTCAGTGACCCCTAGCACCCTGACCCTGTCACCCAGTGACCCCCTGGCACCCTGACCCTGTCACCCAGTGACCCCCAGCACCTTGACACTGTCACCCAGTGACCCCCAGCACCTTGACACTGTCACCCAGTGACCCCCAGCACCTTGACACTGTCACCCAGTGACCCCCAGCACCCTGACACTGTCACCCAGTGACCCCCTGGCACCCTGACCCTGTCACCCAGTGACCCCCTGGCAGCCTGACACTGTCACCCAGTGAAACTCTAGCACCCTGACACTGTCACCATGTGACCCTCTAGCACCCTGACACTATCACCATGTGACCCTCTAGCACCCTGACACTGTCACCCTGTGACCCTCTAGCACCCTGACACTGTCACCCTGTGACCCTCTAGCACCCTGACACTGTCACCCTGTGACCCTCTAGCACCCTGACACTGTCACCCTGTGATCCTCTAGCACCCTGACACAGTCACCCAGTGAACCCAGCACCCTGACACTGTCACCCAGTGACCCCCAGCACCCTGATCCTGTCACCCAGTGAACCCAGCACCCTGACACTGTCACCTAGTGACCCCCAGCAGCCTGACACTGTCACCCAGTGACCCCCAGCACCCTGACACTGTCACCCTGTGACCCCCAGCACCCTGATCCTGTCACCCAGTGACCCCCAGCACCCTGACCCTGTCACCCAGTGACCCCCAGCACCCTGACACTGTCACCCAGTGACCCCCAGCACCTTGACACTGTCACCCACTGACCCCCAGCACCCTGACACTGTCACCCAGTGATCCCAGCACCCTGACACTGTCACCCAGTGACCCCCAGCACCCTGACACTGTCACCCAGTGACCCCCAGCACCTTGACACTGTCACCCAGTGATCCCAGCACCCTGACACTGTCACCCAGTGACCCCCAGCACCCTGACACTGTCACCCAGTGACCCCCAGCACCCTGACCCTGTCACCATGTGACCCTCTAGCACCCTGACACTGTCACCCAGTGATCCCAGCACCCTGACACTGTCACCCAGTGACCCCCAGCACCCTGACCCTGTCACCCAGTGACCCCCAGCACCCTGACACTGTCACCCAGTGACCCCCAGCACCTTGACACTGTCACCCACTGACCCCCAGCACCCTGACACTGTCACCCAGTGATCCCAGCACCCTGACACTGTCACCCAGTGACCCCCAGCACCCTGACACTGTCACCCAGTGACCCCCAGCACCCTGACCCTGTCACCATGTGACCCTCTAGCACCCTGACCCTGTCACCCAGTGACCCTCTAGCACCCTGACCCTGTCACCCAGTGACCCCCAGCACCCTGACCCTGTCACCCAATGACCCCCAGCACCCTGATACTGTGACTCAGTGACAGGTCAGCTGCTGATCATCTCTCCATTGGAGCTGGTGGCTCCAATCAGGCAAGTGGGAACTATCCTCGGTTTCCCCACCGATCGTCCTTCCTATTCGGTGAGGCCTGCAAGGGCTGTCGCCATGGCAACGCCCCCGTGCCCCTTTCCCGCCTGTGCACTAAAACCACGGCTGATAACAGCTGTAATGTCTCACCTACATGGCCGGCAGGCAGTGAAGTGTGAGATTAAGTGAAACAGAGAAGTGAAGTTTGCATTTCTGTCAGCTCAGGCTAACACTGGGAGAAGATTGCCGCTGATGTGTATTAGCTTCCATCATCAAAGGTTGAACAACCAGACATATTCATCTGTAGAATGCCCTTAGGAAGGCTTATGCGCCACCTAAGAAGCAGAGTGCCGTAATAACCTTTCTACAAGACTTGCTTGTTACTGAACACCTTTTGATGGGGTAGGCCAGTTAAAGGGACCATTGTAAGCTGTGTGGAGGACGCAAAGAGGCTGCAGAGAGATATAGACAAGTCGACTGAGTGGGCAAGAACATGGCAAATGGAATACAATGTGGGGCAGTGTGAAGTTATTCACTTTGGTAGGAAAAACAAAAAAGCAGAATATTTTTTGAATGGTGAGACACTGGGAAATGTTTGCACTCAGAGGGACCTGGCTGTCCTTGTATATGTATCCCTTCTTCTTCTTAGGCAGTCCCTCGGAACCGAGGATGACTTGCTTCCGCATTAAAAATGAGTTCGCAGGTGACTGATGAGTCCAATGCGGGACCTACAGTCTCTGTCACAGGCGGGGCAGACGGTGGTTGAAGGGGCGAGTGGGTGGGGTGCTTGGGTTGACGTGCGCTCCTTCCGCTGTTTGCGCTTGGCTTCGGCTTGCTCCTGGCGAAGAGACTCGAGGTGTTCGGCGCCTTCCCAGATACTTCTCCTCCACTTTGTGCGGTCTTGGGCCAGGAATTCCCAGGTGTCGGTGGGGATGTTACACTTTTTCAAGGAGGCTTTGAGGGTGTCCTTGACGTGTTTCCTCTGCCTACCTGGGGCTCTCTTGCCGTGCCGGAGCTCCGAGTAGAGCGCTTGTTTTGGGAGTCTCGTATCGGGCATGCGGACAATGTGACTCGTCCATCAGAGCTGATTGAGCGTGGTCAAAGCTTTGATGCTGGGGATGTTGGCCTGAGCAAGAACACTGACATTGGTGTGCCTATCCTGCCAATGGATTTGCAGGATCTAGTGGAGGCAGCATTGGTGGTACCTCTCCAGTGCTTTGAGGTGCCTGCTGTACATGGTCCATGTCTCTGAGGCATACAGCAGGGCGGGTATCACTGCTGCTCTGTAGACCATGAGCTTAGTGCCGGGTTTGAGGTCCTGGTCTTCAAACACTCTCTTCCTCAGGCGACCAAAGGCTGCACTGGCGCACTGAAGGTGGTGTTGGACTTCGTCATCGACATCTGCCCTTGCTGACAGTAGGCTTTCGAGGTATGGAAAGTGGTCCACGTTGTCCAAGGCCTTGTCGTGGATTTTGATAATCGGGGGGCAGTACTGTGTGGCGGGGGCAGGTTTGTAGAGGACCTTTGTCTTACGGATGTTTAGTGTAAGGCCCATGCTCTCGAACGCTTCAGTGAAGGTGTTGACGATGGTTTGGAGTTCGACCTCCATGTATCACAGAAGGTTAGCATGCAGGTACAGCAAGCAATTAGGAAAGCAAATGGTATGTTAGCTTTTGTTACAACGGCAATAGAGTAGAAGAGTAAAGAAGTCTTACTACAATTACACAGGGCATTGGTGAGGCCACACCTGGAGTACTGTGTACAGTTCTGGACTCCTTACCTAAGGAAAGATATACTTGCCTTAGAGGGAGTGCAGTGAAGATTCACTAGACTGGTTTCTGGGATGAGGGGATTGCCCTATGAGGAGAGATTGAGTAGACGAGGTCTATATTCCTTAGAGTTTAGAAGAATGAGAGGTGATCTCATTGAAACATATAAAATTCTTAAGGGGCTTGACAGGGTTAATGCTGGGAAAATGTTTCCCCTGGCTGGAGAATCTAGAACACGGAGTCACAGTCTCAGAATAAGGGATCGGCCATTTAAGACTGAGATGAGGAGAAATTTCTTCACTCAAAGGGTTGTGAATCTTTGTAATTCTCTACCCCAGAGGGTTGTGGATGCTCAGTCGTTGAGTATTCAAGACAGAGGTCGATACATTTTTGGGAACGAAGGGAATTAAGGGATATGGGGAGAGTGCAGAAAGGTGGAGTTGAGGTAGAAGATCAGCCACGATCTTGTTGAATGGCGGAGCAGGCTCGAAGGGGCCAAATGTCCGACTCCAGCTCCTATTTCTTATGTTCTTAAGTTCTTATTCATACGGACACGGATTTAGTCTTTGTTGAGGAACTTGGATGAAGAGTCAAAACCCAACAGATAGGATGCCAGAGGGTTGAAAAGAGTAGGAGAGAAGATGAGGCCAACTTGAACACAGCGGGTAGGTGACACCAAGTTCGGATTTGAATGCCCGGGCAAGGGACGTCCGAGGGAGTAAGGGTTTCCACCATTTTGATGCCAAGGGAAAAAATAAGTTTGAGAAGAAAATTGTGCAAGGAGTCTTGATTTCAACATGGTGATGATGGAGGGAGGAGGAATGTATAGCACAGTGTATTAAACGTTAGGAGGAATGAGAGAAGATACTTCAAAGATTTAATTAAATAAAGAGGTAAAATTAAGTGAAAAGAAAGACCTGCATTTATATAGTGCCTTTCGAGACATCAGGATATCCCAAAGTGCTTTGCAGCCAATGAAGTACTTTTGAAGTGTCATCGCTGTTGCAGTGTAAGAAACGCGGCAGACAATTTGCGCACAGCAAGCTCCCACAAACAGCAATGAAATAAATGACCAGATAATCTGTTTTAGGTGTTGGTTGAGGGAGAAATGTTGGCCAGGAACTCGTTGGGTGAACCCGCCTGCTCTTCTTCAGAAATGTGCCATGGGATCTTTTAAGTCCACCCGAGATGGCAGACGGAACCTCGGTTAAATGTCTCATCCGAAGAGACGATCATCTGTCAGCTGTTTCTTCCATCCTCTCCAGAGGTGCAAGTAAAGCTTGCTGGAAGTGCTTCACCAGATGATGTAAGAAAACTACTAGGCACTTGGTTTGAGTATAAAACAAGGCTTTAATCAACTGTTTCACAACCATGAGTTCTAGTTACATCACTAGTTCCTGGTTACAGAAACATCCTGAGCAAGCTGGGCCCACGCCTGAGTATTTACACTTTCCTTGGACGGCGCCACCAGCTGGCCACCCAGTGTTATCTCATGAGTCATTTCTACATGAATGGTAAGATTCATGACACTAGACATGGAACAAGAAGCTGTCATTTTCTCGATGACATTTTCAGCCAACTATTCATATTTAGAATGTCAATAATCCCCCCACTTAGTTATCATAGTCGGAAATTTCCTTGGTGCTGACTCTGCTCCGCTGCCCTAACTTTATACAGAGAATTTACAGCACAGAAACAGGCCAGTCGGCTCATATGCTCTACGTCAGTGTTTATGCTCCACACGAGTCTCCTCCTAACCTACTTCATCTCACCCTGTCAACATTACCTTCTATTCCTTTCTCCCTCATGTACTTATCTAGCTTCCCCTTAAATGCTCTTCGCCTCAACCTCTCCCTGTGGTAGCAAGTTCCACATTCTAACCACTCTCTGGATAAAGAAGTTCCTCCTGAATTCCTTACTGGATTTATTAGTGACTATCTTAGAAATATAGAAACATTGAAAAATAGGAGCAGGAGTCGGCCCTTCGGCCCTTCGAGCCTGCTCCGCCATTCAATTTGATCATGGCTCATCCTCTATCTCAATACCATATTCCCGCTCTCTCCCCATACCCCTTGATGCCTTTTGTGTCTAGAAATCTATCTATCTCCTTCTTAAATATATTCAGTGACTTGGCCTCCACAGTCTTCTGTGGTAGAGAATTCCATAGGTTCACCACCCTCTGAGTGAAGACATTTCTCCTCATCTCAGTCCTAAATGTCCTACCCCGTATCCTGAGACTGTGACCCTTCATTCTAGACCTTCCCCAGCCAGGGGAAACATCCTCCCTGCATCCAGTCTGTCTAGCCCTGTCAGAATTTTATACGTTTCATGATTTCTTAGATTTATAACCCATAGTTTTAGTCTCCCCTGACAAGTAGAAACATCTTCTCTACGTCTACCCTATCAAACCCCTTCACAATTTTAGAGATCTCTATCAGGTCACCCCTCAGCCTCCTCGTTTGTACAAAAGTAAGCCCTAGCCTTTGGAACACCCTATTTCCGCCGCACTTCCGGCCAAGTTACGATGGTGGAGTGTGAGCAGATCCGAGGAAAATTCCTGGCCTTGGTTTCTCCTGTGCGCTATTTTCATTTTTCCGTGCATTTTTCCTCTACAACTTTTTGCTCCTTTCCCCGCGCATGCTCCGGAGAGGAAATAGACCAAGCAAAAATGTCGGAAGAATGAAATTGCGGCCTTGATAGCTTACTACACGGTAAAGAAAGACGCAGAACTGTCAACATCGGGGAGACATTAGGGCTGACAATTGCAACCAAGAGCGACACATGGCCATTTGAAGGTAGGGAAGCTGTGTTTGTTTTTATTAAGTGACAGGTATCAAAATAGACGGCATTTTTCAATCAAAATGCGTGACTGTCACTCCTAATGGAAAAGAGAGAGACCTTGAGGTGACCTAATTGAAATGGTCAAGGTAATGAAAGGGGTTGACAAACCTGACCCAGGCAAATTATTCACTGTAACGAAGATCACATGGGCTGTGATTTGCATGGACCCAAACTCTGATACAGGCTCTTTGTTGCAAAGGGCTTTACACCAAGAGCATTTAAGATCACTGCTGAACAGCAAGGGGATTAAGGAATTTTTTTTGGACTCATTCACAGGATGTGGGCGTCGCTGGCAAGCCTGGCATTTATTGCCCATCCTTCATTGCCCTTGAGAAGGGCCCTAGAACAACTTGAGTGGCTTGCTAAAGTCATTTCAGAGGGCAGTTAAGAGTCAACACATTGATGTGAGTCTGGATTCACATATCGGCCAGACTGGGCAAGGACAGCAGATTTCCTTTCCCTAAAGGACATTGGCAAACCAGATGGGCTTTTATGACAATCCTGTGGCGGATCGCCACCTAAACGGGCGCAATCCACTTTTCTGTCCGTGGACAATAAATCGGGCACCTTGCCTTTAAGAAGCATGCTGCCTTTAAGGCATGACAAAGGAGCGGGCGTCGCCCTCAGTGTGTACTCAAAAGCGCAGGCGTCGCCCTCATTCTGTTTTCGGGTTTAGCAGAGAGAGGAGCTGGGGCAGCCATCTCTCAAGAGAATGTAATAAAAGCCATGTGTTCCTCAGATCGGTTCGGCCTCCATTCGTGTTCCGCAGCAGCCTCAACAATCCAGTAGTTACAAGGTCACCATTACTGATACTAGCTTTTAATTCCAGATTTATTTAATTAACTGAATTAAAATTCTACAGCTGCCATGGTGGGATGTGAACTCACTTATCTGAGGAAGGATGTTCTTGCCATGGAGAGAGTGCAGCGAAGATTCACCAGACTGATACCTGGGATGGCAGGAATGACGTACGAGGAGAGGTTGGGTCGATTAGGTTTATATTCGCTGGAGTTTAGAAGAATGAGAGGGGATCTCATTGAAACTTATAAAATTCTAACAGGACTAGACAAGACTAGATGCAGGAAGGATGTTCCCGATGGCAGGGGAGTCCAGAACCAGGGGTCACACTCTAAGGATAAGGGGTAAGCCATTTAGGACTGAGATGAGGAGGAATTTCTTCACCCAGAGAGTGGTGAACCTGTGGAATTCTCTACCACAGAAGGCAGTGGAGGCCAATTCATTAAATATATTCAAGAAGGAGATAGATATAGTTCTTAAGGCTAAAGGGATCAAGGGATATGGGGAGCAAGCAGGGACAGGGTACTGAATTTGGATGATCAGCCATGATCTCATTAAATGGCGGAACAGGCTCGAGGGGCCGAATGGCCTACTCCTGCTCCTATCTTCTATGTATCTATGTATCTTCCAGATCAGTAATCCAGGCCTTTGGAGTTATTAAGCCCAGTGACATAACCACTACGCTACCATTCCCGCATAAGAACATAGGAAACAGGAGCAGGAGTAGGCCATTTGGCCCCTCGAGCCTGCTCCGCCATTTAATGAGATCATGGCTGATCCGATTTTGGCCTCAACTCCACTTTCCTGCCCGCTCCCCATAACCCTTGACTCCCCTGTTGCTCAAAAATCTGTCTATCTCAGCCCTGAATATATTCAATGACTCGGCTTCCACAGCTCTCTGGGGTAGAGAATTCCAAAGATTCACGACCCTCTGAGAGAAGAAATTCCTCCTCATCTCCTTCTTAAATGGGTGACCCCTTATTCTGAAACTATGTTCCCTAGTTCTAGATTCCCTGACGAGGGGAAACAGCCTCTCAGTATCTACCCTGTCCAACTCCCTCAGAATCTTATATGTTTTAGTAAGATCACCTCTCATTTTCTAAAAACCCTCCTGCATGGGGGCAGGGGGATCAGTCGATCAAAAATGGCCAAGCTTGTTGACACTATTGCCTTTCCGTGTTCTTGAAATTCTTATGTTCCTGTGTTGAAATTGGATCTGAATACAATCTACTTGAATGAGCTCCAAATGTGAAATCACCCCCCCGTCCACAGAACATCGTTGAGGGACACAACAACAACTTGCGTTTATATAACGCTTTTAACACAATAAAACGTCCCACGGCGCTTCACAGGAGTATCATCAAACAAAATTTGACACCGAGCCACACAAGGGTATACTAGGGCAAATCCTGGTCAAAGAGGTGCGGTTTTAAGGCGCATCTTAAAGGAAGAGAGAGAGAGGTAGAGAAGCGGAGATATTTAGGGAGGGAATTCCAGAGCTTAGGGCCCTTGGCAGCTGAAGGCACGGCCGCCAATGGTGGAGCGATGAAAATTGGGGATGCGCAAGAGGCCAGAACTGAGAAATACAGACGAATAATGGCACCATTTTAGATTATGGCAACAGGATGCAGCCATTTTGGAATCCGGCAGAAAATAAGAGCTGAAAATGACTGATTCTGTAGTTTCCCTCCTGTGTTCAGTTGGAACGTGTGCCCCGATAAGTAAATACTTTATTGCCACAAAGTGCTTCAAAGAGGTCACCACTCTCCAATCAAAAAATTCAACTGTTTCCTGCAGCACTTGTAGTCAAATTGTAAATCTTGTTCTAAGGTACATCCTTGTAGGGCAAACCCTCCCTCAAAAATGTGGCAAAGAATTCTAATCTTTTTGTCCTGCTCTCCATTTCTCATTTAAAAAAAAAGAAAATATTTTTGTTCAAAACCGATATCTTCAGCACTGCCTGAAAGAGTTGCCAAACCTGATAGTGCGAGGGAGCTGAATTAGCTCCTCTAGAGTAGACACAGTCATTAACCCTGGTCGTATCGCCAATTGTATCATTTCAAGTGTGTGCGCTATTTCAGATTTCTTCACGCTCAGTAACTCCTTCAAGCTGGTTTCTCCGCCGCTGCTGTCAGCACACTGGGCTTTACACAACTCTGTACAAGAAAAATCTGTGGAAGGACACTGAGGAAAACAGAAAGAACGTCAACTTGAAATCAAAACTGTTTTGTAACTGGTTCTAACAGGGGTAGCAATTCCCTTTATTAAACAATGGCAACAGTCAAACGTTTATAAATCATTTTCCATCCATCTGTGCTGAGCATCAATGAACCCTTTCTGGATGAATGACAGCCAGGATGATTGTCTAAGTATATTTTGCAGAACTCTTTGTCGCTGCTGTTCTATAGACCCAAATCATAATGGGTTGGTTTGACACCCTGATTTTATTTATGTGAGCTACTATATTATGTTAGGGAATGCATTCCCCCCACCTCCCCCACCCCCAATCGCTACTCCCTCCGCTGAATAGCAGTCTTGTTCTTTGCTGCAATGCTTATCCCTTGATCGTGTTATCTTTCAGATCAAACACTGACTGCTGATATACCTTCATACACATGGTTCTGCTTCAGTGATTCCCAGAGCTTCAAGAAAACTGCAGACCACAAAAAAGGCCCCGTGGCCTTAGGGGGAAAAATTGAGCCGCGCCCCCTTTGGGGCGCTAACTTCGCCAGCACTCCGAAAAAATTAGCTCCCCCCCGCGGCCGAAATTCATCGGTAGCGCTCCAAGAGGGAAGCGGGGTACTACTGGGAGTGCCCCGCCTCCCGCTTGGGGTGCTGCGAGTGAATATCATGTCGCGCCGCGGTACTGCAGGCCTTCCTCCCCTTCTTAAAGGGAAGGGGCCTTGCGCAGTGCGACCCGGGGCCCAGCTGGGCCACCAGGGATCGGAGTGCTGGCAAAAGAGCCGTGCCGGGCTCACGGAGTGCAGCCAGCACCCCGCGGAGGGGGCTCAGAGGAGACTGGGGACGGCAGAGGGGGCAGGTGCTGGCAGGCGGCCAGCAACAGAAATGGCCGCCCGGCACCTTCCCTTTAATTAGCACCTCCCGGCCGCAGGTGGGACCACCCCCCGACCCTGTCGGACATAGCGTCCGGCAGTAAGTCGGGGGGGGGGGGGGCGCTACCGTAGATCGCAGCCGGGGTGCGAGCTGGGCGCTAACGGTTACCGCCGCCGCTAACCACCTGCTGAATTTCGCGGGAGGCGTTGGTGGTGCCGCGCCCGTGCGCTAGTTGCTTTCTGCAAAGGAACCGAATTTTTAGGCCTTAGAATTGCATTTATATAGCGCCTTTCACAACCTCAGGTGATCCCCAAAGCGCTTTACAGTCAATGAAGTACTTTTGAAGTGTAGTCACTGTTGCAATGTAGGAAATGTGACAGCCAATTTGCGCACAGCAAGCTCCCACAAACAGCAATGTGATAATGACCAGATAATCTGTTTTAGTGATGTTGGTTGAGAGATAAATATTGGCCTCAGGACACCGGGGAGAACTCCCCCTGCTCTTCTTCGAAATAGTGCCATGGGATCTTTTACATCCACCCAAGAGGGTAGGCAGGGCTTCAGTTTAACGTCTCATCTGAAAGGCGGCACCTCCGACAGTGCAGCACTCCCTCAGTACTGCACTGGAGTGTCAGCCGAAAGTTTGTGCTCTGGAGTGAAATTTGAACACCACAACCTTCTTGACTCATAGGCAAGAGCGCTACCCACTGAGCCACAGCTGACATCAGGTGCAAGAGTCCTGCATGATTTACTCCACCCTAGCCCAAGGATGTTGAGGCCAATTGTCATGCCCAGCTACTGCCCTGGCAGGCTTAGTTAAGGCCTGGACTAATGATCCGGAGACATTAGTTCAAATCTCAATAACGGCAGGTGGGGAATTTAAATTCAGTTAATTAAATAAATCTGGAGTTAATAAAAAGCTAGTATCAGTAATGGCGACCATACTACCGGATTGTCCTAAAAACCCATCTGGTTCACTAATTTCCTTTAGGAAGGAAATCTGCCGTCCTTACCTGGTCTGGTCTATATGTGACTCCAGGCTAAGACCATAAGAAATAGGAGCAAGAATCGGCCATTTGGCCCTTCGAGCCTGTTCTGCCATTCAGTAAGATCATGGCTGATCTTCTACCTCATCTCCACTTTCCTGAACTATCCCCATATCCCTTGATTCCCTTAATATTCAAAAATCTATTGATCTCTGTCTTGAATATACTCAACGACTGAGCCTCCACAGCCCTCTGGGGTAGAGAATTCCAAAGATTCACCGCCCTCTGAGTGAAGAAATTTCTCCTCATCTCAGTCCTAAATGGTCGACCCCTTATTCTGAGACTGTGACCCCTGGTTCTAGACTCCCCAGCCAGGGGAAACATCTACCCTGTCAAGCCCTGTAAGAATTTTGTATGTTTCAATGAGATCACCTCTCATTCTTCTAAACTCTAGAGAATATAGGCCTAGTCTACTCAATCTGTCCTCATAGGACAATCCCCCCATCCCAAGAACCAGTCTGGTGAACCTTCGTTGCACTCCCTCTATGGCAAGCATATCCTTTCTTAGGTAAGGAGACCAAAACTGTACACAATACTCCAGGTGTGGTCTCAACAGGGCCCTATATAATTGCAGTAAGACATCTTTACTCATATACTCAAATCCTCAATGTGCTTCACTCTTAACCGCCGTCTGAAATGGCCCAGCAAGCCACTTAGTTTTACCAAACTGCTGGAAAGAAGTATACTCACCACACGGACTGCAGTGGTTCAAGAAAGTGTTCACCATCACCTTCTCAGGGGCAATTAGGGATGGGCAATAAATGTAGGCCTTGCCAGCGACGCCCACATCCCATGAATGGAAATAAAAGTTGAACTTAGTCAACAACGAAAGGGCATGGTGCCCTGGGACCTCCTGGGTCTCTATGGCTCAGTTCAACATGGGGCATTGCAATAACTGAGGAACCAGGGGAGTCATGTGGGAATTCTTCCATCGTACCGGAAACTATAGTGGGTTATACAGTTAAGAGGTTCACACTTAGAACTCCTGGACACCATGCCTTTTATAGTTGAAATCAATATTGCTCATCAAGATAAGCAACTGCTGCATAATCCCCAAAGCAAGTCCACCACCTGAGTGATGTATCAAAAGGAAATTTATTCAGGTACTGTTTGAGGTAATCACTTTTTCGGAGACGTTGGGCAGGATTTTCATTGGGCCGTGGAGTCGAGATTGGAGGCGTGTGGGGGTTAAAATCCCGAATTCGGGGGTCCCGAACCCATCCCGCACCAAACCCGCCTCCATGCAAGTTTCAAAGGAGGCGGGTATCCACCCCACACTGGGACCCACCTCCCCGAGGCGGGAAGGGATTAGTGTCAATTAACTGACTGTTAACAGGTAGTTAACAGGCAGTTTTTAGCCTAATCCCTATTTTTAATGCTGAAGTGTGGGATTCCCAACGGCTCCAAACCACGCCAAGTTAGCGAGGCGGACCGTCGGGTTGAAGGACTTGGAGGGGTCGAGATGTCGGTGTTCAGGTGAGTGATGGGTGCATGAGTGCAAAGGTAAGTGTGTTTGGTGTGTCTAAAGTGTTTAAAGAAGTTTAAATTACCTTTTCTTAACTTTACAGCCTTCCTTCCTTTAGGTCTCGGGAGTCCCTCATCTCACCGGCACAGAAAGCAGAATGGCTGCGAACTGTCAAAAGTGACAGCCTTCAGCTTTCTGTGCAGCAGAGATTTCTAACTGAGTCTGTGGAGAAGGACTCATGTTAGAAGTAAGACTGTCAGTGTTTGACAGCTTCAAACAGCTGTGAAACGCTGATATTTCATCTGTCAAAACCTCTTGACAGATGAAATTTCAGTCTGTGACACCATCTGTTGTCGGGTGGCCCTTAATTGGCCTGCTGAGCCCGCTGGGCGGGCTCAACAAGGTCAATCAAGTTAAAATCGCGTGAATTGGCCACCTCTCGATGGAGGCGGGACTACAACCCCGAAAGTTGTAGTCCCGCCTCCTACCCGGCTCCTGAATGAAAATCCAGCCTGTTATGTTGGTGCTTTGTATTGGACCTCCAATGGATTGGTTGGGCAGTCTGAAGTAGGCCTCCATAGTAAGGCACTGAGCAGAGAACAGGACGAGTGGGAAAATTGGATGAATGGTGACATTCCCAGGAGCCGGTCTTCTCAGCAGAGGAAGGTGCTTGGTGCAGGAAGACTACTGAAGGAGAGACAGAAAGAGCGAAATTAAACGCAAATCATGCTTTTTTTGTGTGTTACCTCCCTCCAGACTCTCGTTCATGGCATCGCAGTCCTGTTCCTCAGAGAATCAGAAGCAACATCTACACTCATAAAACGTGAGTACAGGTCACATATTCCAGATTTCATCTGCGATCCATATGGCATAAACCTGAGGCATTCGGGAGAAACTTCTTTACCCAGAGAGTGGTTAGAATCTTGGAACCTGCTACCACATGGTGTAGTTGAGGAAATACCATAGACATGCTTAAGGCACAGCTAGATAAGTACATGAGGGAGAAAGGAATAGAAGGATATGCTGATAGGGTTGAAGTGAAGTAGGGTGGGAGAAAGCTCTTGTGGAGCATAAACATCTGCTGGGCTGAATGGCCTGTTTCTGTGCAGCACATTCTACGTAATTCTATCTAAGGAGGATTAAGACGCACCTAATGCTGTAATGTGAGACACGAGGGTGACGTAATAAAACTCACTACGCACTTGGTTCGAGTATAAAGCAAGGCTTTAATCAACTTGTTTCAAAACATGGAGGTCTAGTTATCTTTCACTAGTTCCTGTTTACAAAATGTCCTGGGCAAGCTGGGCCCACGCCCGAGTATTTATACTCCTTGGACGGCGACACCAGCTGGCCGTCCAGTGTTATTTCATGAGTCTTTCTTCATGGATCATAAGATTCATAACAGAGGGTTTGGTACTGTCGAAGAATGAAGTCATCTAGGTTAAAGGGACTTCTTCATTCACATGTTGAGTTCCTGATCTCAATGTGCAGGAAAGTGCTAAGCTGAGGCCAGGTATGTGCCCACTGGGTAGGACAATTGTTGAGCGAGTCAGATCCAGCCCGCCTTGGTGATTGGTTATAGAACGGTGTGGCCAGGAAGGTCTGCTGCCAATCTTTCAACTGTAATTCAAGACTTAAAGAACAAAGCAATCCATAAGTGAATTTAAGTAATCATAGGGCTAGAGTCGGTTCCAATGACAGATTAACAACTTGACTGGAATCTTGCCATTCAAAATGATAACCTAACATGTGACCACATGCTTGTCATTACAATTCAATCATTATTTTCTTCAGTCGTATCAGCCGTGGCTCAGTGGGTAGCACTCTCGCCTCTGATGTCAGAAGATTGTGAGTTCATAGTCCCACTCCAGAGACTTGAGTACAAAAGTCTAGGCTGATGCTGAGGGAGTGTTGCACCGTCAGAGGTGCCAGCTTATGGATGAGATGTTAAACCGAGGCCCCGTCTGCTCTCTCAAGTGGATGTGACAGATCCAAAGAGCAGGGGAGTTCTCTCCTGGTTTCCTGGCCAGTATTTATCACACAAGAAACTGTTTATCTGTTTGTGGGACAAATTGTGCACAAATTAGTTGTTGCGTTTCCTACATTACTATAGTGACGACGCTTCAAAAGTACCGCATTGGCTGTAAAGCGCATTGAGCGTCCTGAGGTCGTGAAAGGTGCTATAGAAATGCAAGGCCTTCCTTCCTATAAGTGTCAATTTTCTTAAAACCAGGTAGTCTGTGGTACAAGCAACACATCTCCGCCTCACTGACTGCGGTTAAATCCAATTTGACTCCCAACACTTTACAATGCAATCAGCAATCCTCAATTAAATGAGGATCAAACTCAATTGAAGATATCTGATGTCACCAACACTTTAAATCTCAACAAACACAATTATAATATTAGAATGTAATTATAAGGTATATTTTTTACAAAGATTTCATGCAAAACTTGTGCCTCAGTCCAGCAAGGCTTTGGACTGGGACCCTTGCCTCATTTAACTTCCCCCTATATTTCCATTGTTTTTTTTTTGTGGCAAGTTTGAAAGCCCCAAGTCTCATCCAAAAGATGGCACCTCCACGAATGCACCCGCCCTCAATACTGCACGGGAAGTGCCAGTTTAGATTATATGCTCAAGTCCCGGAGTGGGGCAAAGCCATGACCTCTTTGACTCAGACTAGAGTGCCCCCACTGAGCCTAGCTGACATAGTCTTTGCATCCTGTCACCCTGTGGTGCAACATATTGCAGCGCAGCAGAGTGACTGTTGAGTCAGACCCCAGTTGAGATGAAAAGCTCATTCTTTAAATTCTATCAGGCACATCACACCAGGGAATGAAGAGACTATTATAGCTCACGCACCTGTGAACGATGAGGCTTCCACAAGGCCACTAACACAAACCATCTCTAAGAAAGACTTGCATTTCTATAGCGCCTTTCACGACCTCAGGACGTCCCAAAGCACTTTAAAGCACTTTCTGAAGTGTAGTCACTGTTGCAGTGTAGGAAACGCGGCAGACAATTTGCGCACAGCAAGCTCCCACAAACAGCAACGTGGTAATGACCAGGTAATCTGCTTTTGTTATGTTGATTGAGAGACCAGGGATAACTCCCCCTGCTCTTCTTCGAAATAGTGCCATGGGATCTGTTACATCCAACTGAGAGGGCAGACGGGGCCTCAGTTTAACATCTCATCCAAAAGACGGCACCTCTGACAGTGCAGCACTCCCTCAGCACTGCCCTGGAGTGTCAGCCTAGGTTTTTGTGCTCAAGTCTCACGGGATTTGAACCCACGACCTTTTGACTCAGTGGTAAAAATGCTACCCACTGAGCCACGACTGACACAATCTCTGAAGAGATACTATCATCCATTTAATCTTTGGACTGTTTTGATCATTTTTGGTGAACTTTACGTTTGCCCAACGCACCTCCAATTGGCAAGACCATATGCACCAATATCTTGGAGGACAATTGTGATGTCAATAGAAAGGAAACTGTGGGCAATGTGCCCATGGCTTTCTGCCAGGCAGTCGAGATTCGCCAGGACGCCAATCCTCATCACCCTACATATTCAGAAAATTACCTCTATTATATGAAATAGATAGTTTTATTTAACATGATTAAAAAGATGAATTTGTTTGACATGAACCTCACTCACAGAATGCCCCTGCGGATGAAATTTGCTGGTTATAACGAGATAGGAACTAGAGATTAGGGGCTGGATTTTGATACTGGAGGCGTGTAGGAGGCGGGACTACAACTTTCGGGGTTGTAGTCCCGCCTCCATCGAGTTGTGGCCAACCCATGCGATTTTCACTTGATTGACCTTGTTGAGCCCGCCCAGCGGGCCCAGCAGGCCAATTAAGGGCCACCCGGCAACAGGTGACATCACAGATTGACATTTCATCTGTCAAGAGCTTTTGACAGATGAAATATCAGCGTTTCACAGCTCTTTGAAGCTGTCAAACACAGACAATCTGTACTCCAGGTTAATTCCTTCCTCTCAGGCTGATTTAGTGATCTCTCCAGAACAGAAAGCTGAATGCTGGAACTTTTGACAGCTCGTGGCCATTCTGCTTTCCGTGCTGGTGAGATGAGGGACTCAGGAGACCTGAAGGAAGGAAGGCTGTAAAGGTAAGTAAAGGTAAGTAAAACTTATTTAAACACTTTACACACACCAAACATACTTACCTTTGCACTCATGCATCCATCACTCACCTGAACAACGGACATCTCGAACCCCCCAAGCCCTTCATCCCGACGGCCCGCCTCGCTAACTTGGCGTGGTTTGGAGCCGTCAGGAATCCCACATTTCAACAATAAAAATAGGGATTAGGCTAAAAACTGCCTGTTAACAGGCAGTTAATTGGCACTAATCCCGTTCCCGCTTTGGGGAGGCGGATCCCAGCACAGGTCGGGTATCCGCCTCCTTTGAAACTGGCATGGAGGCGGGTTGGGGGCGGGATGGGTTCGTGCCCCCCCGATTTCGAGATTTTAACCCCCCACATGCCTCCAATCCCGCCTCCATGGCCCAATGAAAATCCTGCCCTAGATGTTTCTTTATGGGTTGCACTAATATTTCTGTTAGCAGCATCTGTAAATTGATATATTGCACCGCACCATCGGGAGTATGTACCAATATTAACCTGCTGCCAGTTCCATTGGGGCTGCAGCGCAACACATTCATTCAAAGATTTATTCAATACCTCTCTTAAAGAAAGAAAGACTTGCATTTATATAGACGTCCCAAAGCACTTTACAGCCAATGAAGTGTAGTTACTGTTGTAATGTAGCAGCCAATTTGCGCACAGCAAGCTCCCACAAACAGCAATGTGAAAATGACCAGATAAACTGTTTTTTTCTTACGTTGATTAAGGGATAAATATTGGCCAGGACACCGGCTCTTCTTTTGAAAAAGTGCCATGGTATCTTTTACATCCACCTGAGAACTTTGAAAAAGTGCCATGGTATCTTTTACATCCACCTGAGAGAGCAGACAGGCCCTCGGTTTAACATCTCATCTGAAAGACAGCACCGCGCTCCCTCAGCACTGCACTAAAGTGTCAGCGTAGATTTATGTGCTTAAGTCCCTGGAGTGGGACTTGAACCCATGACTTGTTATGATTCAAAGGAAGGTGTGCTAGCAACTGAGCCACAGCTGACACAGGGGTGGAGCAGGCTCGAGGGGCCATATCATCTACTCCTGCACCTATTTCTTACGTTGTTATTTCCTCTGACCAGCCCAGTAATCTGTTCTCAGGATTATTATCTTATTCAGGTCAGGCTTGTTTATTTATTGGTTCTCAGGATATTTGCAACACTGGCATTTATTGTCCATCCCTCATTGCCCTGAGGGCACTAAGGCACGAACATAGTGTGAATCTGCAGGTCAGACCAGGTAGAGGGTTCCCTTCCCTGATGGACAATAATGAACAAGTTGGGTTTTTGCAACAATCTGGCATCTCTCATGGTCGTTTTCTGGTGCTGGCCCACAAATGACCAGATTTATTGAATTCAATTTCACATCGTGCCACGCTGGCCTTTGAAGTCAAGGGGCTGGATTTTGCCAGCCCTGGGGAGGCGTGTTTGGAGGTGGGACTGCTGGGAAAATGGCAGAATTTGGGGCCCCCAACCCACCCGCGCTGGGAGCCGCGTCCTCGAGGCGGGAAGGGGATTAATGCCAATTAACTGTCTGTTAACAGATAGTTAACAGGCAGTTTTTTGCCTAATCCCTATTTTGAGCCCTGAAGTGTGGGCTTCCCGATGGCTCCGAACCTCGCCAGGGTCAGCGAGGCAGGCTGTCGGTCTGCGGGGGTCAGCGGGTCCGAGATGTCCGGTGTGCAGGTGAGTAATGGGTGCATGTGTGCAGAAGTAAGTGTGTGAGGTGTGTGTAAAGTGTTTTAATAAGTTTTACTTACCTTTACTTCTTCCTGCAGGCTTCCTCCCTTCAGGTCTCGGGAGTCCCTCAGCTCACCGGCACAGAAAGCAGAATGGCCGCTGAACTGTCAAAAGCTGCAGCCTTCTGCTTTCTGGTCAGGAAGGCTTTCTAATTGAGTCTTGAGTAAAGACGCAACTTAGAAGAAAGATTGTCAGTGTTTGACAGCTTCACAGAGCTGTCAAACGATGACATTTCATCTGTCAAAAGCTCTTGACAGATGAAACGGCACTCGCTGACGTCACCAGTAACCGGCTTTCCCTTAATTGGCCTGCTGAACCCGCTGGGCGGGCTTAACAAGGTCAATCAAGGGAAAGTAGCGTGGGTTGGCCACAAGTCAATGGAGGCGGGACTAAAACCCAACAAGTGGGAGTCCCGCCTCCAAAAGCTCCCCATTGACAAAATCCAGCCCATGACCTCTGTGTTGCTAGTACGGGTACCATAATCATTGGGCTATCCTACCTACCTCTATTAGATGCTTGCTTTGGATGAGAAGGGGAAGGAGCATGGTGACCAGTGCAGCTGCAGCATTGAACTGGCTGCAGCAGCTTAAAGGGAAAGGCCGTCAGTTGCAAAAATGAAGGGAACAATTTGGAACACTGAGACCAAAATAAGACTGTCTGAGGGGGTCGCAGCAGGGCACAGAGTACCCAGGTTCTCAGACTCCTCCATGAAGGTTTCCTTGGCCAAATTAAAGGGAAGGAGGGAGTGATCATTTGGCACTGAGGGCAGGAGGCCAACCAAAGGAATAATCGAGGCACAGTGGATGGAGGTGACCTTGCCAGTGAGTGACAACTCTGCCAATCCCCATGCAGCAGCCTAATGCCATAAGATGTTCAATGACCTAACTGGGTTAGTCGAGGTAAGGGCAGGCATTCAGACCTTGTAACAATGCAATGTAACAAACATGTTTCACATTTTCAGCCACCTTGCCACCAAGAAGTCCAATAGGGAATTCAGATGAAACTTCATTACCCAGAGAGTGGTGAGAATGTGGAACTCGCTACCACAGGGAGTGGTTGAAGCGAATAGTATAGATGCATTTAAGGGGAGGTTAGACAAGCATATGAGGGAGAAGGGAATAGAGGGTTACGCTGATAGATTTAGATGAGGAAAGACGGGAGGAAGCTCGTGTGGAGCATAAACACCGGCATGGACTGGTTGGGCCGAATGGCCTGTTTCTGTGCCGTATATCAGGGACAGGGTACTGAATTTGGATGATCAGCCATGATCTCATTAAATGGCAGAGCAGGCTCGAGGGGCCGAATGGCCTACTCCTGCTCCTATCTTCTATGTTTCTATATTTCTATATCCTATGTAATCCTATGTAATGATGTGTAGCTGCACATTTCCAGACTTGGCGTCACCCTCATTAAGGAATGTTGACTGACCTCTGGGTTGAATTGCCTATGATGGCAGGTCATCATTTCCCCTCTTAAAGGAGAATGTGGTCTATAAATAACATTGCAAAGCATCCACAGGTGCTGGTGCCCACAGCCTCTGTCCTGTTAGCCCGTTTGAGGAGGAAGCCTTGTTGAGTATATTCAAGGCGGAGAGCGACAGATTTTTTGGACTCTAGGGGAATCAAGGTATGTGGAGATCGGGCGGGAAAGTGGAGTTGTGGTCGAAGGTCAACCATGATCTTATTGAATGGCGGCGCAGGCTCGAGGGGCTGTGCGGCCTACTCCTCCTCCACAAAATTAAAATTAAAATAAAATTAAAACTCTTGTGCAGGCATGCAGGAGAAGTAGTGGGCGTTGGGAAGGTAGGAGGAGAGATACCAGCTGCAAGTCAATCCTAACATTCATCTCCTCAGGTCTCTTCAGTTCCTGTAGCAGAGATACAGGGCTCGAATTTCATCGGGCCGTTGAGGCGGGATTGGAGGTGTGTGGGGGGTTAAAATCGCGAAATCGGGGGGCACGAACCCATCCCGCCCCCAATCTGCCTCCATGCCCATTTCCCAGGAGGCAGGTACCCGACCTGTGCTGGGACCCACCTCCCCGAGGCGGGAAGGGGATTAGTGCCAATTAACTGCCCGTTAACAGGTAGTTAACAGGCAGTTTTTAGCCTAATCCCTATTTTTATCCTTGAAGTGTGGGCTTCCCGACGGCTCCAAACCATGCCAAGTTAGCGAGGCGGACCGTCGGGCTGAAGGACTGAGGGTTCGAGATGTCCGGTGTTCAGGTGAGTGATGGGTGCATGAGTGCAGAGGTAAGTGTGTTTGGTGTGTGTAAAGTGTTTAAAGAAGTTTTACTTACCTTTACTTAATAATGCAGCCATCCTTCCTTCAGGTCTCGGGAGTCCCTCATCTCACCGGCACTGAAAGCAGAATGGCCGCAAGCTGTCAAAATCTGGAGCATTCAGCTTTCTGTTCTGGAGAGATCTCTAAATCAGCCTGAGAGGAAGGAATTAACTTGGAGTACAGATTGTCAGTGTTTGACAGCTTCAAACAGCTGTCAAACGCTGATATTTCATCTGTCAAAAGCTCTTGACAGATGAAATGTCAATCTGTGATGTCACCTGTTGCCGGGTGGCCCTTAATTGGCCTGCTGGGCCCGCTGGGCGGGCTCAACAAGGTCAATCAAGTGAAAATCGCGTGGGTTGGCCACAACTCGATGGAGGCAGGACTACGACCCCAACAGTTGTAGTCCCGCCTCCTACACGCCTCCATTGCTAAAATCCAGCCCTCAATCAGTCGTCACAATACACAGTGCATGCTTAAGGACATACCTGCTGCTGACAGTGTTGTAGCCATTGTGCTGCTCATCCACTACTGTGTACAGGAATCCCGCCCCAACCGCGGTTTTGCCATACGCGGATTTCAAGTACACACGGTTTCCTTTCTGCGACAACTTTTGCCAACCGCGGCAGTGAGGTTTGCGTATACGCGGTTTTTAATTTAGGATTAAGGTAAATAACATGATTTTATTGCTTTGATATTGTGTTATTTGAACATTTATAGTGAATTTGCCAAACGCGGTTTTACTAACCACGGGGGTTTTCAGGGACGTATCCCCCCGCAGTTGGGGAGGGATTACTGTACTTCCTTTTGCACCCTCCTGGGTGTACCGCCGCAGAGAAAGCGCAGCAAGCAGAAGCTGACCCCTCTGCTTCATGGCCGCCCTGCCCCTCTCCACAAACACCGTCATCCACTCAAGACCAGGGGACTTCTATCCCGGTCTCCTGGCCAACATTTATCCCTCAACCAACATCTCTAAAATAACAGATTATCCGGTCATTATCACATTGCTGATTGTGGGAGCTTGCTGTGCGCAAACTGGCTGCCGCGTTTCCTACATCACAACAGTGACTCCACTTCAAAAATTACTTCACTGGCCGTGAATCGCTTTGGGACGTCCTGAGGCCGTGAAAGACCTTGCATAAATGCAAGTCTTTATTTCTCTCTTTCTTTCTGACCCTCCCAAGCACCAGCCCAGAGACATCCACCTGGGGAAGGGAGAACAGTAGTTAGTTTTCCCTGAGGGGACTCCACAATGTGATGATCTTAAGGGGCTTGACAGGATAGATGCAGGGAGGATGTTTCCCCCTGGCTGGGGAGTCTAGAACACGGGGTCACAGTCTCAGAGTAAGGGGTCGGCCATTTCGGACTGAGATGAGGAGAAATCTCTTCACTCAGAGGGTGGTGAATCTTTTGGAATTCTCTACCCCAGAGGGCTGTGGAGGCTCAGTCATTGAGTATATCCAAGACAGAGATGGATTGATCTTTGGATTCTAAAGGAACCAAGGGATATGGGGATCATGCGGTAAGGAGGAGTTGAGGTTGAAGATCAGCCATGATCTTATCGAATGGCGGAGCAAGCTCGAAGGGCCGAATGGCCGACTCCTGCTCCTATTTCATATGTTCTTATATTCTTAGAGGCAACAGGCAAGAGTGGCCAGAAGGAGCTGGAGGTGGAAGATGTTATTATTGACTGGTGGGTCAGGTAATGTCTGCTGAGGAGACTCAGGACCCAGATGCAGGGGGTTAAGCTTTTAAAAGAGGGACATTTGCAGAGCATCAGACATATATATGCGTGCGGAAAAATAGCTCTCAGTGGTCAATGACCTCACGATTGGGCAGCTTTCCCACTGCTCAGTGGCCAATCAGCTCCAAGGTCTAGTATTAGTGGCCTGGTGGGTGTTCAGTTCAATGATGATGCTGCCTCTCGGACCATGGCCACGTGTCCACTCTCTCACCAGTCCTCTCAGACACCTGCACATTTGACAGGAAGTAACCAGGACCAGGCAGGACCAGGCCAGTCCAGGTGCTTAGGCTTTCTGAGTGTGTGAAGAGGCTCTGTGATATTTCAGATGCTCTGAGACCGGCTGCACTTCACTTAGATATCATGCAAGTCTTAGCCAGAAAACAATGTAAGAAAGAAGCGAAGAAAATCGCCATCGAACTCCAGACGCCTCAGTTACGCTGATATTAGGCGACTTTGGGTCGTGCTGCGCCCAAATACCTGGGCATAAGCCGCGTAAATCCAGGAAACTCGTGTGAGCGGGTCTTTTGCAAAGGGGGTAGAGTTATGGAAATGCGCGGCAGAGAGTTTCGATGGCCGCATTTCAGAAGCGGCGCAAGCGATTGTGGAGATCCGCACGTAACGAGCTACCAGTGTAAAACTGGTGTAAGTCAGTTTCGCGCAAATTTCCTCGGGGGGGCGGCGGAAAAATGGTGTAAGTCAGTTTCGCGCGAATGGTGTAATGCTGCACTTAAGTGGAAACCTTTCAGGAAATTCCGGGCCATTAATATGCTTTCTTTTTGAAATGGCAGTGACTGGGAATGGTGCACTTGGGAGTTCTGTACTGAGTCCTACCAGACAGAGCAAATAAAGGGAATCCTGTATCGAGATGGAGATTTAAATGGAGAGAGATTACAAAATGCTACAGTTCAGAGGGATCTGGGGGTCCTTGTGCATGCAACACAAAAAGTTAGCATGCAGGTACAGCAAGTAATCAAAAAGGCAAATGGAATGTTGGCCTTTATTGGAAGGGGGTTGGAGTATAAAAGCAATGAAGTCCTGCTGCAACCGTACAGGGTATTGGTGAGACCACACCTGGAGTACTGCGTACAGTTTTGGTCTCTTTATTTAAGGAAGGATATACTTGCATTGGAGGCAGTTCAGAGACGATTCACACGGTTAATTCCAGAGATGAGGAGGTTAACTTATGAAGAAAGGTTGAGCAGGCTGGGCCTATACTCATTGGAGTTTAGAAGAATGAGAGGTGATCTTATTGAAACATATAAGACTCTGAAGGGGCTCGACAAGGTAGATGCAGAGAGGATGTTTCCCCTCGTGGGGAAATCTAGAACGCCGGGGCACAGTTTTAGAATAAAGGGTCGCCCTTTTAGAACTGAGATGAGGAGGAATTTCTTCTCTCAGAGGGTCGTAAATCTGTGGAATTCTCTGCCCCAGAGAGCTGTGGAGGCTGGGTCATTAAATACATTTAAGGTGGAGATAGACAGATTTTTGCAAGATAAGGGAGTGAAGGGTTATGGGGAGTGTTATATCCGTGTATCTTAATGTTGTGTCCTTCAATAATCAGACAACAGACTGCAGGGAACGATCAACAGGTGTTTACTGAATGAGGGTTCAAACTGCAACTGACTGTACAGATCACTACTCAGGGTTTATATACAGGTGTGGTCACTGCCGGTACTACAGCATACAGGAGCTGTAAAAAGTAGTTCTCCCCCTTAAAGGTACATACATTACAGGGAGCAGGCAGGGAAGTGGCTTTGAGCCCAAGATCAGCCCTGATCTTATTGAATGGCGGAGCAGGCTCAAGGGGCCAAGTGGCAGATTCCTGCTCCTATTTCTTATGTTCTAATGAGATCCAGACTTCTCTATAATGTAGCGGAGTGGGAAAGCTACATTGGGAATTCAGTGACTGCGCCGAGCGTTGTGTTTAGTAGACATGCTGGGGTGCAGTACATTATAATTCTATGTTTAGATAGAAATTATACTTGGATCAGATATGCTTTATCAAGACTTAGCTGAAATTGAATATTAAGATCTTATTATAAGGGCGGCGAGTTAAACCTGCACTATTTTAAATCTGTTGTTTAACAAAATTTGTAATTTCAAATAAATAAAATAAATACTGTGCACAGTTGGCTAAAACAACATACTTAACTGGCATAATGGGCAGATTTTGGTATAAATCATCATATACCTGTAATTGGTTTTACATATATCAGCTTGTATAAGCTTTTAACTGCCTTATTACGATGGAGTTACAAGATCTCCTGTCGAGCTGCTCTTTCTATAATGCTCCCACTGAGAGCCATAAGGAAGTGGCACCGGAGTGAAGGATGTCTTTATCCGGATGTTGTTGCCGAGGCAGGAAGGAGAGGGAGACATTCAGAAAGTCTTAACTTTAACTCATTGCAAGGAGGCTGCGTGAGTTTGGCCAGTCGGTCTAAATGACAAAGCCCAGGAATTTCCTCGGAGTTTAAGAACAGGAGAAATAGGAGCAGGAGTAGGCCCCCTTTGAGCCTGCTCCGCCATTCAGTAAGATCATGGCCGATCCTCGATCTCAACTCCACTTTCTCCGCCCGATCCCCGTATCCCACGATTTCCCCCAGAGTCCAAAAAATCAATCGCTCTCTGCCTCAAATATACTCAACGATTTCAGCTTCTTCAGCTGAGCCACTGTAACGTCGCTGGACGTGGGGCCGAATCCCGCGTTCACACCTTTTCTCTTGCGTTTACTATGCCTTTGCAAAAACGAGGCAACGTAGAGGTGAGCATCAGAAAAAGATTAAATATTAATAATTGTCCCTGATGTGTTCGTCAGCCTTGTTAATAATTCTTTTCTTTAATTGCTATTATTGAGGCGTTCTATCAAATAGATTTCATAGAATCATACAGCACAGAAGGAGGCCGTTCGGCCCATCAAGCCTCTTTGAAAGAGCTATCCAATTAGTCCCACTCCCCTGCTCTATCGCCACATCCCCTGCAAATCTTTCCCTTTCCAGTCATAGAGTCATAACGGCACAGAAGGTGGCCATTCAGCCCATCGAGTCCATGCCGGCTCTCTGCAGAGCAATCCAGTCAGTCCCATTCCCCCGCTCTATCCCCGTAGCCCTGCAAGTTTATTTCCCTCAAGTGCCTATCCGGTCTCCCCTTGAAAACATTGAGGGGTTGATTTTCATTGACCCGTGGAGTCAGGATTGGAGGCGTGCGGGGGGGTTAAAGTCCCGAATTCGGGGGTCCCAACACCATCACGCCCCCAACCCGCCTCCATGTAAGTTTCAAAGGAGGCGGGTACCCGCCCTGCACTGGGACCCGCCTACCCGAGGCGGGAAGGGATTAGTGCCAATTAACTGCCTGTTAACAGGTAGTTCACAGGCAGTTTTTAGTCTAATCCCTATTTTAAAGCTTGAAGTGTGGGATTCCCGATGGCTCCAAACCACGCCAAGTTAGAGGAGTCGGGCTGTCGGGTTGAAGGACTTGGAGGGGTCGAGATATCAGTGTTCAGGTGAGTGATGGGTGCATGAGTGCAAAGGTAAGTGTGTTTGGTGTGTCTAAAGTGTGTAAAGAAGTTTAAATTACCTGTACTTACCTTTTCAGCCTTCCTTCCTCTAGGTTTCGGGAGTCCCTCATCTAACTGGCACAGAAAGCAGAATATCTGCGAACTGTCAAAAGTGACAGCCTGCAGCTTTCTGTGCCGCTGAGATTTCTAACTGAGTCTGTGTAGAAGGACTCAGGTTAGAAGTAAGACTGTCAGTGTTTGACAGCTTCAAACAGCTGTGAAACATTGATATTTCATCTGTCAAAACATCTTGACAGATGAAATTTCAGTCTGTGAGGTCACCTGTTGCCGGGTGGCCCTTAATTGGCCTGCTGAGCCCGCTGGGCGGGCTCAACAAGGTCAATCAAGTTAAAATCACGTGGATTGGCTGCATCTCGATGGAGGCGGGACTACAACCCCGAAAGTTGTAGTCCCGCCTCCTTCCCGACTTCTGAATGAAAATCACCCCCGAGTGTGTCCGCTTCCACCACTTCCGTCGGCAGGTCCTCACCACTCGCTGCGTATAACAGCTTTTCCTCACGGCCCCCCGTATCTCTTGCTCAAAACCTTAAATCTGTGTCCCCTAGTCCTTGTACCATCAACTAGTGGGAACAGCCTTTCCCCATCTAGCCTATCCAAACCCGTCATAATCTTGTACACCTCATCAAATCACCCCGCAACCTCCTTTGCTCTAATGAAAACAAATCCAGCTTCTCCAACCTGTCCTTGTAGCTAAGATCCCCCATCCCCAGAACCATTCTGGTAAATCTCCTCTGCACCCTCTCAAGGGCCTTCACATCCTTCCTAAAGTGTGGTGACCAGAACTGGGCACAATACTCCAGTTGTGGCCTAACCAGTGCTTTATAAAGGTTCAGCATAACTTCTCTACTTTTGTACTCAAAACCTCTATTTATGAAGCCCAGGATCCCATACACTTTGCTAACCACTCTCTCAATATGTCCCGCCACCTTCGGGGACCTATGCACATTAACTCCCAGGTCCCTCTGCCCCTGCACACTCTATAAAACTGTGCCATTAAGTGTATATTGCCTCTCCCTGTTCCTTCTGCCAAAATGCATCACCAAAATGTCAGTATATATATCCCATTCCTTTTTGAAAGTTACGATTAAATCTGCTTCTTTCAGGCAACGCGTTCCAGATCTTAACCTGCCTCTCAGAACTGCTTTTTTAGCCGTCCTCTCAGACGCCTGCACATTTGGGCAGACAGCATTTCATTGGCTGTGAAGCGCTTTAGGACGTCCCGAGGTCGTGAAAGGCGCCGCGTAAATGCAAGTTTTTCTCGCTTTGTTTCACATTTGGAGAGGCTGGAAATTATTTTTTTGCACCAGATATGGCTACTTACCTTGAAGTAGCTGTATCCCTTTAACTCCGGTGAGCTCCCAGTATCCAGGCACAATCCAGGCCAACAGCTCACTTTGAATAATAAATGAGAGCTGACTGCGAAAGGTAGGCTCTTTTATGCTCGCAAAACGCTCACAGTACCTCAACACTGCAATGGGAGAAGGTCCCCGAAAAATTACAAGGAAGACCATTTCTGAGATGCCCGTATTATTCAATGAATTTATACAAAGGAGCTTATTCTAGGATCACCCAGCAGAGTGCCAGGTAAAGCTGAACTTCAAAAAGCATGGGGCCTTATTTTTAAAAAATTCATTCCTGGGTTCTGGGCGTCGCTGGCAAGGCCAGCATTTATTGCCCATCCCTAGTTGCCCCTTGAGAAGGTGGTGGTGCGCTGCCTTCTTGAACCGCTGCAGTCCGTGTGGTAAAGGCACTCCCACAGTGCTGTTAGGGAGGGAGCTCCAGGATTTTGACCCAGCGATGATGAAGGATCGGCCGATATATTTCTAAGTCAGGATGGTGTGTGACTTGGAGGGGAACTCGGAGGTGGCGGTGCTCCCATGCGCCTGCTGCCCTTGTCCCTCTAGGTGGAAGAGGTCGCGGGTTTGGGAGGTGCTGCCGAAGAAGCCTTGGCGAGTTGCTGCAGTGCATCTTGTAGATGGTACACACTGCAGCCACGGTGCGCTGGTGGTGGAGGGAGTGGATGTTTAAGGTGGTGGATGGGGTGCCGACCAAGCGGGCTGCTTTGTCCTGGATGGTGACGAGCTTCTTGAGTGTTGTTGGAGCTGCACTCATGCATTGGCTAATGATCAGTAGATCCCCAAAATCGGCAGGCATGGCGCGGACTCTTGATAACGCATAAAGGACCTCAAAAACATAAGTGGCCAGCGTAAAGGTGGGCCACAGTAAGAGAACTGGCATCAGGAGCATGAGGCCCTCGATATGGCATCAATAATACAATACAATACAATACAAATCGCTTTATTGGCATGATAAGGTACATCTTATGTTGCCAAAGCATCAAAATACATTTATGGTTGAACACATAAACGCGGTTCCATTCATACAGTGTATAAACAGGTATATCCCTGAGTTTATAAATATACATTCGCCTTGTTTATATATACTCTTGTCTTAGTTTACTGGTTGTCCCTCTGTTCATGGCAAGCTGTAACATAGTGTGCCGCCAGTGTTACACAGCTTCTCTCCTCCCCCAGTAGGAATGGGAGTTTTTGGTTGTCAGTCAGATTTCTGAATTCAGGGCATATTTGTTGGAATTTTTGGTAGAAATTCTCTCTGATGCCCTGATATTTTCCGCAGGCTGTGAGGAAGTGCATCTCTGTCTCAACTACTCCCTGACTGCAGTGAGAGCATATCCTGTCCTCTCTTGGCAGCCTGGTCTGCCTGTGTCTGCCTTTTTCGATCGCTAGGCTATGTTCGCTAAGTCTGTACCTTGTCAAGGTTCTTCTCAGTTTGTTATCCTTTACCATGGTCAGGTAATCAGCTATGTTGTATTGTCTGTTTAGGGCCAAGTAGCAATTGAGTTTGCTTTGGGTTTTTGTTGTTTCTGCCCAATATGACAGATATTTTTCCTTTTGCTTAGCGACGATTGTGTTGGGTCGAATTCTTTGTGTTACCCTGTCACTGTCCTGGGACATCAAAGCAAACTTATCGGGCCAAGGAAAAGATGGTCTATCTTTTGGGGAAATAAGCCGTGAGATGCAAAAGGTTTTCTGATTCTGGCAAGTTCTATTTTTATTTAAGTGCTTGTTTTTGTTCTGCAGCTATTGTTTAGCAAAATCATGGTCTTGTAACCTGCTGTGGTTTGATTGATAATAACAAGTGAAAAAACATCTGTAATCTCCCTATCCCACTTTTATCAGCATCTCACAGTGGTTTAGAATAACTTGTTTTCAGTCAATTCCCGCAGCCTCAGATTAAAAAAAAACCTGCTGAGGTAAAGTGCAAGTAAAAACATTCAGAAAGCAGTGCATCATATCTCCACGGGTGGCCTTTCCACACCAGAGCCTTTCATTAGCTCCTTGGCCAAAGCCACAAGCTCTCTCCTGAGTGGGAGGACAGCAACAAAGAAGATGAAGTATAATTGATGAAACGGCCACCACCGATTCTGAAGGAATATAATCCGTGGGCCAAAGCCCAGCGATGACAGGAAGAAAGAACTTTCCACGACCTCAAGAAGACCCGAAGCACTTTACAGCCAATGAAGTACTTTTTGAAGTGTTGTAATATAGGACATGTGGCAGCTGATTTGCGCACAGCAAGCTCCTACAAACAGCGATGTGATAATGACCAGATAACCCGTTATTTTAGTGATGTTGGTTGAGGGATAAATATTGGCCAGGACACTGGGAGAGAATTCCCATGGTCTTGAGTGAATGATGGTGTTTGTGGCGAGGGATTGGGAACAGAGTGTCTCAATTTACTCGATCTCTCTCACGCAATAAATAAAAGAAAGACTGCATTTCTATAGCGACTTTCACAACCTCAGGATGTCCCAAAATGCTTTACAGCCAATTAAGTACTTTTTGAAGTGTAGTCACTGTTGTGATGTAGGAAACGCAGCAGCCAATTTGCACACAGCAAGCTCCCACAAACAGCAATGTGATAATGATCAGATAATCTGCTTTTAGATGTTGGTTGAGGGATAAATATTGGCCGGGAGACTGGGGACAACTCCCTTGGTGTTCTTCAAAATGATGCTATGTGATCTAGTACATCCACCTGAGAGGGCACACAGTACCTCAGTTTAACGTCTCAACCTAAAGACAGCACCTCTGACAGTGCAGCACTGGAGTGTCAGCCTAGATTTTGTGCTCAAGTCTCTGGAGTAGAACTTAAACCCAATTGGCCCAGAAATTCGGGTCTCCACGGGTGAGTACGCACGGGGGTACTGACCCATAGGCCGAATGGAAGTGCCGGTTTTCTGCATGCACTGCGCATGCGCGGGAAACCGGCACTTCCGATCCTCTGAACGAAGGGGTTCAGAGGTCGAACACGCGCGCAGGAGAGGCTGCGCGTGTGCTTTGAACGTTGTTTTTTTTGGCAGGTTTTCCCGGGATCGTAAGCCTGCAGTATTTAGAAATGTAAAAAGCAGGCGTAAGGCCTGCTTTATACAAGGTAAGTGGTCAATTAATTAAAATTAAAACATTTTTTCCACAGGTTTATTATTTTTAAATACTTTAAAGCAAGGTAAGTTTATTTTTAGCCCCGTTAGAATATAAAATTATTTTTTTCAAAAATTTAAATTATTGTTTAAAATAGTTATTTAATGTAATTTATAGTTTATTTAAAAAGTGTGATGCATTTTTAAAATTTGTTTGAAGGTTTACTGCTATTTTGGGGCCGTAGTATTCATAAGTTTTGACAGGTCTTCCTGTCAATCTTATGAATGGGCTTTTCCCTCCTCCGATTGGCTGCCCATGGCTCACGTGATCCCAGGGGACGCATCGCACTAACTGCGCCCCTGGGACACACAAGCACAGCGTGCCGGGAGTTGGAGCAGGCCCCGGAGCGGAATTCCACGGGGCCCTACAGCTCAACGGCCGGCGCGCAAGGTAAGTGGTGAATTCATTAAAATTAAAACATTTTTTCCACAGGTTTATTATTTTTAAATACTTTAAAGAAAGGTAAGCTTATTTTTAGCCCCGTTAGAAAATGTAATTAATTTTTTCAAAAATTTAAATTATTGTTTAAAATAGTTATTTCATGTAATTTATAGTTATTTTAAAAATGTGATTTAAAAAAAAAAATTATTTGAAGATTTAGTGATTTTTGGGGCTTATAGTATTTATAGGTTTGACAGGTCTTCCTGTCAAACTTATGAATGAAGCATTCCCTGTTACCATTGGCTCTCCATGGCCCACGTGATCCCAGGTGACGCTTCGAACTAACTGCGCCCCTGGGATACGCAAGCACTGCGCGCCGGCAGTTGGAGGAGGCCCAGGATCGCAATCCCACGCAGGCCCCACAGCTCAACGGCCGGCGCGCTAGGTAAGTGCAGGTCGGAGGCTTGTACCCGCGGGAAACCCCTGACCTGAATTTCTGGGCCAATGAATCACCAACAGTGGGCAAGAGATGTCCCTTCAACCCCTTGAGCAAACAGTGAGTCTCATAGGGCTCAGAAAGCCTGCATTGCACAAGACAAGTAGGCAGGCTGGCTTTGTGTCCAGCTTGCTTCTGACAGTGAACTGCATTCAGCAACTGTCCTCCATGTAGCTCCATGGATGCCACCACTCAGTGCTCCAGAGAAATTTCTGACATTAAAAACAGAAAATGCTGGAAATACTCAGCAGGTCAGGCAGCATCTGTGGAGAGAGAAACAGCGTTAACGTGTCAGGTCGATGACCCTTCGTCAGAACTGACATTGTTGGGTGAGCCTTGTGCCCGACGTGTCATTTCAGTCAACCGCTGCTGCTGAACTTTGACCAGATCTTTCAACTCACTCCAGTACATTTCAGTTTTGTTTTGCATCAGGAATGCAGTCAATGATGCATATTTATTTTCCTCTTGTTCTTTTTCAACACTAATTCCCCCAATCTATTTGAATTACAGAGATCAAGGCCAAATAGGGACTTGAAAAGAAAAACTACAGGGCTATGGGGAAAGAGCAGGGGAATGGAACCAATTGGATAACTTTCAAAGAAAGATCGTTCTAGGAAAGAGAAGGTGACCTAATAGAGGACTTTAAAATTATGAAGGGGTTTGATAGGGTAGACACAGAGGAAATGTGTGGGAAATCCAAAACTAGCTAGGGGGCGATTTTGTGAATGGAGGTGAGTTGGAGGCGGGACTGTTGCTTGTCGGGTCGATGTCCCGCCTCCATTAGTTGTGGCCAACCCACGCTAATTTCCTTTGATTGTCCTTGTTAAGCCCGCCCAGTGGGCTTAGCAGGTAAATTAAGGGAAAGCCGGTTGCAGAGCATGTCAACGTATGACGTTTCATCTGTGAAGCTGTCAAACACTGACATTCTCTGCAGTTTGATGAGGCCTTGCATACAAGACCTCATCAACCTTCTTTCTTTTACAGAATTGAGATGTTTGTTGTATCTGAGAATGCAACGGCCATCTCTCATCTGCAACACGGAGGTGTGAGACTCTCCGTATAGAAACTGACTGAAGCCTGCAGGAAGAAACAAAGGTAAGTACACTTTTAAAAACACTTAGCCTTGAAATTCAGTTGGTTGCGCCAGCCGCTAGCGCCTTAGGAGGAGTAGATGTCGGGCGCTAGGCGGCTAGCGCCCGGGCGCAGCGCGATCTGCGCCTCGCCCCAACTTCACTAGAGATTTAGCGGCGGCGCAAAGTCTTTGCGCGCGCTCAGCTGCGCGCGCAGATCATGACGTCATTTCCTCGTGCAACGCCCTTTGTGCGCCCCCAACCGGAACTTCAGTCGCGCCGCCCCATTGTGCACCTGGCGCCCCTAGCGACTGTTAGAGTGGAACGGTGCTCAGCCGATGCGGGGCGCGGGGGGCGCAAATTAAAGGGCACTCCTCCTGCACTATAAAAGGCTGCCATTTTGCAGCACTCCTTCTTGACAAACGGATCTTTGGAGAGAGACCAAGGTAGAGAGCTTTCTGCTTTGGCCCAACACTAGGACAGGTACTTCTGGCTTCAGGCCACAGCTTTCCAATTGTCTTTGCCTTCATTGACATCTCATTGTTTGCCAGCATATTATGGGGGCTGCAATAGGTGTCAACGCTGGCTTTCTCAATTACATCCAAAGGGCTCACAGACGCCGTGAGAGAGTGGCAGCCCTGGCTAGACGGAGAGGGGGCAACAGGCGTCGGCAAAGGAGCCCTTACCCACCCAGGGTATACCACCAGCAGTTCTCCTATCTCAACATGTCTGACGAGCAGTGTGTTCGGAGGCTGCGATTCAGAAGGGAGGTGGTCACAGAGATCTGCCAGCTGCTTGGCGGTGATCTGCAGCCACAGCTGAGGAGCAGGACGTCTCTGTCGGTGGCAATGAAGGTGATGGTGGCTCTCAACTTCTATGCCACCGGCTCCTTCCAATCCGCTACTGGGGACATTGCCAACATCTCCCAGTTCGCCGTGCATTGCTGCATCCGCCAGGTGACCAATGCCCTTTTCAAAAGGAGACGTCAGTTCATCTCCTTCTCCATGGCCCTTGCCAAGCAGCAACAGCGTGCAATGGGCTTTGCAGCATTCGCAGGCTTCCCCATGGTGCAGGGCGCCATTGACTGCACGCATGTGGCTTTGCGGGCACCTCTGGAGAATGCCGAGGATTACCGCAACCGGAAGGGCTATCATTCGCTGAACGTCCAGCTGGTGTGTGACCACAGGCAGCTCATCCTAGCTGTCAATGCCCGCTTTCCAGGCAGCAGCCACGATGCCTTCATCCTGCGACAGACTTCTGTGGCAGACATGTTCCAGGCACAGCCTCACCCACGAGGATGGCTTATCGGGGACAAAGGCTATCCTTTGTGTACCTGGCTGATGACCCCGCTCCGTGCGCCCAGCACCCCTGCTGAAGAGGCATACAACGAGAGCCATCAAGCGACCAGGAACATCATCGAACAAACAATCGGCGTCCTGAAGCAACGGTTCCGCTGTCTGTATCGTTCTGGTGGAGCCCTACAATATTCGCCGGAGCGAGTCTCCCATTTCGTCGTCGTTTGCTGCATGCTGCACAACCTGGCTATCCGCAGGACTCAGCCACTGCCACCAGAGATTGGAGGACCACCTCAGGAGGAGGAGGAGGAGGACCAGCACAGGAGGGAGGCAGAAAGTGCAAGGGCCGCCCGTCGCCGGCTTATTGAACATTGGTTCTAGGCCCCCTCTCAGGGAATGGCTTGTGCCAATGTCAGCAGATGAATGTAGCCGCTCCACAAGCCCTCAGCCGAGCAGGGCAACCAGGACTTAACCAAAAAACCATGCACAGTGCAATTTAACAACAATAATTTATTGAAAACCTCTGCCCTTCCCACATTACATGCTCATGTGGAGAAGCCCCCTCCAAAAACACAAAACTACCAGTGTCGGCCTTACAAAAAGAAAGAAAGACACCAGTCTCGGCCTTACAAAAACACAACAGGCATTTGCGCATACCTTCTACTTTTTGCCCTGCAAGGGCGATGCCTTTCGCATCCTTGCCTGGCCCCTGCCCGCCCTGCAGCTCCTCCTCAATGGGAGCCCAGTGGCTGCAGCAAGGCTGGGGGAAGGCTGCTGAGGGGCAGATGGCGTGACGGCAGATGCCCTTGGGGGTCGGCCTGCACCAGCTCTGGCCTTGGAGTGGCCGGCTGCTGACTGCTCCAACTCTGGCTGGGCGGCAGCAGTCTGTCCAGCGGCTCGTGGCAGCTGCAATGGCGGAGTGGCAGTGTCGGCTGCAGGAATGGTGCCAACCTGGCAGATCGCAGGTGCTCACTGGTCGCCTGATACAGTGGCACTCGCACGGGCCAGCACTGTAGCATGCGCAGCAAACAGCTGAAGGACAGACTGCTGGGCTGCTGCAGCGCGGCGGGTGCCCTGGCGATGCCTGGCTGATCCAGCGAGGGTGGCAGCAGTTAGTGCCCGTGTGGCCCTGGTCTGTGTCCGCATGACACCAGCCAGTGAATGGACGGCACGACTGAGCACTTGGCTAGAAGCCGCCTGTGCTGCCGCGAAGTCCTGCAGACTCCTGGCCTGTGCTGCCGCGATGTCCTGCAGACTCCTGGCCTGTGCTGCACTGAATTGTTGCAGACTCCTGGCCTGTGCTGCAATGAATTGCTCCAGACTCCTGGCCTGTGCTGCCCCGAATTCCTGCACACTCCTTGCCAGTGACTCTATGGAGTCAGGCATCCTTGCCACTGCAGCCATGAGCTCAGTGTGCCTGCGCTCAGCCTGGACGGCCATTTCCTCTAGGAAGCGCACCTCCTCTGCGCTGACCGTCGCAGGACTGGAGGCCACACTCACCCTCTGGGGAGAAGTCCGCCGAGCTTCCCCACCCCTCCCGCGTTGCTGCAGGCCACTGGGCCCCGGAGCTTCACTCTCCTCCGACCCTTCCCCCCGGCTCCCCTCCAGGGAAGACGTGTCCCCTACATCGCCATGGGCTGGCGCGGCTGAGGGTGGCGCTGATGGGCTGGCTTCCTCTTCCTCCTCCTCGTCTTCCGAAGGGCTGACAGTGGCAGCTTGAGGGCCCGCCTCCTCACCTGGCGAGTCACCATCTGAAAGCAGGAAGGCACAAGAGTAGCTTTAGAGTGAGGACAGGGCGGCAGCGAGGGAGGCATGAGTGGTGCCATTCACCGCATTGGTCGGACAGTGGCAAAGGATGCTGATCTGATGCGCAAGTGGAACGAGAGAGGTCCAAAAGGTGATGCCCTTACCATTGGTGCCCAGAACAGGGTCGGCATCTCCAGTGGCGACGGGGCCAATCAGCCGGCCTGCCATAATGCGCTCCACACGCTGGTCGAGGTTGGAGAGCTCTTTGAGGTCAGGACGGCCTCCCCCGGTCTCAGTTCGGTTGCGCCGGTTGTGCGCCACCTTGGCCTGCAAGAGAAAGGACGGCCTCTAAGTACAGTGTGAAGCCATGATCTTGTCTGCACTGCCTCCCATGGTCGAATAGCTTCTCCAGTGTGTAGCCCTGATCTTGTCTGCACTGCCTCCCATGGTCGAATAGCTTGTACAGCGTGTAGCCCTGATCTTGTCTGCACTGCCTCCCATGGTCGAAGAGCTTGTACAGTGTGTAAAGTGCTGAATGTGCAAGTGATTTTCATGCCAGTCCCATAGCTGCTGGATGAGGGCTGGCCATTAGGGCTTTCAGGTCCCTTTGCCCATAAAGTGAGGTGCACATGCAAGGATGAGGAGGACACTGGAAAGGGTACTCACCCTGACAACCCGAGTGAGGTCGTTGAACTTCTTCCGGCATTGCACAGGAGTCCTGGCAACCACGCTGTTGGAAGACACCCTGTTGGAGACCTCCCTCCAGGCTTTCCGGTAGGCGCTGGGCAGCAGCCTCTTGCCATCTTCTGGGAAAAGAACATGGCGCCTGCGCTCCACTCCGCCAACCAGCAGCCTCAGGTCACCGTCGCTGAAGTGCTGCGCTCTCTCCCTGGCCTTCTCCATAGCCCTGGGCGTTGTGCAGGTGAAGCTGAAGTGGTCAGGCCTAGGTTAAGGGCTGCAGTGTGCAGGGCGTGGCAGGCAAACAAATCCACCCTCCCCCTTTAAGAGCTGTCCGGCGCCAGAGTGTCTGCCGTCAATCAGCAACTCGCCGCACCTGCGCTGTGCCCGGCCTCGGGGGTATCGCTCAGCACCGCCGGCTTAGCGCCTAAAGATAGTCGTGCATTGCCTGTTTTAGTGCAGCAGCAACCTCTTGGGGCGATGCGACTGAATATCGGCGAAGGGGGCGTGACTTTGCGCCAGGCGCAAACTTTAGCGGCCGCCCGACTTTACCACCCCAAAAGTGGCTATACTGAATTTCTAGGCCTTAGGACTTACCTTAGATACTCACCTCTACACTCTTGCACCCATCACTTACCTTCACACCACACTTTTGCAGCCCCCCCCCCGACCCCCGCAGACCCAGTACTCGCCTCGCTGAGCTGGCGGGTTTCACAGCCTTCTGGAAGCCCGCACTTGTGAGGGTAAAAAGGGGATAATCCTATTTTCTGCCTGTTAACTACCTGTTAACAGTCAGTTAATAGGCTTTAATCCCTTCCCGCCTCCAAGGAGACGGGACCCGGCGCGGGACGGCTACCCGCCTCCTGGGAAGATGACACGGAGGCGGGTTGGGGGTGGGTTTGCCACCCGCCCCCAAATTCTGCCATTTTCCCAGCAGTCCCGCCTCCATACCCGCCTCCTCGGGGCTGAGAAAATCGTGCCCTAAGAGTCATAAATATAAGCACGGTGGCATAGTGGTTAGCACTGTTGCCGCACAGCGCCAGGGACCCGGGTTCGAATCCGGCCTCGGGTGACTGTCTGTGTGGAATTTGCACATTCTCCCCGTGTTTGCGTGGGTTTTCTCTGGGCGCTCCGGTTTCCTCCCACAGTCCAAAGATGTGCGGGTTAGGTTGATTGGCTATGATAAATTGACCCTTAGTGTTAGGGGGATTACATACGTGGGGTTACGGGGATAGGGTGGGATATGTGTTGGTGTAGGGGTTACGGGGATCGGGTGGGATATGTGTCGGTGCAGGCTCGATGGGCCGAAATGGCCTCTATCTGCACTGTGGGGTTTCTGTGATTCTGTGAAATCCGATAAGGAATTCATGAGAAACTTCTTTACCCAGAGAGTGTTTAGAATGTGGAACTTGGTACCACAGGGAGTAGTTGTGGTGGACAGCGTAGATGGCTTTAAGGGGAAACTAGATAAGTACGAGGTAGAAGGTTATTCCAATAGGTTGAGATGAAGCAGGGTGGGAGGAGGCTCGTGTGGAGCACCAACACCGGCATAGAACAATGGCCTGTTTCTGCGCTGTAAATTCGATGTAATTCTGTAACACTTTATTTAGCACTTCGAGTCATAGGGCAGGATTTTCATTGGGCTGTGGAGGCGGGATTGGAGTTGTGTGGGGGGTTAAAATCCCAAAATTGGGGGGCACGAACCCATCCCGCCCCACAACCCACCTGCATGCCAGTTTCAAAGAAGGCGGGTACTCGACCTGTGCTGGGACCTGCGGGAAGGGGATTAATGCCAATTAACTGCCTGTTAACAGGTAGTTAACAGGCAGTTTTTAGCCTAATCCCTATTTTTAATGTTGAAGTGTGGGATTCCCGACGGCTTCAAACCACGCCAAGTTAGCGAGGCGGGCCGTCGGGATGAAGGACTGAGGGTTCGAGATATCCGGTGTTCAGGTGAGTGATGGGTGCATGAGTGCAAAGGTAAGTGTGTTTGGTGTGTGTAAAGTGTTCAAAGAAGTTTAATTACCTTTACTTACCTTTACAGCCTTCCTTCCTTCAGGGCTCGGGAGTCCCTCATCTCACCGGCACAGAAAGCAGAATGGCCGCGAGCTGTCAAAATCTGCAGCATTCTGCTTTCTGGTCTGGAGAGATCTCTAAATCAGTCTGAGAGGAAGGAAGTAACTTGGAGTACAGATTGTCAGTGTTTGACAGCTTCAAAGAGCTGTCAAATGCTGATATTTCATCTGTCAAAAGCTCTTGACAGATGAAATGTCAATCTGTGACATCACCTGTTGACAGATGAAATGTCAATCTGTGACATCACCTGTTGCCGGGTGGCCCTTAATTGGCCTGCTGAGCCCACTGGGCGGGCTCAATAAGGTCAATCAAGTGAAAATCGCGTGGGTTGGCCACAACTCAATGGAGGCGGGACTACAACCCCAAAATTGTAGTCCCGCCTCCTACACGCCTCCAGTGTCAAAATCCAGCCCATAGTCATAATGGTACAGAAGGAGGCCATTCGGCCCATTGAGTCCGTGCCGGCCATTTAAGCCATTTTATTTCTCTAGACAGGTAATCGGTTACCATTTCAAGGCCTTTCTCCTGCTTGAAATTGTGGAATGTTCTGGCACATGTGATGCCCTGGGTCCTGTGCATAGGTGTCTTATTTTGTGCCAGGAAGTTCATAAAATGCAGTTGAAAACAATCCATTTCCCATTGATACTAAAATAATAATGGCAGATAATTTTGATATGTATAACCTTGTGTCAAAGCTTTGTAAAAACAAAAGATATTTTTTCTTCTAAATACTGCAGTTGTAAGGGGTCGTTTTAACGAGCTTATGGTGTGCTAGATCGGTTTTGATTTTGCACTGCTCGTGAGCGGTTCCGAAGCGCTCCCCCCTCACCGGTTCTAGACACTGGGCTTATTGCCAGACAACCTTGATGTGTGGCCCAACTTGTGACTCGGAACACAAATGGATCAGGTGAGACAAGGTGAGTTTAAAATCAGAAATATCTTCATTTTCAAGGAGAATAAACACAGAGAATGCAAGAATCAATTTAGACAAAAACCATTAGCACGTCTCCCAATGGGAACTAAAATTTAACACACAAGGAATAACTTTGACTATCTTAAATCATACAACAATTCTTAATCAGCGGTATACTAAAACGGGGGTGGGAAAAGCGCACGGACACATCGAGGGATAAATCACACTCCTGAATTACAAAACCCTTAATGTTACAAACCCTCCCGTTGCTAAAATATGCCTCAACTATGTCAGTTAGGTAGAGTTGGGCCTTTATGCTCACCAGAATTTTAAAACCCTCCTGGACCTTGGTACTCCTTGTTACGTCCGGGATCTCCAATCTTCCTTATGGGACCGGCTCCTGGACCCGCTCTCCTGCACAAACTTGGAAGTCCTCCAAACTCCTCGAGCCGTCTACTCTTCCGCACGGTCTTCGAACTCCTGCTGGTATCTGGACTTGGACTTCACTGCTTCTGGTGAATCTTGTGGATCTGTCTGAGTCTGGCTGAATCTCTTCTCCTGCACAATCTTGAAAGTCCTCCGAACTCCTCGAACCGTCTCCTCTCCACTCGGCCTTCGAACTCCTGATGGTCTTGGATCTGGACTGAACTTCTGAATCTGCTCTCCTGCACAATCTTGTGGGTCCTCCTCGCTCTGTCCTTGACCTCGTGTCTGTGTGAATCTGTGATGGATCTGTCTGAATCTCACTGAATGAATAAAAAAGTCTTGCTGTCGATTTTCCCTCAACAGTTGTACTGTTTCCTTGTCCTTATCTCGGCGCCAAATCAGTGGTTTTCTTTTGTCAAGGTAATGGGCAGGCTGCTTTGACAAAAGCAAGTACTTTATTTTAATGTCTTGTAAATGAAACTGATGGGATCTGTCCTGTGTCCCTCTGAGTTTGGTACAGATAATAGTTTTTTTTCTGTGCTCAGCGATTTCAGAGATGGGTTTGCGTTTTGCTAGCAATTAGCGCACCTCCAGGTGCAAATACTTTTGTTTACGAGTTCGTTACTGCTGTAACCATATTATCATATCAATAGCAGTAAGTTCTGGAATCTTCTAATCGGTGATGACTCAGGCTGCTGTAAGATACTGCTGGTGTGTCCTTTTGAACTGAGCCATGAGAATTGCCAACTCCATCTTGTGTTCTCACAATGTGGCCATTTCAGTGGTTTTACCAATCTAGACTGTATTTTCTGGATTTTGCGAATCCTATACAGTTACTAGATTCGAACTAGATTCACATTTTACAAAATTGTATGTCAAAGTATTATGTGACAGAGTGTGAGCTATCAAAGTTTAGGTTGAACTGAGCTGATGAGCTTAGAGATGGCTGTTGGAGATACTGGCCGGGATATCCATCGGAGCTCCACCACCGTAACTTCGCCGCAAACCCGTCAAAGTTACGAGGGCGGAACGGGAGTAGCTCAGAGGATTTTTTTAAAAATTCGTTTATGGGATGTAGGCGTCGCTGGCAAGGCTGGCATTTATTGCCCATCCCTAGTTGCCCCTTGAGAAGGTGGTGGTGAGCCGCCTCCTTGAACCGCTGCAGTCCGTGTGGTGAAGGTGCTCCCACAGTGCTGTTAGGGAGGGAGTACCAGGATTTTGACCCCAGCGACGATGAAGGAACGGCCGATATATTTCCAAGTCAGGATGGTGTTTGACTTGGAGGGGAACTTGGAGGTGGTGGTGTTCCCATGCGCCTGCTGCCCTTGTCCTTCTAGGTGGAAGAGGTCGCGGGTTTGGGAGGTGCTGCCGAAGAAGCCTTGGCGAGTTGCTGCAGTGCATCTTGTAGCCATTATTACATGATAAGTTGATAAGCCATTTCTTTGACTGCTATTGGAGCACAGGCATTACCCTGTTTACACAAATAGCAAGCAATGTGACCAACAAAGCCTGGGCTGTAGCCTTCGGGGAGCGAATGGTTCTGAAAGTTGGTAAAATGCAGTCAGCCAAATTGGTCAGAGAAGCACTCCCTATTGTGTGCTTAATTGATGTGGGGAATCCACTGTGTTGAATGTGTTGGGAAATCCAGATTGCAAGGAATATCATCAAAAGTACTCTTATATTGGCATGTAATTGCTCTTTCTCATTCAGCAGTAATCTGGTGGTGAAATGAATGGTTATCCTGCCATCCCCATATGTTTAAGAGGGAGGCAGTGTTCTCCTTGACCTACTTCAATGATATTGATTTGGATGGTGCTGTGGTTCAAAAGGACACAGCATTCATTGGGCCACTTATGTTTCCAGTTGTACCTGATTCAATGCTTAGACAGACAGGCATAGAGTCATACCGGCACAGAAGGAGGCCATTCGGCCCATCGAGTCCGTGCCGGCTCTCTGCAGAGCAATCCAGTCAGTCCCATTCCCCCACTCTATCCCCGTAGCCCCGCAAGTTTATTTCCCTCAAGTGCCTACCCAGCCCCCCCTTGAAAACATTGAGTGTCTCCGCTTCCACCACTTCCGTCAGCAGCGAGTTCCAGGTCCTCGCCACTCGCTGCGTAAAAAAGTTTTTCCTCACATCCCCCCTGTATCTCTTGGCCAAAACCATAAGGGGGAAAAATTCAGTTGTTTGCGCCTCCTCTTAGTGCCCTAAGAGGGCGCTAATGGGGCGCAAGGCAACCAGCGCCCGGGCGTGGCGATGTTTGCGCCGCTCGCGAAATTGACCAGACATTTTGCAGCGGCGCTAAACACTACTGCCACGATCTCCTGCGCCCGCAAATCGTGACGTCAGTCGAGCGTGCAACACCCTGGTAGTGCCCCGGACCGGATATTGAGTGGCGCCCCTTGCCTTACCCCCTGCCGCTAGCAACGACAGGTTGAGAGGAGCGTTTTGCAGTCGGGAAGGGACTGGGGGAGCGCTATTTAAAGGTGAGCGCTTCCTGCCTTTTTTTGTTGGCGACATTTTTGCACCACGCATTCTGAGAGAGAGAGAGAGAGAGACCTCTGGAGAGATTCAACGCTGTGTGAAGGAGTTTGGGGTACTGAGCAGCACTTTGCACGTTCATTTTGATTTGACCTTCCTTGCATCGATTTAGAAGAGACAATGGGGGCTGCACTCTGAGCTCTTTCCCTGGGCCTCTCCATTGTTCTTTCCAGCAGATTTGATGTACAGGTCTCTCCAGGCCGAGATTCAAGGCTGCAATGAGCAGGGTGTGGATGGAGAGCAAGATCGACCCTCCCCTTTAAGAACTGGCCGGTGCCATTGTGTCTGTGTTCCATTGCTGACTGACATTACCTGAGCTTTGCCAGCGCTCTGAGGTAGCGCCTCGCTCCTCAGCGTTAGCGCCTTAAGAGAGGTGTGTAGCGCCTGATTTAGCGCTCCAATCACCTCCAGGGGCGATAGAAGCCAAGTTTGCAGTCGGAGGCGATAATTAGCGTCAGGCGCTAATCTTTGCGCCCGGCCGATAATTGCACCCCAAACGGGGCGATACCGAATTTCTCCCCCTTGTCCCCTACTCCTTCTACCATCAACTAGTGGGAACAGCCTCTCCCCGTCTAGCCTATCCAAACCCGTCATAATCTTGTACACCTCTATCAAATCATCCCGCAACCCCCTTTGCTCTAATGAAAACAAATCCAGCTTCTCCAACCTGTCCTTGTAGCTAAGATGCCCCATCTCTGGAACCATTCTGGTAAATCTCCTCTGCACCCTCTCAAGGGCCTTCACATCCTTCCTAAAGTGTGGTGACCGGAATTGGACACAATACTCCAGTTGTGGCCTAACCAGCACTTTATAAAGATTCAGCATAACTTCTCTACTTTTGTACTCAATACCTCTATTTATGAAACCCAAGATCCCATATGCTTTGCTAACCACTCTCTCAATATGTCCTGCCACCTCAGGGACCGATGCATATTAACTCCCAGGTCCAACTGTCCCTGCACACTCTTTAAACTGTGCCATGAAGTGTAGATTGCCTCTCCCTGTTCCTTCTGCCAAAATGCATCACACTTCTCTGTATTAAATTCCATCTGCCATTTTTCTGCCCATTCTGTTACTCTTTCTATGTCCTGTTGCAGTCAATTGGTATCATCCTCACTGTTTGCCACACCCCAAAGTTTGGTGTCATCGGCAAATTTAGAAATTCTACTCTGTATTCCAATATCCAGGTCATCTTTATATATCAAAAAAAAGCAGTGGCCCCAGCACTGACCCTTGGGGAACACCACTGTCTACAATCCTCCAGTCTGAAAAACAGCCATTTACCACAACTCGCTGTTTTCTGTCCTTACGCCAATTCCTTATCCAAGCTGCCACTGACCCACCTATTCCATGAGCCTCAATTTTGTTAACTAGCCTTCTATGTGGTACTTTGTCAAATGCCTTTCTAAAATCCATGTAGATACCATCCATTGCATTTCCTTCATAAATCCTCCCTGTTACATCATCAAAAAATTCAATTAGATTAGTCAAACATGATTTGCCTTTTACAAATGCATGTTGGCTCTCCTTAATTAGCTTAAACCTCTCCAAGTGCCCGTTAATTTTTTCCTTGATTATTGTTTCTAAAACTTTACCCACTACTGATGTTAAACTGACCATCCTGTAGTTACCAGGTTTGTCCTTACACCCTTTCTTGAACAATGGTGTCACATTTGCCACTTTCCAATCCTCAGGCACCTCCCCCGCATCTAGGGAAGATTGGAAAATTATGGCAAGCCCTTCTGCTATCTCCTCCCCCAATTTCCTTAGCAACCTGGGATGCAAGCCATCTGGACCAGGCGACTTGTCCACTCTAAGCATACCCAGCCTTCCTAGTACATCCTGTCTATCAATTTTCAACCCTTCCATTGCTTCTACCTTTTCCACTGCTACCGATATTTTGAAAGCATCCACTTCCTTAGTAAACACCGATACAAAGTACTCATTGCATATTCTAGCCTTTCCCTGTGCCTCTAAGCATACAACTCCTTCTTTGTCGCTAATGGGCCCCACCCCGCCTCTTACTACCCGCTTACTGTTTACATGCCAGTAGAAGATTTTTGGGTTCCCTTTTATGTTAATGGCCATTCTACTCTCATATTCTCTTTTTGCCAATCTTATTTTCAGATTCACTTCCCCTTTCAACTTATTGTCTTTGGTCTGGTTCTCCCTTGAAAAATTCACCTGACATGCCTCATACGCCCTCTTTTTTTGTTTCATCATCTTCTCTATCTCCCTCATCATCCAAGGAGCCTTTGCTTTGGTTCTCTTACCCTTCCCTCTTGTTGGAATGTACCTAGCCTATACTTGGAATATCTCCTCCTTAAAGATCACCCATTGTTCCATTACAGTTTTTCCTGTCAGTCTTTGGTTCCATTTTACCCTGGCTAGATCCTTTCACATCCCATTGAAGTTAGCCCTATTCCAGTTTAGAAGTTCCATTCTAGATTGTTCCTTGCTCCTCTCCATTGCTAATCTAAATCTTATGATACGATGATCACTCGTACCCAAGTGTTCTCCCGCAGACACTTGGTCGACGTGGCCCACCTCATTCCCCAACACCAGATCCAGCAATGCCTCCTTCCTAGTTGGGCCAAGAACATACTGGTCAAGGAAATTCTCCTGAACACACTTTAGAAATTTCTCCCTCTCCTTTCCCTTTTCCCTAGCATTATCCCAATCGATATTTGGGTAATTAAAGTCCCCCAATATCATCACTCTATAGCTCTTGCATATCTCTGCGATTTCCCTGCAGATTTGCTCCTCTACTTCCCTCTCACTATTTGGAGGCCTATAGAATACCCCCAATAGCGTGATCATACCCTTTTTACTCCTCAACTCTAACCAAATGGATTCTGTCCTGTCCCCTCAAGAACATCCTCCCTTTCCAACACGACAATGTCTTCCATAATCAGCACTGCCACCTCACCTCCCTTTTTTCCTTCCCTATCTTTTCAGAGCCACTCAGTAGTATACGCTAGCAGATACTGAAACATGTACGTGTGGCATTGTTCCTTCAGAAACAGAGAGACTCCCTTGCAAATCAAATGCTTTTCCAGACAAACCAATTCGTCCTCTAAAGGATGAGTTTGAGGATTTTGAAGGCGATGCTTTGAGGAACGGGGAGACTGTGAAACTGGACTATCATAGAAGCATACAGCACAGAAGGAGGCCATTCAGCCCACCGTGCCTGTGCCGGCTCTTTGAAAGAGCCGTCCAAATAGTCCTACTTTCCCCATAGCCTTGCAAATTTTGCCTTTTTAAGTATCTATCCAATTCCCTTTTGAAAGTTACTATTGAATCTGTTTCCACCGCCCTTTCAGGCAGCGCGTTCCAGATCATAACAACTCGCTGAGTAAAAAAAATTCTCCTCATCTTCCCTCTGGTTCTTTTGCCAATTACCTTCAATCTGTGTCCCCAGGTTACTGACCCTCCTGCCAGTGGGAACAGCTTCTCCTTATTTACTCTTATCAAAACCCCCTCATAATTTTGAACAGCTCTATTAAATCTCCCCTTAACCTTCTCTGCTCCAAGGAGAACAATCCCAGCTTCTCCAGTCTTTTCAGCATAAATGAAGTCCCTCATCACTGGCATCATTCTTGTAAATGTCCTCTGCACCCTCTCCAAGATCTTGACATCTTCCCTGAAGAGTGGTGCCCAGAATTGGATGCAGTTCTCCAGCTGAGGCCTAACCAGTGATTTACAATGACTGGTAATAGGTGAGTAGAACTAGATGCAGGACATAGATGGTGAAATTCTGCATGAGTTGGAGCTTCTGCTGGGATGAATGCGCAAGGCTGGTAAGGAGGGCAATGAAAATGTCTGGACATAATGTTATTCATTGTTGGACTTCAAAGGGACATGACTTCTATTAGGCTGTTTACGCAGTCAGTGCAGACTTGGACCTCCTCACAGTGTTCAGAGCTGCCCTGTCGTGACAGACACTGAAACAGAATTCCACAGTAAAGGCTCATTGAAAGTCCTCCTGTGCTCTGTGATGGTTTATCGCCCCCAAAAGAAAATGCTTCTTCAAACCTCTTAGCTATCCCGAGATTTGAGCTCATAATCCAGGCTGACGCTGCAGTGCAGTGCTGAGGGAGTGCTGCACTGTCGGAGGTGCCGTCTTTTGGATGAGCCGATAAACCGAGGTCCCGTCTGCCCTGTCAGGTGGACATAAAAGATCCCACGGCGCTATTTCAAAGAAGAGCAGGGAAGTTTTTTCTTGATGTCCTGGGGCCAATATTTATCCCTCAATCAACATCACTAAAAACAGATTATTTGATCATTATCTCATTTGTGGGAGCTTGCTGTGAGAAAATTGGCTGCCGTGTTTCCTAAATTAAAGAAAGACTTGCATTTATATAGCGCCTTTCATGTCCACCGGACATCTCAAAGTGCTTTACAGCCAATGAAGTGCTTTTTGAAGTGTAGTCACTGTTGTAATGTGGGAAACGCGGCAGCCAATTTGCGCACAGCAAGCTCCCACAAACTGCAATGTGATAATGACTAAATAACCTGTTTTTGTGGCGTTGGTTGAGGGATAAATATTGGCCGGGACACCGGGGAGAACTCCCCTGCTCTTCTTTGAAAATAGTGCGGTGGGATCTTTTACGTCCACCTGAGAGAGCAGACGGGGCCTCGGTTTAACGTCTCATCCGAAAGACGGCACCTCCGACAGTGCAGCACTCTCTCAGCATTGCAGTGGGAGTGTCAGCCTAGCTTTATGTACATTACAACAGTGAAACTTCAAAAGTACCTCATTGGCTGTGAAGCGCTTTGGGACGTCCTGAGGTCGCGAAAGGCGCTATATAAATGCAAGTCTTTCTTTTTTTTTAATTGCATGAGAAAGATCGAGTAAATTGAGATGCTTTTCCCCAAGATGATGGCCAAAATTGTTACACTTATTCAGTGACTGTTTCTTGCTGTATTCCGTAACCGCCTAATTACATAGCAGTTTTATTAGCAGTACAGGGACTTTTCAGAGGCACATTTCTATTCATTGCCAAGAATTTAAAATACCCAACCGCACAATCAAATAACAATTGTCGCATTAGGATGAAGACATTTAAATAAATCCCTAAAATAAATCAGTTACACCCTGGCTCGTTTATTAAAACCATAACATGCGAGAAAGGCCAGGGCACGATCAGCTGGCCCATTGAGCCTGTCCCCTCCTGGCACGGTGTAACATCTGCGTACCAACACCCCCCAGCAAAACGCTTAGAGAAACCGCAAATTACATAAAGTGTGCAGCTCAGAAACAGAGCCATTCAACCCAATAGGTCTCTGCTGGTGTTTATGCTCCACACGAGCCTCCTCCCACCCCTCTTCATCTCACCCTATCAGCAAACCTTCTATTCCTTTCTCCCTCATGTACTTACCTAGTATCCCCTTACATGCATCTATGCTATTCGTCTCAATGTGGTAGCGAGTTCCACATTCTCACCACTCTCTGGGTAAAGATTTATACAATTTTCTCTTGCAAAATAAAATCAGAGACGTAGGAACAGGAGTAGGCCCTTGAGCCTGTTCCATCATTCAATTAATTCATCTACCCGCCTTGGATCCTTACCTAACAAACGTGGGAGTGACTGGTCGGTGGAATGGAAATTAATTGGGGGTAAAATTTACTTTGACGAAAGCATAAAACAAGCACCTGTTGTCTTAAATCATTGTTCTGTTGTTTACTTGAGCAGTAACGAATTCAGTCTTCTGGTTATAATCATTTTATTCTTTAACTTCAGCATAAAAAGCAATTTACAAGTGGAGTATAGTCACAGATAGAGCACGCGTGCCCAGGCATGGGTCCCGCCTCACGCTGCTTGAACAAAGGAAAAAGATGATATTTATACACTGTTTTCTTATCAAACTGGAACTGGCATTGCCTAATATGGTAATCTCTGGCTACTGCATAGTCCAGAGACACAAGTCTGCATTTTCTTCAACATACATCAACAACGTTAAATGCATGTAAAAACACCGTGGCCTTGCTGTGGTAAGCATAACCCTTCTAGTCTCTAGACATTCTTATCATAACATAAAATTTCGAATCTAAACATTCTATTATGAAAATATCCAAGACCATCAACTGTTGCTAAGTGAAATCTGTATCTCTCTCTCTAATGACACCAACCATATTTTTTCCCTATATTGAATGAATTAAGGATGAGCACCTTTCGGAAGCTGAATTAACTGAGTTCCATATGCCAACAGCACCTGATTTACTTTCCCATTAAATAAGAAAGATATAGGCCTAGAAATTCAGTTGCGTTCGCCAGCCGTTAGCGCCTTAGGAGGAGTAGATCTCGAGCGCTAGGCACTTAGCGGCCGGGCGCAGGACGATCTGCGCCTACGCCCAACTTCAGTAGACATTTAGCGCCGGCGCAAAGTGTTTGCGCGCGCTCAGCTGCGCGCGCAACTTATGACGTCATTTCGTCGTGCAACGCCCTTTGTGCGCCCCAAACCGGAACTTCAGTCGCGCCCGCCCAATGTGGGCGTGGCGGTGTTAAGAACTGTGAAGTGGAACGCAGCAGAGGCCCTGCGGGCCTCGGGGAGCGCTAATTAAAGGGCACTTACACTGAACTATAAAGGCCAGCCATTTTGCTGCAATGACTTTTGTGCAATGGATTTCTGGACAGAGACCAAGGAAGAGACCTTACTGATTTGGCCCAACATAGGAGAGGTATTTTTGGCTTCTGGCCAGAGCTTGGAAATTTGCCTCATTGTGATTTCATTGTTTGCAAGTATATTATGGGGGCTGCATGGGGTTCCAACCCTCAGTTCCAGCATTATGTGCGAAGGGCTCGCAGACGCTGTGTGAGAGGGGCAGCCATGCCTAGACGCAGAGGGGGCATCAGGCGTCGGCAACGTAGGCCTTACCCACTCAGGGAATACCGCCAGCAGGTGTCCTATCTCACCATGACTGCCGCGCAGTGTGTTAAGAGGCTGCGCTTCAGAAGGGAGGTGGTTGCAGAGATCTGCCAGCTGCTTCACAAAGATCTGCGTCCACAGCTGATGTGCAGGACGTCTCTGTCGGTGGAAGTGAAGGTCACGGTGGCTCTGAACTTTTATGCAAGCGGCTCCTTCCAAGCCGCTGCTGGGGACATAGCTAACATATCCCAGTTCGCCGTGCATCGCTGCATCCGGCAGGTCACCGATGCCCTTTTCACAAGGAGACACCAATTCATCTCCTTCCCCATGACCCTAGAGAGGCAGGAGCAGCGTGCAGTCGGATTTGCGAGGATCGCCGACTTCCCCATGGTGCAGGGCGCCATTGACTGCACGCATGTGGCTTTGCGGGCACCTATCGACAATGCCGAGGATTACCGCAACCGGAAGGGCTACCATTCCCTCAATGTACAGCTGGTGTGTGACCACAGGCAGCGCATCCTAGCTGTCAATGCCCGCTTTCCAGGCAGCAGCCACGATGCATTTATCCTGCGCCAGACTACTGTGGTTGACATGTTCCAGGCACAGCCTCCCCCAAGAGGATGGCTTATCGGGGACAAAGGCTATCCTTTGTGTACATGGCTCATGACCCCGCTCCGCGCGCCCAGGACCCCTGCTGAGGAGGCATACAACGAAAGCCATCAAGCCACAAGGAACATCATAGAGCAAACGATTGGCGTCCTCAAGCAACGGTTCCGCTGCCTGGATCGCTCCGGCGGACCTCTGCAGTATTCACCGGATAGAGTCTCCCAGTTCGTCGTCGTTTGCTGCATGCTGCACAACCTGGCTATCCGCAGGACTCAGGCACTGCCACCTCACGTTGGACCACCACCTCAGGAGGAGGAGCAGGAGGACCATGAGGAGCAGGAGGAGGAGGAGTACCAGCCCAGGAGGGAGCCACAAGGTCCAAGGGCCGTCCGTCGCCGGCTTATTGAACGACACTTCTAGGCCCCCTGTCAGGGAATGGCTTGTGGCAATGAAGGGACATGAATGCAGCCGCTCCGCAAACCCTCAGCCGGTTAACGCAACAACCACTTCAAACATCACACATGGACAAGCTGAATAAAGAAAAAGCTTTATTGAACAAACTCAGGGCCCTTCCCACATGAAACCCAAAAACAGACAACACCCACAAAAAACAGTCAAACACATGACTCACTCCCACAACCTGGGGAGGAATAACAAAAGTTTTGCATCCAAATGGCCTTCATCCTCGGCCTTACCAAAACAACCCCCGCCATAGACAACACAACCACCCCCATATAAAAAAACATTTGGCAACACACTCTACTTTGTGTGCCGAGAGGGCGAGTCCTTGTCCAGCCTTTTCCGGCCCCTGGCCGACCTGCTGCTCCGCCTCAACCTGGGCCCTGTGGGTGCTGCAAGGCTGGGGGAAGGCTCCTGAGGGGCACATTGCGTGACGGCAGATGCCCTTGGGGGTCGGCCTAGACGAGCTCTGGCCCTCGAGGGGCCGGCTGCTGACTGCTGCAGCTGTGGCTGGCCAGCATCAGTCTCTCCAGCAGCTCGTGGCAGCTTCGCTGGGGGAGTGGCAGTGGCGGCTGCAGCAATGGGGGCAAGCTGGCTGATGCCAGGCACTCGCTGCTCGCCTGAGACACTGGCACTCGGCCGGGCTGGCACTGCAGCAAGCGCAGCAATCTGCTGAAGGCCAGACCGCTGTGCTGCTGCAGCGCGGCGGGTGCCCTGGCGATGCCTGCCTGACACAGCGAGTGTGGCAGCAGTGAGTGCCCGTACTGCCCTGGTCTGTGCCCGCATCAGACCAGCCAGTGACTGCACGGCTCCACTGATCAACTGTCCACTCGCTGCCTGTGCTGCCCTGAAGTCATCCCGACTCGCGTCCTGTGCTGCCCTGAATTCGGCCCGACTCGCGTCCTGTGCTGCCCTCAATTCGGCCCGACTCGCGTCCTGTGCTGCCCCGAATTGTTCGAGACCCCTGGCCTGTGCTGCCGCGAGTTGTTCGAAACCCCTGGCCTGTGAGGCCCCGAAATCGGACACACTATGAGCCAGGGACTCGATGGCCTCAGGCAACCGTGCCACAACCCCCATGAACTCGGTGTGCCGACGATCCGAGTCCGCGGACATTTGATCAAGGAGGCGCACCTCCTGGGCGAGGACCGTCTCCGGACTGGAGGCCGGACTCTCCCTCTGGGGAGAAGGCCGCCGAGCTGCCCGACCCTTCCCGCGTGGCTGGACGCCACTGGGCCCAGCAACTACACTCCCCTGCAACACTTCCCCCCTCTGGGGAGAAGGCAGCCGAGCTGCCCGACCCTTCCCGCGTGGCTGGACGCCACTGGGCACAGGAGCTACACCCCCCTGCAACACTTCCCCCTGGCTCTCCTCCAGGGAAGACGTGTCCCCTCCATTGCCATCCCCTGGCGCGGAGGAGGGTTCCCCCGATGGGCCGCCTTCCTCTTGCTCCTCCTCGTCCTCCTCTTCCGAGGGACTGTCAGTCGCAGCCTCAGGGACCTCCTCCTCACCAGCTGAAAGCAGGAAGGCACAAGAGTAGCTTTAGAGTGAGGACAGGGCGTCAGCGAGGGAGGCATGAGTGGTGGCATTCTGCGCATTGGTCGGGCAGTGGCAAAGGATGTAGATCTGAAGCGCAAGGGGAACGAGAGAGGTCCAAAAGGTCATGTCCTTACCATTGGGGCCCAGCACAGGGTCGGCATCTCCACATGCAATGGGGCCAATGAGGCGGCCACCCATGAGTTGACCCACGCGCTCCTCCAGGTCACTGAGCTGCTGGAACTGGGGACGGTCTCCCCCGGTGACAGTCCGGCTCTTCAGATTCTGGGCCAGCTTGGCCTGCAAGAGAAAGGACGGCCTCTAAGTACAGTGTGGTGCCCTGTTGTTGTGTGCACTGCCTCCCATGGTCGAATAGCTTGGCCAGTGTGTAAAGTGCAGAAAGTGCAATTGATGTTCATGCCAGTGCCATAGCTGCTGGATGAGGACTGGCCATTAGGGCTTTGAGGTCCCTTTGCCCATAATGTGAGGTGCACATGCAAGGATGAGGAGGACACTGGAAAGGGTACTCACCCTGACAATCCGAGTGAGGTCGTTAAACTTTTTCCGGCATTGGACACCAGTCCTGGGGACATCGCAGGTGGCTGTGACCCTCTGGGCGATATCCCTCCAGGCTCTCCTGTACACCCTGGTGGCAGGCTTCTTGCCACTGTCCGGGAACAAGATATGGCGTCTCCTCTCCAAAGCCCTAACCAGCACCTTTAAATCATGGGCAGAGAAGCGCTGCGCTCGCTCACGGGCCCTCTGCATCCTTCCTGGCGCTATTTCTCTCCAACAGCAGTGTTTAGGCCTAGCTGGAGGGCTGCAGTATCCAGGGCGTGGCAGCAGACCAATTCGACCCTTCCCCCTTTAAGAGCTGGCCGGCGCCAGGGTGTCTGCTGTCAATCAAAACATGACCGCACCTGCGCTGCGCCCGGCCTCGGCGGTATCAGTCTGCACCGCCGGCTTAGCGCCTAAAGATAGCCGTGCATCGCCAGTTTTAGCGCTCGAGCAAACTCCTTGGCCAAAGCTACTGAATATCGGCGAAGTGGCCTCCACTTGCCGGCGGGCGCAAACTTTAGCGGCCGCCCGACTTTACCGCCCCAAAAGTGGCTATACTGAATTTCTAGGCCATAATGCCTTTCACAACCAAGGACGCGCCAAGTTGCTTTACAGCCAATGAAGTACTTTTGAAGTGTAGCCACTGTTTTAATATAGGAAGCGAGGCAGCCAATCTGCACACAGCAAGAACATAAGAACATAAGAAATAGGAGCAGGAGTCGGCCTTTCGGCTCCTCGAGCCTGCTCCGCCATTCAATAAGATCATGGCTGATCTTCGACCTCATCTCCACTTTCCTGCACTATTCCCATATCCCTTGATTCCCTTAATATTCAAGGTCCCATAAACAGCATAATATTAATGACCAAACAAAATAAAATTCTAACAGGACTAGACAGACTAGATGCAGGAAGGATGTTCCCGATGGTTGGGGAGTCCAGAACCAGGGGTCACAGTCTAAGGATAAGGGGTAAGCCATTTAGGACTGAGATGAGGAGGAATTTCTTCACCCAGAGAGTGGTGAACCTGTGGAATTCTCTACCACAGAAGGCAGTTGAGGCCAATTCATTAAATATATTCAAGAAGGAGTTAGATATATTTCTTAAGGCTAAAGGGATCAAGGGATATGGGGAGAAGGCAGGGACAGGGTACTGAATTTGGATGATCAGCCATGATCTCATTGAATGGTGGAGCAGGCTCGAGGGGCCGAATGGCCTACTCCTGCTCCTATCTTCTATGTTTCTATGTAAATAATCTGGTTTTAGGTAATAACAACAGAAAATGCTGGAAAAACTCAGCAGGCCAGGCAGCATCTGTGGAGAGAGAAACAGAGTTAACGTTTCAGGTCAAAGACCCTTCGTCAGAACTGGAAAAAAGCAGGAAATGGAAAGCAAGTTTAGGGGCTGGGAAAAGGGGGAGGGGATGAAAGAACAAAAGGGAAGGTCAGCGATAGGATAGAAAGCGGGAGAGATTAAGAGACATTGAGAGACATTAAGAGATATTCAAGGCGAGAGGAGGTGGTAATGGGACAGGTTAAGGAACAAAGGATGGCTCTAGATGAGGTGTGAATTGCGCTGGCAGAATGAAGGACAGCTGCCACGTGGGAGGGAAGGAGAAAAGGCTCAAACAAAAGTGTGGATAAAAAAAAGAAGGAAATATAAATATGTGATAGGGGCCGAGGTTATGATCTGAAATTGTTGAACTCTATGTTGAGTCCAGAGGGCTGTAGAGTGCCTAATCGAAAGATGAGGTGCTGTTGCTCGAGCTTACGCTGAGCTTCCGTGGAACAATGCAAGAGACCGAGTACGGTGAGGTCCGAGTGGGAATGGGGCGGTGAATTAAAGTGACAGGCCACCGGGAGCTCGGGTGTTTTAGGTGTTGGCTGAGGGATCAGTATTGGCCAGGACAACATGAAGAAACTATGGGGGGGAAATTGGCAGTTTCATTCCCATTCTTTCTTTCTTGCTTTCAGTCTTTCTGTCTCTCTCCCTCGCAATATTTTTTTCCTTCCTCTCTTGTAAGTGCTGACTCATGCTGGGGATTGGTTACACAGGTGCTGGTCACCCGCGCCCCCAGAGTCTTGTTCAAGTGGCCATTTTTCATCTCTGAGCCTCAACAGTGAGTGGTGGCTGGCTATTTGACGACAGGGAAAATTGCAGCAGAGACCAATCCTATCCAAACCCATTGTTCACTCTTTCCAGAAAGGGTCCCTGGATAGCGATCTGGAGCAGGAACCCTAGCGTATGTTCACCTAGAATCATAGAATAGTACAGCACAGAAGGAGGCCATTCGGCCCATCGAGTCTGCGCCAGCTCTTTCGAAGAGCAATCCAGTCAGTCCCACTCCCCCGCTCTTTCCCCACATCCCTGCAATTGTTTCTCCTTCAAGTATTTATCCAATTTCCTTTTGAAGGCTACTATTGAATCTGTTTCCACCACCTGATCAGGCAGCGCATTCCAAATCCTAATCACTCATTGCGTTAAAAAGTTTTTCCTCATATCTCCTCTGGTTCTTTTGACAATCACCTTCAGATATTGGTAACACTTTCTCTTTTATTTACTCTTTCTAAACCCTTCATGATTTTGAACACCTCTATCAAATCTCCTCTTAGCCTTCTCTGCTCTAAGGAGAACAATCCCAGCTTCTCCAGTCTATCCACATAGCTGTATTCCCTCATCCCTGGAACCTCTATAGTCTAAGGTCAGTTGTAGCCTCCCAACTGCTATCCTGCCTGAGAGGGTGGTGGAGGCAGACTTTCAAAAGGGAGTTGGATAAGTACCTGAAGGAAAAAAATTTGCAGGACTACGGGGAAAGGGCAGGGGGAGTGGGACCAGCTGCAGTGCTCTTGCAGAGAGCCGGCACGGGCTCGACGGGCCGAATGGCCTCCTTCTGTGCAGTAACCGTTCCATGGCTGATATCAATACTCAACACAGGCCAGAAATTGAACTTTCTGATTTATATGGCACCATCTTAACCAATTGAGTCACTGAGGGAGTGGGGTGCATTGGGACTCTATGGTGGGAGAGAATAGTTTAACATTTGTCTGAAGCCAGCCCTATTTACAGTAATGGGGGAAATTTAGAACAGCGTCAGAGAGCTTTGGTTTGACATTTAAGGTAGCTAGGATTTAATAGTTAGTGAATAATGATTGTTAAACTGACCTTTCTCGATGAACATTTAACAGATTAACATTTGCAAAGGTGCAAAATATGGGCCATTGCCCTTTTTAAGAGTAGATTGTGTATGTGGAATTTAAAACTGTCCACTTCAATTAGCCCGATTATGGTGCACTTCATAGGCCAGAGGATGGAGCAGGAGGTCAGAGGTCAAATGTGGAAAGGAGTCCCTAACAGTTCATCCTTAGTTCAGTTTAGATTACAGTTTATTACAACTTTTGCATACTCAACAACCAAATAGACTTAAGGGTGAATATGTTCTGCCCTCTCGGATAATGAAATGTCTAATAAGTATATTAAAAATAAGATTGTCAGCATCAATTTCTTTTATTTCTTCCAACTGTCTCCTCTCCTTTCCTGAAGCGACTGATTAATCCGACCGCTTGCTTGCATGGCTAATCTAATACCTAACCCAAGTGGCTATTCTTACGTTTGAATGAGCAATGAGACAGACTGTTCAGTTTGGGGGCTGACAGGTATATTCACAGATGACCCTCTTCCCACATGAACACTTGCCAACAGGAGTCATGTGATACATATACACACCACCCTCAATGAAGTCAAACGTCCCAAGTCCTTAACTTCTTTACCCAGAGAGTGGATACACAAGGACATAAGAAATAGGAGCAGGAGTAGGCCATTCGGTCCCTCGAGCCTGCTCCGCCATTCAATAAGATCATGGCTGATCTGATCTTGACCTCAACTCCACTTTCCCGCTCTCTCCCCATAACCCTTGGCTCCCCTGGAGCTCAAATGTCTGTCAATCTCCGCCTTGAATATATTCAATGACTCCGCCTCCACAGCTCGCTGGGGTAGAGAATTCCAAAGATTCAGAACCCTCTGAGAGAAGGAATTCCTCCTCATCTCCGTCTTAAATGGGCGGCCCCTTATTCTGAAACTATGCCCCCTAGAATCTGGAACTCGCTACTACATGGAGTAGTTGAGGCGAATAGCATTTAATGGGGGGAGCGAGCCTTTGCCTCAGTGATAGCAAGCATTCCCGCCTCTGGGCCAGAAGGTGCAGCGTTCTGAACCCCACTCCAGACAGTCCTGGCCAGTGGAGTCGGAGCCCCGGCTCTGAACTCTGGGTTGACATCCAGCGGGAAACTCGAGTCCGGTGGGTGTGGGTGGCCCCCCCTCATCGTAAGGGTTGTGGGAGCCCATAAAACCCTCCCGCCGTGTAGGACTAACCACCCTATTGGCTGGTATAAGGATGGTTACGGCCATGGAAGGAGCGTTCACGTTGCGGCCTGTCAGGCTGTTAATCAGCTGGCGAATCTTTCCACTGTTCTCCAAGGGAAGAGTGAGAAGATACGAAATGATGATGATTTAAGGGGGAGTTAGCTAAGCCAAGGAGGGAGAAAGAAAGGCCCAGATATTCCGATCGCAGGCCTCCCGCGGGCGGAGGACTGCGATCTGGAAAAATCTGCGCCCTTACCTGAGGACTCCCGGGAGGCGCACAGTTCCGCTGCTGGGCCTCTCCAAACTGCCGGTGCGCAGGGCCCACGTATCCCAGGGGCGCAGGTAGTTTGCAGCGTCCCTGGGATCACGTGGGCCATGGGGAGCCAATCACAGAAGGGAATCTCCCTTCATACACTTGACAGGAAGACCTGTCAAATATATGAATGGAGATCACCCCCAAAACATAGTAAAACTTTAAATAAATTTAAAAAAAAATCACATTATTAAAATGACTTGAAAGTACAATAAATTATTTTAAACAAAACTAAATTTTTGAAAAAAATAATTAAAGTTTTTTACAGGGCTAAAAATAAACTTACCTTTTTTAAAAAGTATTTTTAAATGATAAATCAGTGGAAATTAAAAAAAAACTTTTTTCAACTCTTATCCTGGTAAAATCAGGCCTTACGCCTACGTTTAACAGGCGCAAGAATTGTAAGGGTTTTCTGCAGGCGGAGGGTCTCCAAAAAGCGGAACTCTCTGCCCGCAGAGGCCCTTCTCCAGGGCAGCCGGAGGATCTGTCAAGAGCTTACTTGACAGATCGGAAATGCCGGTTTCCAGAGCATGCGCAGTGCACGCCTGAAACCGGCATTTCCGATGTCCCTCCGGGTGGGTACACAGCGTAAAAAACTTTAATTATTTTTTTCAAAAATTTAAAGTTTTGTTTAAAATAGTTAATTTATTGTACACCGCGCGTACCCACCCATAGGGATCGGAATATTCGGCCCATTGAGAAGGTTATGCTGATCGGGTGAGATGAAATAGGGTGGGAGGAGACTCATGTGGAGCATAAACACCGGCATGGACGAGTCGGGCTGCATGGCCTGTTTCTGTGCTGTACATTCTATGTAATGTCAGAGAGGGGGCAAATAGGATGCTGAGCAGGAGTTGGGAAAACAGTCAAGGGAAGCGGTCGAAGGCATGGTCCAAGAAGGTGGGCAGAGATGTGACAAGAGTTAAGAAGAGAATTGCAGTCATCACGAAGAGAAACTCTGGTTGAGTTTTCCCCCTCCCTAGCCCAGGCCGATTCCAACATCAGCAACCGCTACACTGCCTGAGATTGTGAAATTTTAGCACAGACTGGGTACTGGACCTGGAACCTGGCCCATATGGCTACAGGGACTATCCTCAGTTGCATTTGCCAACCTGGCAACCCGCTATCTTACAAGACAGAAATTACTCGAGTATCTGGTCCGAATAAATTTTGTGCATGCTATCGCTCTCGGGGCCAGAATTCCCGTGGGGCGGAGGGTGGGTGCGGGGGTGGGGGGGTGGAGTGGGTGGTTGTCTCCCGATCGTCGACAGTAACTTTGATGGAATATCTCCAGAAGCCATGGAGAAATGGTGAAAACACCATTTTGTAGTTTAAGGCATTGTAAGGGTGAAGAGAAACACGAATCTCCTGCGACCCGGTTTCACCTGAAGGCCAAAACAGTTGTGTCCATGTATGTCTTTCCCCAGTGTGCAGTAAGTAAATTTCATACAGAGCCCCTCAAATTCCATATAAATAAATAGGCTGTGTTATTAAAAATTCACTGCCCTACTTAGTGTTTCTTTTCAACTCCGGGCTGCTAGTGGAAGTGTTGAGTAACTGAAACCTGCATAAAAAATGGAAAATGCTGGAAATACACTCTGTAAAATCTGTAAAGTAGAAAAGATGGATTCAGATGTAGACAAAATGGGAGATAAGTAAATATCGGACGGAACGAAACGAAGGGCAGGGGAGAACAGCAGGAATAGGTAGGGCTAGGGATTGTGAACAACTGTCGCAAGGAAGGAACAAATTGAGGGAAAAATTGGGTTGCTTTGCGCCTCCCGTTAGCGCCCTTGAGCGCCGGGGCTCTTTTGCCGGCACCCCGCTCCCCGGTGGTCCAGCAGGGCCCCGGTGCGTGCTGCGCCAGGCCCCTCCCCTTTTAATCAGGGGAGGGAGGCCTGCAGTACCGCGGCGCTATGTGCCGCGCGCGGGGCGCTGTTGCACGTAGCGGCGCCATATTGAATGGTGGCGCTCCAAGAGTGAGGGGGAGCGCTTCCAGTGTAAGTCTTTCTCTTGCTACTGTTCGGACCTCGAGAATTAGGAATAAGCGTAACAATGGCAGACAAGTATGTGATCAATAAAATTGGTCTTTATTCACACCACAGTTCAAAATTCAAGTGTACGTCGCAATCAATATGCACCCAATTTACCCGTACATAAAAGTACTCTCTAGCAACTTACACACTACCTCCGGGCGATTTATACCCCAAGTCAACCGTACATAAAAGCACCCTTTAACAATATCTAAGCTCTATGTCCGACTTTCATACATACTCCTTTATCTCTGGGTGATCGGTCCAGGAAAAGTCGTAAGTCGAAACATAGACTGGCCAGCTTTGTTACACGTCGTGTCGTGATATTGAATGGTAGTGCCCCAGGAAGGAGGGGGAGCACTTCCAGTAGCACCCCGCCTCCTGCTTGGGGCGCTACCATTCAATTTTCTGCGCGGGGGCGGTAGCTTCCTCAGGGCGCTAAAAGTAGCGCTCCCGGCGAAGTTAGCGCCCCAAAGGGGGGCGAGGTCCAATTATTCCAATGGGTTTAACAGCCTGTCAACAGGTTTTCCTAAAAAGTCGGAAAGAGGTGAAAAGGTTCTGGATGATAAACAAAGGCCATCTCAGTCAGGCAGTGAAGAGGAAAGCGGGAGTAAAAAATAACTTAAAATGTGTCATTTGGTAGCGCTCTCACCCCTGAATCAGAAGGTTGTGGGTTCACTCCCACGATAGACTTGCACCAAAAGGGGTAGTTTTTCCTCTTCACCGTCTGGGCAGTAATCTGGCGGAGTAGATCACCTGCCCATTGCGGAACTTGCCTGATTTTTATTCTATTGGTTTCAATGTGATGAAAATCACACTGGTTCTGTCACGAGTGGGTGATCCATTCTACATAGAAGATAGGAGCAGGAGTAGGCCATTCGGCCCCTCGAGCCCGCTCCGCCATTCAATGAGATCATGGCTGATCATCCAAATTCAGTACCCTGTCCCTGCCTTCTCCCCATATCCCTTGATCCCTTTAGCCTTAAGAAATATATCCAACTCCTTCTTGAATATATTTAATGAATTGGCCTCCACTGCCTTCTGTGGTAGAGAATTCCACAGGTTCACCACTCTCTGGGTGAAGAAATTCCTCCTCATCTCTGTCCTAAATGGCTTACCACTTATCCTTAGACTGTGACCCCTGGTTCTGGGCTCCCCGACCATCGGGAACATCTTTCCAGCATCTAGTCTGTCTAGTCCTGTTAGAATTTTATAAGTTTCGATGAGATCCCCTCTCATTCTTCTAAACTCCAGCGAGTACAAGCCCAATCGACCCAATCTTCCCTCATACGTCATTCCTGCCATCCCAGGTATCAGCCTGGTGAATCTTCGCTGCACTCCTTCCATGGCAAGAACATCCTTCCTCAGATAAGACGACCAAAACTGCACACAATACTCAAGATGTGGCCTCACCAAGGCCCTGTACAACTGCAGCAAGACATCCTTGTTCCTGTACTCAAACGCTCTCGCTACTGGTGCACAAGGACGCCCAGGTTTCGTTGCACTTCCCCTTCTCCCAATCTATTGCCATTTAGATAATAATCTGCCCTCCTGTTTTTGACACCAAAGTGGATAACCTCGCATTTATCCACGTTATATTGCATCTGCCATGCTTCTGCCCAAACACCCAACCTGTCCAAATCATACTGGAGTTTCTCGGCATCCTCCTCACAGCACACACGCCCACCCAGCTTTGTGTCATCTGCAAACTCTAGTTCCCTCGTCCAGATCATTAATATATATTGTGAATAGCTGGGGTCCAAGGACCGATCCCTGCGGTACCCAACTAGTCACTACCTGCCACTCGGAAAAAGAGCCGTTTATTCCAACTCTTTGCTTTCTGTCTGCCAACCAGTTCTCTATCCAAGTCAATACCTTGCCCCCAAGCCCATGTGCCTTAATTTTACACTCTAATCTCTTATGCGGGACCTTATCGAAAGCCTTTTGAAAATCCAAATACACCACATCCACTGGTTATCCCTTATCTATTTTACCAGTTACATCCTCAAAAAATTCCAGTAGATTAGTCAAGCACGATTTACCTTTTGTAAAGCCATATTGACTTTGTCCGATCCGGTCACCTTTTTCCAACCTTTATAATGGACTCTAGCATTTTCCCCACTACCGATGTCAGGCTTACCGGTCTGTAATTCCCCGTTTTCTCTCTACAACCCTTTTTGAACAGTGGGGTAACATTAGCTACCCGCCAATCCATGGGTACTGTTCCAGGGTCTATCGAATTTTGGAAGATGACCAGCAATGCATCTACTATTTCTAGGGCCACTTCCTTAAGTACCCTAGGATGTAGATTATCAGGCCCTGGGGATTTATCAGCCCCCAATCCCATCAATTTCCCTAACACCATTTCCCTACAAGTACTGATTTCTATCAGTTCCTCCCTTTTATTAGACCCTATGTTCCCCGACATCTTTGGGAGGTTATTTGTGTCCTCCTTTGTGAAGACAGAACCAAAGTATGTATTTAATTGGTCTGCCATTTCTTTGTTCCCCATTATAAATTCCCCTGTTTCTGACTGCAAGGAACCTGTTAGATTGTTCTGTTAGATTGCTGCCCAGGCAGTGACGATGAAAATCTACCCCGTAATTTAGGTTGACACCGAGGCAGTGCCGCATTATTGGAAGCACTGCCTGCAAGATTCAGTCTTAAGCCCAAGGCCCGTCTTCCTGCTCAGGTCAATGTAAAAGATCGCATGGTGCCACTTGAAGAAGGGCAGGGATTTCTCCTGGTGTCCTGACTGGCATCCATCCCTTTATTTGGCCATATCTTGCATTTGCTTTTTATGGGACCTTGCTCTGTGCAAATTGGCTGCTGCATCTGCTAACGTTAAGAGCAATAGTTCAGAAATGACTTTTTGGTTGTGAAATGCTTTGGGATGTCCTCAGGGTGTGATAAAAGACTATGGGGGAGAAATTCGGTATCGCCTCGTCTGGGGCGCAATTATCGGCCGGGCGCAAAGTTTAGCGCCTGGCGCTAATTATCACCTCCGACTGCAAAACTTGGCTTCTATCGCCCCTGGAGGTGATTGGAGCGCTAAATCAGGCGCTACACACCTCTCTTAAGGCGCTAACGCTGAGGAGCGAGGCGCTACCTCAGAGCGCTGGCGAAGCTCATGTGATGTCAGTCAGCAATGGAACACAGACACACTGGCGCCGGCCAGTTCTTAAAGGGGAGGGTCGATCTTGCTCTCCATCCACACCCTGCTCATTGCAGCCTTGAATCTCGGCCTGGAGAGACCTGTACATCAATTCTGTTGGAAAGAACAATGGAGAGGCCCAGGGAAAGAGCTCAGAGTGCAGCCCCCATTGTCTCTTCTAAATCGATGCAAGGAAGGTCAAATCAAAATGAACCTGCAAAGTGCTGCTCAGTACCCAAAACTCCTTCACACAGCGTTGAATCTCTCCAGAAGTCTCTCTCTCTCTCTCAGAATGCGTGGTGTAAAACTGTGGCCGACAAATAAAGGCAGGAAGTGGTTGCCTTTAAATCTCGCTCCCCCAGTCCCTGCCCGACTGCAAAACGCTCCCCTCAACCTGTCGTTGCTAGCGGCAGGCAGTAAGGCAGGGGGCGCCACTCAATATCCGGTCCGGGGCGCTACCGGGGTGTTGCACGCTCGACTGACGTCATGATCTGTGGGTGCAGGAGATCGTGGCGGTAGTGTTTAGCGCTGCTGCAAAATGTCTGGTCAATTTTGTGAGCGGCGCAAACATTGCCGCGCCCGGGCGCTAGCTGCTTTGCGCCCCAATAGCGCCCTCTTAGGGCGCTAACGGGAGGCGCAAACCAACCGAATTTTCCCCCCTATATGACTGCAAATGTGCTCTTTGTTCTTAAAATGGCACGGGATTAAATGGAAGGTGGGGGGAAGAAGGAAAAATTGTGAGAAGCTAGGGTCATGAAATAGCGTCTTTCATGACCTCAGGACGTCCCAAAGCGCTTTCCAGCCAATGAAGCACTTCTGAAGTGTAGTCACTGTTGTAATGTAGGAAATGCAGCAGTCAAGTTGGGCACAGCAAGCTCCCACAACCATCAATGTGACAATGACCAGATCATGTATTTTAGTTTGCTGAAGTCAATATTCTGGCCGGAGGTCTCCAGAATGCCGAGGACAATGATGGGAAACTGTTGCTGAAGTTTCCTTTGAACTTGGTTGGAGCAGTATCGGAAGCTGAAGGTCCAAGTGTCACAATAGCAAAATACTGCGGATGCTGGAAATCTGAAATAAAAACAGAAAATGCTGCAAACACTCAGCAGGTCAGGCAGCGTCTGTGGAGAGGGAGAGAGAGAGAGTTAACATTTCAGGTTCTGACGAAGGGTCATCGACCTGAAACGTTAACTCTGTTTCTCTTTCCATAGACTCTGCCTGACCTGCTGAGTGTTTCTGCCGCAAATATCACCATGGCTTCTTCCTATCTGATCTGTGGGTCCCCAATCAGTGTCCAGTGCATTAAGGTGTGATTAACAATATTCTGCTTTAATGGATAGCTAGAGTCTCAGCTTTCCTTAATCGGCTTCTCTTTGATAACTGGGTAGAATTGGTCTTAAGAGATAAAGAGCAGATATTGATTGCCATGCGTGTTCAAGCTGAAACATTGCCTCATCATTCAAACATCAATTATCTAATGCGCCGGTGAGCTGCAGATGAAGTATTCTGTCCTGAGACTTGGCATGGTTTTATCTAAATATATATAAGGCACAGCAGATAGTTTCTAAACTGGTAATCCACTGTCAGAAGCAAGCTCGGGTTACTATCGAATCATAGAATGATACAGCACAGGAGGAGGACTTTGGGGCCATCGTGCCTGCCCTGGCGCATCAAAAGAGCTGTCCAAATGTCCCATTCCCCCTGCCCTTTTCTCCTAAGCCCTGCATATTTTTCCTCTTCAAGTATTCATTCAATTCCCTTTTGAAAGTTACTATTGAATCTGCTTCCACCACCCTTGCAGGCAGTGTGTTCCAGATAACTCGCTGCGTAAAAAAAAATCCTCAACTCCCCTCTGGTTCTTTTGCCAGCTATCTTAAATCTGTGTCTTCTGCTAACTGACTCTTCTACCGTTTCTCCTTATTAACTCTATCAAGTCCCCTCATGATTTTGAATACCTCTATGATTTTGAACACCTGAGATTGCTGCACTGCCGGAGGCGCCGCCTTTCGGAGGAGACGTTAAACCGAGGCCCCGCCTGATCTCTCAGGTGGACGTAAAAGATCCCACAGCCACTATTTCGAAGAAGAGCAGGGGGAGTTCTCCCTGGTGTCCTGGCCAATAGTTATCCCTCGACCAACATAACAAAAACAGATTATTTGGTCATTATCACATTGCTGTTTGTGGGAGCTTGCTGTGCGCAAGTTGGCTGTCACGTTTCCCACATTACAACAGTGACTACACTTCTAAAGTACTTCATTGGTTGTAAAGCGCTTTGAGACGTCCGGTGGTCGTGAAAGGCGCTGTATAAATGCAAGTCTTCTTCTTCTATTAAATCTCCCCTTAGCCTTCTCTGCTCTAAGGAGAACTACCCCAGCTTCTCTAGTCTCTCTCAGTAACGGAAGTCCCTCATCCCTGATATTATTCGAGTAAATCTCCTCTGCACCCTCTCTAAGGCCATGACGTCCTCCCTAAATGATAGCACCAATAATGTCAGGCCGCATACCAAGAAGGAGGCTCCTCCTGTTATTAGGTGCCAGGTACAAAATATCACCACAGAGAGTTCCCCTCGAAAGCCAGCACAGAAAGAGCTGCGTACTGATCTCAGACCATTCTGGAGACAGGCGCGTTAGCACTAAATTGGTGCTAAATTGGAAATGTGTATTGCAAATGGAAATATTACACTGAGGCAGTCGGGGTGCGTTTCTTCATGGGGCAATGTCGAGGGAGGTATTCTCTGCCTCTAATCTATGCTGTACCTGATTTGGGAGTGCTTACGTACTGAGGCAGTAAAGTCTTTTTCTTGTTGAGCAGTGTAGAGGGAGCTTTGCTCTGCATGTAATCTCTTCTTTATCTGACCTAGATGGCAGTTTAGATCGAGTTTTACTCTGTTTTTTAAGCCGTATCATAGCTGACCGAGAAGTGATGATGGGGCAAGTGCAGAGGGGAGCTTTACTCTGCTTCCAACCCTCTCTCTCTTAGGCAGTCCATCGGAACCGAGGATGACTTGTTTCCATGCTAAAAATGAGTTCTCAGGTGACTGATGAGTCCAATGCGGGACCTACAGTCTCTGTCACAGGTGGGGCAGACAGTGGTTGAAGAGGCGGGTGGGCGGGGTGCTTGGGTTGACGTGCGTTCCTTTCACTGTTTGCGCTTGGCTTCCGCTTGCTCCCGGCGAAGAGTCTTGAGGTGTTCGGCACCTTCCCGGATGCTTCTCCTCTACTTTGTGTGGTCTTGGGCCAGGGATTCCCAGGTGTCGATGGGGATGTTACACTTTTTCAAGGAGGCTTTGAGGGTGTCCTTGAAGGGTTTCCTCTGCCCACCTGGGATTCTCTTGCCGTGTTGGAGCTCCGAGTAGAGCGCTTGTTTTGGGAGTCTCGTATTGGGCATGCAGATGATGTGGCCCGTCCATCAGAGCTGATCGAGCATGGTCAAAGCTTCGATGCTGGATATGTTGGCCTGAGCGAGAACACTGACGTTGATGCGCCTATCCTGCCAATGGATTTGCAGGATCTTGCGGAGGCAGCGTTGGTGGTACCTCTCCAGTGCTTTGAGGTGCCTGCTGTACATGGTTCATGTCTCTGAAGCATACAGGAGGGCGGGTATCATTGCTGCTCTGTAGACCATGAGCTTGGTGGTGGGTTTGAGGTCCTGGTCTTCAAACACTCTCTTCCTCAGGCGACCGAAGGCTGCACTGGCACACTGAAGGCGGTGTTGGACTTCGGCATCGATGTCTGCCCTTGTTGACAGTAGACTAGAGCAGTGTAGAGGGAGCTGTGCTCTGCATGTAATCTCTTCTTTATCTGACCTAGAAGGCAGTTTAGATCGAGTTTTACTCTGTTTTTAAGCCGTATTATAGCTGACCGAGGAGTAATGATGGGGCGAGTGCAGAGGGGAGCTTTACTCTGCTTCCAACCCATACAACAGCTGACCTACGAGGGATGACGGGGCAGAATAGAAGGAGTTTCACTGTTGTCAACCCATACTGTAGCTGGCCTGGGAGGGATCAATGCGGGCAAAGTGGTAAAGCATTCATTTGTTGGTCTATTATCCCACATTACAACAGTGACTCCACTTCAAAAGTACTTCATTGGCTGTGAAGAGCTTTGAGACGTCCGGTGGTCGTGAAAGGCGCTATAGAAATGCAAGTCTTTCGTTTTTCTTTTTATGACCTCCCTCACTTCACTGAGCCCCTCCCCTGCCAAACGACAGGCTGTTCCCAGCCCCCTACTCGCTTCTTAATCTGTTTCATTTCCTGCTTTTTTTTTCTCAGTCCTGACGAAGGGTCTTCGACCTGAAACGTTGATTCTGTTTCTCTCTCCACGGATGTTGCCTGGCCTGCTGAGTTTTTCCAGCGTTTCCTGTTGTTATTGCAGGCTTTTCAACTTCCTTATTGAGTCAGGCACTCAGTCAAAGACTGAAACTCAATTTTGTTGACGGAACTGGTAAGTTATGATCCCTCTTGTTACGAAATCAAAGGAACATTTCTTCATAAATGAGCCTCTTGATATGAAAATTACCCTTGGAATGGAAATCTCAGGCACAATTGCCTGGTGTCACAGATACGAATGGAGGTTGCCGTAGCAACATAAAGTGACTTGGGGGGAAAAAGAAAATTGCAGGCTTCCTCACCTTAGATTGGCCGTGAGTAGGGGAGGGTGACCTTAGGGGGTGGGGGAAAGTAGGTGAAATATTCACCAGATGGGTGAAACGTCACTTATTTTGAAGCATGAATGAATGATCCATTTACAACAGCATCTTTGCAAACGTGTGATTTTTCAGAAGGCAATTTCATTCATGAGCAATTAGCCAAGGGGAAAACACAGTAATAAAATCAGAGAGCCGTCAAAGTTTACCGCGATGAAGGATGCTATTCAGCCCATCCAGTCTCTCCTGGTTATAGAAACATAGAAACATAGAAGATAGGAGCAGGAGTAGGCCATTCGGCCCCTCGAGCCTGCTCCGCCATTCAATGCGATCACGGCTGATCATCCAAATTCAGTACCCTGTCCCTGCCTTCTCCCCATATCCCTTGATCCCTTTAGCCTTAAGAAATATATTTAACTCCTTCTTGAATATATTTAATGAATTGACCTCAACTGCCTTCTGTGGTAGAGAATTCCACAGGTTCACCACCCTCTGGGTGAAGAGATTCCTCCTCATCTCAGTCCTAAATGGCTTACCCCTTATCCTTAGACTGTGACCCCTGGTTCTGGACTCGCCCACTATCGGGAACATCCTTCCTGCATCTAGTCTGTCTAGTCCTGTTAGAATTTTATAAGTTTCAATGAGATCCCCTCTCATTCTTCTAAACTCCAGCGAGTATAAGCCAAATCGACCCAATCCCTCCTCATATGTCATTCCTGCCATCCCAGGTATCAGTCTGGTGAATCTTCGCTGCACTCTCTCCATGGCAAGAACATCCTTATAACAACAACAAGTAGCATTTATCTAGCACCTTTAACGTAGTAAAACATCCCAAACGCACCTCACAGGAGCGTTACAAAACAACATTTGACACAGAGCCACATAAGGAGATGTTAGGACAGACGACCAAGGAGCGTCTTAAAGGAGGAGAGAGGCGGAGAGGTTTAGGGAGGGGAATTCCAGAGCTCAGGGCCTTGGTTGCTGAAGGCACGGCCGCCAATGGTGGAGCGACAAAAATCAGGGATCTGCAAGAGGCCAGAATAGGAGGAGCGCAGAGATCTTGGAGGGTTGCAGGGCTGGAGGAGCTTACAGAGATAGGGAGGGGCTGAGGCCATGGAGAGATTTGAAAACAAGCATAAGAATTTTAAAATCTGCTTTAAACGTTTATTTTCTCTTCCCATTAAAAGACGCAACAGTCACTGCCTCAGCCAGTCCCTGTGACAAAGCATTCCATTCTCGAACAGTCATCTGCATAAAGAAATCTCTTCAACTCTCACTCTCTTAGTAACAATTTTAAATGCATGATCCTTCCTCATTCTCTCTTTTTTTTAACTGGAACTGGAAGTTTACCCACAGATATCGTCACACTGCCCACTAAGGACTGCTCAATCCCTGTTCCAGTATACGTTGGGTGGCAGATTTGGGAATGTCCATAGCCTCGCCCCCCCTCGCTATCTCTGTAATCTCCTCCCATCCCACAACCCTCCGAGATCTCTGCGCTCCTCCAATTCTGGCTTCTCGAGCATCCCTGATTTTAATCGCTCCAACATTGGCGGCCGTGCCTTCAGCTGCCTGGGCCCTAAGCTCTGGAATTCCCTCCCTAAACCTCTCCGCCTCTCTACCTCTCTTTCTTCCTTTAACACCCTCCTTAAAACCTACCTCTGTGACCAAGCCCCTGCCCTAATACCTCCTTATGTGGCTCGGTGTCAAATTTTGTTTGATAATCGCTCCTGTGCAGCGCCTTGGGACGTTTTACTACGTTAAAGGCGCTACATAAATACAGGTTGTTGCTGTTGTTGAATGGGCTGCGCCGTGTTAAATATACTCGTGTGTTGTTGCTTGAAGGAAGTGCAGATCTTTGCTTAGACACTGATGAAATTCATGCGGTATTTATCTGATTTCAAAGTATTGTTTAGTGCAGCAAGGTTGCAGCCCTCTAAAATCAATGTCTCCTGCCTTCGCACGTCTGGTAGCCGGTGTAATTATACAGTGTCACACTGGAGTGAAACAGCTGCACTCCACCTTTCTTTGGAGCAGAAATAGAGGATACCTTTTGAGAAGCGGCAGACTTTTACGAAAAATAATCCATTGAGTGGCACAGGGGTTGCAGACCTCATAATGTCCGCAAACGTAGGTGGAATATATCGACGGGGCCAACGGCGGTTTATTTTCTGTAATCTGCCATTGTGCTGACGTGCTGCTCATTTCTAATTTGAGCCGGCTGTTTTCTTAATCTGCTTTGTTCCAGTGTTCTCTCCGTCCGCTGGGTGCCTGCTCTGCCCGGGTTAGCTCACCCGAGTGTCTTTCTGATGAGATGTTAAACCGAGGTCCCGCCTTCCCCTTCAGGTGGATGTCAAAGGTCTCGTGGCACTATTTCGATAGAAGAGCAGGGGGAGTTCTCCCCACCACCCGCCCGGTGTCCTGGCCAGTATTTATCCCTCAACTAACACCTAGGGGGCGATTTTGCCAATGGGGGCGTGTTGGAGGCGGGACTACTGCTTGTCGGGTTTTAGTCCCGCCTCCATCGACTTGTGGCCAACCCACGCTATTTTCCCTTGATTGACCTTGTTAAGCCCCGCCCAGCGGGCTGAGCAGGCCAAGTAAGGGGAAGCCGGTTACAGAGAACGTCAGCGTATGACGTTTCATCTGTCAAAAATTTTTGACAGATGAATTGTCATTGTTTGACAGTTCTGTGAAGCTGTCAAACACAGACATTCTCTGTTGTTTGATGAGTTCTTGTATTCAAGACTCATCAGATCTATTTTGTGAGTAGAAATTAGATGGCTGTTGCATCGGAGAATGCAGCAGCCGTCTGTAATCTCTGCCAGTGAGATGCGAGAGTCTCCAGTTCCCCAACAGTTGAAGCCTGCAGGAAGAAACAAAGGTAAGTAAACATTTTCTATCACTTTCCACTCACCTCACATACTTATCTCTCCACACTTGCACCCATCACTCACCTCCACAGCGCACTTTTGCACCTCTCCGACCCTCGGTGACCCTGGCGGGGTTTCCCAATGTTGGGAAGCCCGCGCCTCTGGTGGAATAATGGGGATAATCCTCTTAAGTGCCTGTTACCTACCTGTTAACAGGCAGTTAAGTGGCTGTAACCCCTTTCCCGCCTCCAGGAGACGGGACCCGGTGCGGGACGGCTACCCTCCTCCTGGGAAGATGGTACGGAGGTGGGTTGGGGGCGGGACGGGCACCCACCCCCAGATTCTGCCATTTTCCCGGCTCCAAACCTGCCTCCCCAGGGCTGGCAAGATCGCGCCCCTAAACACAGAGGATCTGGTCATTTATCACATTGCTGTTTGTGGGAGCTTGCTGTGCGCAAATTGGCTGCCGTGTTTCCCACATTACAACAGCGACTTGACTTCAGAAAGGTACTTCATCGGCTGTAAAGCGCTTTGGGACGTCCTGAGGTTGTGAACAGTGGCAATTTTGGACGGATTTGTACTGAGCCGTTGACTAGTTTTGTGCTGTGGGGAGAAGAGGAGAGCGAGCTTTAGTCTGCAACTGTCTGTGCTGTACTTGACCTGGAAGTACTTGATGTGAGGCTGGGTCCCTGTTCTTCTCCTCAGAGGAAACACACCTCACCTTGTTGAGCACAAAAAGGTTCACCAAGAACAATCGGGAGGAAGGGTATTTTATCATGGAAGACACACGGAGGAGCCCAAACCTGTCCTCACTAGATGGTCACATAGACACGATGGACTGGATTTTCATTGAGGAGGCGGGTAGGAGGCGGGACTACAACTTTCGGGGTTGTAGTCCCACCTCCATTGAGTTCTAGCCAACCCACGCGATTTTGACTTGATTGACCTTGTTGAGCCCACCCAGCGGGCTCAGCAGGCCAATTAAGGGCCACCCGGCAACAGGTGATGTCACAGATTGACATTTCATCTGTCAAGACCTTTTGACAGATGAAATATCAGCGTTTGACAGCTCTTTGAAGCTGTCAAACACTGACAATCTGTACTCTAAGTTAATTCCTTCCTCTCAGGCTGATTTAGAGATCTCCCCGGAACAGAAAGCTGAATGCTGCAACTATTGACAGCTCGCGGCCATTCTGCTTTCTGTGCCGGTGAGATGAGGGGCTCCCGAGACCTGAAGGAAGGAAGGCTGTAAAGGTAAGTAATGTAAGTAAAACTTCTTTAAACACTTTACACACACCAAACACACTTACCTCTGCACTCATGCACCCATCACTCACCTGAACACCGGACATCGCGAACCCTCCAAGCCCTTCAGCCCGACGGTCCGCCTCGTTAACTTGGCGTGGTTTGGAGTCGTCGGGAATCCCACATTTCACCAATGAAGATAGGGATTAGGCTAAAAACTGCCTGTTAACTACCTGTTAACAGGCAGTTAATTGGCACTAATCCCCTTCCCGCCTCGGGGAGGCGGGTCCCAGTGCGGGTCGGGTACCCGCCTCCTTTGAAACTGGCATGGAGGCGGGTTGGGGGCGGGAAGGGTTCGTGCTCCCCAATTTTGGGATTTTAACCCCACACAGGCCTCCAATCCCGCCTCCACTGCCCGATGAAAATCCTGCCCGATATCCAGCAAGAGTCGCTGGTAAGTCCAGGGCGCTGAGGCTAATTGTAGCCTCTAACTACTTCTATGGTTGCGATAGGCTAACAGCACAGATTGGGGATTTGGATTATCCTGGGCTGAATGACACCAATCATCGGGGAGCTGATTAATATTTTTAATATTGGTTGCTTTTTGTTATTTTTTAAAAACATTTTGTGGTGGGGCGGTGAATTTTGCTCATCCAAGGCTGGGATAGAGTATCGATAGAGGTACAGTGAGGCTGGGAGACACTGGAAGGTTTTGCTGGGGACAAGGGCATCAAAGGTGGAGGAGAAGGAACGGCTGAGCAAATCAACAGATGTAGAGGTATCGTGGTGAATGGAGGGCGAAAGTTGGGTAGTTAGGTGTTTGAAAGTTTCGTTGTAAACAACTTGATGGTAGACACAGAAAGAAGTGGTGGTTCTGGGGGATGTGGGTAGCGAGGCAGGCAAAGATGTGGTCGAAACTGGACTTGTCCCTGATTGAGATCATGGGATAGAGAGAGGCCACGGGGGAATGGCAAGGTTGAGGAGGTGGCCATGATTCTGGGTCGGAGAGTTTATTTGGAGGAAGAGGTTCAGGAGGACAGGAAGGTGGTGAGTTCAGAGAGAGAGAAAGAGCAAGGGGAGCTGAGATGGAGATTGAAATCAGTGAGGGCGAGGAGTGGCTTGGAGGAGAAAGGAGGGAGGGCAACTCAGGGTTGGGCTTGGGGGGTAGTAGTCAATGAGGATTGCAAAGTAAAAGCAAGAGGGATGACATGGGGTAAGATGCTTGAAGGAGGACAAGGTACCAGAGCAGTAGGGAGAGAGACTGGTGATTTGGGTGGGGCAGGTAGTGGAATGTATAGCATGGTAGGGAGACTTCGGTAAGGTGCAAGGATGGAAAGGAGGTTGCTGAGTTATGTCTCCAATGGGTGCTCTGGGCGAGAAGGTCAGCTAATGGGAAGTATGGAGTTGCTGCTCATAAGGAGGCAGTGACACATGCTTTGATGCGCCCTTAGGAGAATGCCTAGAGAAGTACAGAGGATAGCAATGGGTTAATTCAAGGGGCCAGGGGATGGGGGGCAAGTCAGGTCTGGGACAGTGATAGCATAGTAGGAAGGCAGAGGAATAGTGATGGGTTGGGTTAGGGATTTTGAGGATGGCAAAGTACCTGGGTAGAGAGAAAAGGAAAGTGGCATTGCCGAGTGACAGGAAGGGAGGAGAAAGAAGAGAGAAGAGCCCGAGAGAAAAAAGAGAGATAGGCTCAGATCTGGGGCGGCAGTCAAAATGCCCATGTAAGTAAACACAAAGGGAATTCAGGTTACATAGACATGGCAGAGATTGGGCGAGACATGTCATGGCCATAAACAAAGAGAAGATGACATGAAACAATCCAGAGTTAAAGCCTGAGGACCTGTGGGGAGATGAAGTCGACTAGTAGACAGTGTAGATAACTTGGAATGTCCGTGGTCCACTGTCCAGGTTTTTGCAGTCAGTAGTGGAGAGAGGGTCTGGATCTAGAAACCTTGCATCTTCCATCCCCTTTAAAGAGAGTCTCACCCTCGGGCGCCTTTTTAATAAAAACGAAAGAGTTCCGGGGATGATTCCATGGTCCCGTGTTCCCACCAGCTAAGCCTGCTCACGAGGAACTCGGGGCGGACGCGAGCCTGTGGTGGGTGCCTTCCCCATGACCAGCATCGGTCGGGTTAAAATGGCAGGCCCCAGCGCGCCGGGAAGGCTGCGGGAAATGCCCGACCGCCATTTAAACCATCCGCCTGCCCCATTCCCGCCGTGCGGGCAGGGTTAAAATTGGACCTATAATCTCTGGGTTGGCAGTCAAGTACTGTACTTGGCCATGTACAGTTACAGAGAAGACTGTGAGCTGTATATATTTCAAAAAAATATCTTTAATAACCCAGAGATTTTCACATTCATGTCTGTAAAATGGGACAGCCCACCGTTTGATACTTTTATTATATTGATCTGTAGCTGATCTTGATTCCAGGTCGCTGGAAGCCAGCCAGCATTGCAGACGGGCTAAATCTTTCCACGAAGTATTAAATCTAGCCTGCTATTGTGAAGCACAGTAGGTCATCTACAGAGAACCCACAATCATCATTTTCCCAGTTGCTTCCAATCGATTGCATTTCTTTTTCATTTTATTATGGCTGCCAAGTGCCTCCATTTTTTACAATCGTGCTGTTGTCAGCAAAGCTTCGCATTTATTAGGGAGATGCTTTCGTGTGTGCTATTCGGAAAGTTTTTCAAAGCGTGAGCATTTCTGTGTGTGTGTGTGTGTACATGCGCCCATGAATTACGGCTGTGTCTATGCTTACCTCGTCATTTTTCCTGCGGGACCTTTTACAGGCAATTCAGAAAGATAAGTTTGATCTGATTAAAATGGTGAACATAAGAATCTAGGAGCAGGAGTCGGCCATTTGGAGAGCAGAGTTCGAATAAACGGGTCTTTTTCCGAGTGGCAGGCAGTGACTAGTGGGGTACCGCAGGGATCGGTCCTAGGACCCCAGCTATTCACAATATATATTAATGATCTAAACGAGGGAACTAGATGTAATATCTCCAAGTTTGCAGATGACACAAAGCTGGGTGGGCGTGTGTGCTGTGAGGAGGATGCCGAGAAACTCCAGTATGATTTGGACAGGTTGGGTGATTGGGCAGAAGCATGGCAGATGCAATATAAGGTGGATAAATGCGAGGTTATCCACTTTGGTGTCAAAAACAGGAGGGCAGATTATTATCTGAATGGCAATAGATTGGGAAAAGGGGAAGTGCAACGAGACCTGGGTGTCCTTGTGCACCAGTCACTGAAGGTAAGCATGCAGGTGCAGCAGGCGGTTAAGAAGGCAAATGGTATGTTGGCCTTCGTAGCGAGAGGGTTCGAGTACAGGAACAAGGATGTCTTGCTGCAGTTGTACAGGGCCTTGGTGAGACCACATCTTGAGTATTGTGTGCAGTTTTGGTCATCTTATCTGAGGAAGGATGTTCTTGCCATGGCGGGAGTGCAGCGAAGATTCACCAGGCTTGTTAAGTTTGTGAATTATTTAGTTAATTAAAACACAGACTAATGAGTAACAATAAAAACAGCTCTTTACTGGTTGGAGGTAGGGACTATACTGAATACAAGATTACTGCACAGTGCTTATATACCGGTGTGTTCACCCCCGGTATTACGTCTACAGCAGCCTGAGAAAGTAGTACATCTCTTAAGGTGGAACAGGCTTAAGCTCTCTTAAGGTGGAACAGGTTACATACACAACACTCCTCCCTTCTTAGCTTTATAGTCATCCCCCCCATTTAACATAACGTAATAACATATATACATATATAACTTCATGTTTAACGTAACATATCACAGATTCAGTCTCTGCGGAAAACAGTTCACAGATTCAATCTCTGTGGTGTAGTCGGTTCACGTTACTCATTCAATAGTCCTTTCATGGATTTAACAGCTTGAACTTCCGAACTGATTTGGCTCCGTTCGGAGGGACCACGTGTGTGATCTGGTAGAGGTGATAATGGTTCAGATGGGTCATCTTCTGTTTTTACTTTTCCTTTTCTGCTTCTTGGAGACTCTCTGGCTCCATTGTCAGCTGCCACAGCTGCCAGCTGCATGCGCAGTTCCTCCTTCTCTTCCTCCTGTTTCCGTCGTAGAGCCAGCTTCTCCCGATGTTCCGTAGACTTTTGGTGCTCCTCCATGATTTCTGCACTTTGGGAGTCGAAGTTACAAGCTGGGCAGGACAGGACATCGTAATATTCGGTGTCGTCCACCAGGTCATGGTAATATTCGGTGTCGTCCTGAGCTAGACCAGTGAGAGGGTCGTCTATTTCCTCCATACCCAGCTGGACGTTAGCCAGCTCTTGTTCCAAATCCAGACATCTTTCCTGAAGAGACTTCTTCATGTGTACCTCTGCATCCAGCTTTTTCTGGGCTTTCAGCAAGTCGTTTACTAGTGACCTCATTTGTGATTTTAATACTTCAACTTCCTTTGGAGATTGATTGATCGGACTATGCAATCCCTCTACCGGAGCAGCTGTTTCAGCGGTCTGTTGTTCTACATTGACGTGAGTCAGCGTACTTTTGGCATCCAATGGCTGCTCTGTTGCAGTCGTTTCAGTCTGTGTCGTCACATCAGCCATCTCAATGACTTTTGAGAGCTCCGAACCCTTTTCCTTTGAAGATCGCAGCTCGTGTTCAAGTTTTTCCCATTTCAGAGTCTTGTCCCTCAGCATATGAAGGAGTTGGCTGACCGTTAACTCTTCTGACACCAGATTATGGCACGCACCTTCAGAACCTGAATCAGCTTTGATTCGTTCGGCCTCCTCGCGCAGATGGTTGGTGTGCTCCTGCTCCATTTTCTCCATCAGTTGCTTCTGTTGACTTTCCAGATTCTCCCACTCTGTAACAAAGAACTTTTTTATTTCATTCATCTCTTGCTCAAAACGGCGAATCATTTGTTCTAATTGCTGTTGTAGTTTGAAATGGAGTTGAGTTCGAGCCCAGTGTCCCTCAAAAATGTGCATATCAGTAGACTTGACAGACTCAGAATTCTCTGTTAAACTATGTTGTTGTTGCTCAGTGGAATTCTGTGCTGAAACTTTGTCTTTTGCACATGGGTTGGTCTTACCATCATCAGTTCTAGAGTCTGGGCTGATTATCTGCACCGAGTTCTCACTCTTTATGGCTTTTAGCGAATGCCAGTCCATATTTATGTTTCTAAACCACTCCCGGCCTAGTAGTGGTGGACCTCCCTCCGGTAGCACATATAAGTCCATTATTTGACTTCCTTCGCCCTTGTTGGCCACTGCAACCTTTATTGTCCCGATGGGGTACACTCTCTGCCCCGTGTAGGTTGTCAATATAATCTCCGTATCCTGTAGGGGAATATGTTGGAATAACCTTCTGTAATCTTTCTTATTCATGACCGACAATGCCGATCCAGTGTCCAATTCCATTTTTACTTGGACTCCTTCTATCTGAAGAGTAACCCAAATTGTCTGGAGGTCTGCACCCTTACCAACGTTGAGTACCCTTAAGCTAGCCAGTTCAATACTGCTTGCGTCTGAATCGGACTCCTGTTCGACCACCTTGTGTACCTTTGCGTATTTCCCTTGCGGTGACTTCTTGTTGCTGGTCTTCTTCGCTGACCTGCATACTCTAGCTATATGTCCAAGCCTACCACAAGTTCTACATTCTTGGTTTTTAAACCAACACTGGTTCTGATCATGCGTTGTCTTTCCACAACGATAACATTTGCCAGAACTCACACCCAATTTGTGTGCACTGAGCTCCGGTGACCGTAGCTGCATTACTGCCGTGCCTCTCGCTGCGGCTTCGTGTGCTGCTGCCATAGTGACCGCCTTCTCAAGCGTCAGCTCATTCTCCTCGAGCAGTCGCTTTTGTGTATCCTGTTTAAATAAACCACACACAAATTTGTCTCGAAGTGCCTCTGTCAGTCCCGTTCCAAACTGGCAATATTTCGCTAATTTACGCAATTCCAGCAAATATTCAGCATTGCTTTCATGCTGCAGCTGCCTTCTGTCGTAAAATTTAAATCGTTCCGCTAGCATCAGCGGCGTGGGGTTTAGATGATCTTTCAGGACAGTAACAATCTCATCGAACGTCTTATCCGCCGGTTCATCTGGTGATAACAGGTGTTTCAATTGCCCGTATGTCTTCGCACCCATTAAATTTAATAATGTTAGAGCTTTATCTTGGTCACGAATTTTATTGGCCTTACAATAATTTTTTACTCTTTCAACATTTTTGGCCCAATCTTCGAGGTCACTATCAAAGGTGCTAATACTCCCGTGTTTAGGCATTGTAGATTTGCAATTTCTCAGATTTTATTTTCTTTACTTGTTATCAAAGATGGCGGCTTCCCGCTCTTGCCGTCGTCCTCCGCCCACAAAATGGCGGTTTTCCCGCGCTTGGCGGTCTTCACCCGTCCCCCGACGCCGTCTCCCTTCAGCCCCCGAGTGCGGCCCTTATCTTCGCCGCGATCGCCCGAGTGCGGCCCTTATCAGCGGATGCGATCGATGGCCCGGCTGCGCCTCGCACTTGAAAGCGGCCCGGCCCTTATCTGCCGATCGCTATCGCCCTGTACCTCTCTTCCCCAGTCCTGTCTTCTACTCCGGTTCACAAGCTGATGGAGGCTTCAGGGTCCTAATGCCTGTCGCTTCCAGTGGGGTGGTGAGTGGTGAGGTTTGAAACCTCTCTTCAACCGCCGTGGAATAACTGCCGCAGGGTAAGAACCTGACTCGTCGCCAGTGTTAAGTCTGTGAATTATTTCGTTAATTAAAACACAGACTAATGAGTAACAATAAAAACAGCTCTTTACTGGTTGGAGGTAGGGACTATACTGAATACAAGATTACTGCACAGTGCTTATATACCGGTGTGTTCACCCCCGGTATTACGTCTACAGCAGCCTGAGAAAGTAGTACATCTCTTAAGGTGGAACAGGCTTAAGCTCTCTTAAGGTGGAACAGGTTACATACACAACAAGGCTGATACCTGGGATGGCAGGAATGACGTATGAGGAGAGATTGGGTTGATTAGGCTTATACTCGCTGGAGTTTAGAAGAATGAGGGGGGATCTCATTGAAATTTATAAAATTCTAACAGGACTAGACAGACTAGATGCAGGAAGGATGTTCCCGATGGCCGGGGAGTCCAGAACCAGGGGTCACAGTCTAAGGATAAGGGGTAAGCCATTTAGGACAGAGATGAGGAGGAATTTCTTCACCCAGAGAGTGGTGAACCTGTGGAATTCTCTACCACAGAAGGCAGTAGAGGCCAATTCATTAAATATATTCAAGAAGGAGTTAGATATATTTCTTAAGGCTAAAGGGATCAAGGGATATGGGGAGAAAGCAGGGACAGGGTACTGAATTTGGATGATCAGCCATGATCTCATTGAATGGCAGAGCAGGCTCGAGGGGCCGAATGGCCTACTCCTGCTCCTATCTTCTATGTTTCTATGTTTCTATTTGGCCCCTCGAGCCTGCTCCGCCATTCAATCAGACCAAGGCTGATCTTCCACCTCAACTCCACTTTCCCGCCCCGATCCCCATATCCCTTGATTCCCCTAGAGTCCAAAAATCTATCGATCTCTGTCTTGAATATACTCAACGACTGAGCCTCCACAGCCCTCTGGGGTAGAGAATTCCAAAGGTTCACCGCCCTCTGAGTGGAGAAATTGCTCCTCATCTCAGTCTTAAATGGCTGACCCCTAATCCTGAGACTGTGCCCCCTAGTTCTAGACTCTCCAATGAAACAACAATAACTCGCATTTATCTAGCGCCCGTAATGTAGAAAATCATCCCAAGGCATTTCACGGAAGCGGAATCACAAAAATTGAACCTGAGCCAAAGGAGGATTAAAAGGTTGGTCAAAGAGGTAGGTTTTAAAGAGGGTCTTAAAGGAGGAGAGAGAGGTGGAAAGGTGGAATATAGGAACATTCAGCCCCCTCAAGCCTGTTCTGCCATTTAATTAGATGATGGTTGATCTGTACCTCAACTCCATTTACCGCCTTTGCTCCATATGCCTGGATACCCTTACCTAACAAAAATCTATTGGCTTAGGGAGGGAATTCCAAAGCTTAGGGCCTAGATGGCTGAATCTCTGCCCACCAGTGGTGGGGGGCGGAAGGGCCAGAATTGGAGGAGCACAGAGATCTCGGCGGGTTATAGCACTGGAGGAGGTTATCATAGAATCATAGAATGGTTACAGCACAGAAGGAGGCCTGGTGACTTACCTACTGATGTAATAAAACTCACTACGCACTTGGTTCGAGTATAAAGCAAGGCTTTAATCAACTTGTTTCAAAACATGGAGGTCTAGTTATCTTTCACTAGTTCCTGTTTACAAAATGTCCTGGGCAAGCTGGGGCCCACGCCCGAGTATTTATACTCCTTGGACGGCGCCACCAGCTGGCCGTCCAGTGTTATTTCATGAGTCTTTCTTCATGGATCATAAGATTCATAACACCTACTTTAAGTTCAGACAGCCTTTCTAGTACCTCGTCTTTATCAATTCTTATCCCATCCAGTATCTCCACTACCTCCTCCTTCACTATATCTATGACAGCATCTTCTTCCTTGGTGAAGACAGATGCAAAGTACTCATTTAGTACCTCAGCCATACCCTCTGCCTCCATGCATAGGTCTCCTTTTTGGTCCCTACTCTGCCCCAACCCTCCTCTTACTACCCGTTTACTATTTATATGCCTATAGAAGATTTTTGGATTACCCTTTATGTTGGCTGCCATTCTATTCTCATACCCTCTCTTTGCCCCTCTTATTTTCTTTTTCACCTTTCCTCTGAACTTTCTATATTTAGCCTGATTCTCAGATGTATTCCCGACCTGACATCTGTCGTACGCGCGCTTTTTCTGCTTCATCTTACTCTCAATCTCTTTCGTAGGTTACAGAGATAGGGAGAGGACGAGGCCATGGAGGGATTTGAAGAATTTTAAAATCGAGGCGTTGCTGGACCGGGAGCCAATGTAGGGTCAGCGAGCACAGGGGTGATGGGTGAACGGGACTTGGTGTGAGTTAGGATATGGGCAGCAGAGATTTGGCTGAACACATATTAACACATATAAACACATATTAATATCTCCATTACCACCATTGTAATGAACTGGATTGTAATCTACTCCCAGAGGTGAAAGGCCAGGTCTGATCCACTGTAGCAGCCAGTCCCAGGGGGTGAAAGGTCAGTTCCAATGATAAAAGACCAGTGCCTAAAAGATTGGATAGGCTGGGTCACATGAATCTTGTCATTCATGTGGAAATGACTTATGAAATAATACTGGGTGGCCTGCTGGTGGCGCTGTCCAGGGAGAGTATAAATACTCGGGCATGGGCCCAGCTTGCTCAGGACATTCTTTAACAGGAACTAGTGAAGGACACAACTAGATCTCCATGTTGAAAAACAGTTGATTAAAGCCTTGTTTAATACTCAGACCAAGTGTCTAGTAGTTTTCTTACGTCACTGGGGTTGTTTTCTTTGGAACTGAGGGAAGACCCTAATTGAGGTGTATAAAATTATGAGGGGCCTAGATAGAGTGGACAGGAAGGACCTATTTCCCCTAGCAGAAGGGTTAATAACCAGGGGGCATGGATTTAAAGTAATTGGTGGAAGATTTAGAGGGGAGTTGAGGAGAAATTTTCTCATCCAGAGGGTGGTGGGGGTCTGGAACTCACTGCCTGAAAGGGTGGTAGAGGCAGAAACCCTCATCACATTTAAAAAGTACTTGGATATGCACTTGAAGTGCCGTAACCTACAGGGCTACGGACCAAGAGCTGGAAAGTGGGATTAGGCTGGATAGCTCTTTGTCGGCCGGCACGGACACGATGGGCCGAATAGAAACATAGAAACATAGAAGATAGGAGCAGGAGTAGGCCATTTGGCCCCTCGAGCCTGCTCCACCATTCAATGAGATCATGGCTGATCATCCAAATTCAGTACCCTGTCCCTGCCTTCTCCCCATATCCCTTGATCCCTTTAGCCTTAAGAAATATATCTAACTCCTTCTTGAATATATTTAATGAACTGGCCTCCACTGCCTTCTGTGGTAGAGAATTCCACAGGTTCACCACTCTCTGGGTGAAGAAATTCCTCCTCATCTCAGTCCTAAATGGCTTACCCCTTATCCTTAGACTGTGACCCCTGGTTCTGGACTCCCCCGACCACCGGGAACATCCTTCCTGCATTTAGTCTGTCTAGTCCTGTTAGAATTTTATAAGTTTCAATGAGATCCCCTCTGTGAATGGCCTCCTTCTGTGCTGTGAATTTCTATGATTCTATGATTCTAACCCACTCCACTACTTAACTGCAGGGGCAAAAAGCCAGTGTTGTACCCACTGCACTGCCTGGTTCCAGAGGAGAAAGGATTCACTGCACCACCCTGCCCCAAGGGTGAAAAGGCCCATGTCTAACCTCCTTCCCCAATGAGTCCCCATCCTTATTTTTTTTTAATGAGTTAGTGCATTCAGAATGTCTCACTGAACACGAACAGTAGCAATTCTCATTCAGTACGTATTATATCTTAGTGCACTTTAACAGCGCACACGAAGGATTATCGCCTAAAAAGAAAAATCAGCCAGCGATATATATATGTATATTTTTTTTCCCTCTGAGGCCTGAATGAATTGGCATGACAGTTAATAGCTGCTCTACCTGATGAATGAATAACTCTGAATCAAAGCAGGTTATTAGATTTCCGGTGGACCAGGAGGAGAGTTTTAATTAGCTGAAAAGCAACATTAAAAGCTGCTGATAGACAGATGGTCCCACTCATCCTTGAAGCTAGTCATTGCTCCGCAGCAGAACAGGTACTGTGAATCCGAGAGAGGCACACTGTGTCTGAAAGTGAAGGCAACGCTCCCAATGATACAATTACCTGTGCTTTCAAATCTCAAGAATGCGTGACGCAGCTCATTGCTTCTTTGCAGATTAAGTGCTAATAAATACATAGATCCGTGACTTAATTATGGATGGAAAAAGGAGTCTGGTGTAAAGATTCCACGGACCCCCTTTGAATGGACAGCAGTGTGACAGGCCATCCACACGCAGCAGTGCCACCACTGCCGTGAGTGTGTAACTACACTGTGACACAGGCAAGTTTACATGGGAAGGCTCCATTATAAATGTAGACACAGGAATTCATAACGGAAATACGTAAAAATAAGGACACAGGCCCAGCATTTCCTGTAAAGTTTTGACGTTAGAGCGGAGTCGTGCCGTTTTTTTCCAAAGAAATGATAACGTGACTGATTTATTCTGATTTTACTTCAAAACGTCGCTACACGATCATTTGCGCCGCTCACAAATTACGTCCACCGGAAGTCACCAACTAATTAACACAGCTCCGACCCATGCAAAAACCAGTGAGCACAAATTTTCTGCCTTATGCCCGTTCTGAATGGCCGTACACTTCCATCCCTCACATACCAAGTTCTCCTCCAAGCCACACACCATCCTGACTTGGAAGTATATTAGCTGTTCCTTCATCGTCGCTGGGTCAAAATCCCGGAACTCCCTCCCTAACAGCACTGTGGGAGTGCCTTCACCACACGGACTGCAGCGGCTCAAGAAGGCGGCTCATCACCACCTTCTCAAGGGCAATTAGGGATGGGCAATAAATGCTGGCCTTGCCATGAATGAATAAAAATAAACTCTGCCCCGCCATGGACCTCATCCCCAAATCCCAGGAATGGGGCCATTTAACTATCCAGGGCGAGTGGTCACACCTGTAGTTGTGCAACAGATGTGCTCACAGCTGGAAATCAGAGTGACGCCCGATTGGACCTGTTGGGGTTTGCTGGGCAGTGGCCTGGAGACAGTTCCAGATACCCACCCACCCCCTCCACAATGTCACTGAGGGATGTAATAGATGTGGGCCTCAGAGGTAGCCTGCCCCTCTGAGTGCAATTTACCAAGGAAATTGGGGCCCCTCCAGCAGACTTGTGCTGCAGTTCTGCTCTGCACCCAAACGGGAAAAAAAAGACCTGCATTTCTATTGCGCCTTACATGACCACCGGAGGTCCCAAAGCGCTTTACAGCCAATGAAGTACTTTTTTTTGGAGTGTAGTCACTGTTGTAATGTAGGAAACACGGCAGCCAATTTGCACACAGCAAGCTCCCACAAACAACAACATGATAATGACCAGCTAATCTGTTTCTTAGTGATGTTGGTTGAGGGATAAATATTGGCCAGAACACCAGGGGGAACTCCCCTGCTCTTCTTCGAAATAGTGGCCATGGGATCTTTTACATCCACCTGAGGTGCAGACGAGGCCTCGGTTTAACGTCTCATCCAAAAGATGGCACCTCCGACAGTGCAGCACTCTATCAGTACTGCATTGGAGTGTCAGCCTAGATCGTTGGTGCTCAAGTCTCTGGAGTGGAACTTGAACTCACAACCTTCATGACTCGGAGGCGAGGGTGCTACCAACAGAGCCACTGGCTGGAATGCCTCCCCTTCTGTGTGCGTGTGAATTTATGCGTCCATCTATTGGTCTGTCTAATTGTTTCCACCTCTGAAGGGACCGTGGGGCCGAAGGTACGCGGAGCCTCCGCCCACCCCAAACAACACGTCCCAGAAGAGCTTCACAGCCAATTAATTACCCTTGAAGTGTGGTCACTGTGGTTAATGTAGGCAAACGCAGCAGCAAATTTGCATACAGGAAGCATCCACACACAGCAGTGCCACCACTGCCATGAGTGTGTAACTACACCGTGACATAGGCAAGTTTACATGGGAAGGTTCCATTATAAATATCGACATAGGAGTTCATAACGGAAATACGTAAAAATAAGAACACAGGCCTAACATTTCCTGTAACTTTCTGATGTTTGAGCGGAGTCGTGTCTTTTTTTTTCCAAAGAAATTATAACGTGACTGATTTATTCCGATTTTACTCCGAAACGTCGCTACACGGGAATTTCCTCGATTATTTGCGCTGCTCCCAAGTTACGCCCACCGGGAGTCAACAGATCATTAACACAGCTCCGACCCATGCAAAAACCAGCGAGCGCAAATTTCCTGCCTTCTGCCCGTTCTGAATGGCTGTCGATGTGCGCCCAAAAATTTTAGACACTCGAGGTCACTATTTCTGGTATTTTATAGAGATTTTTGTTATGCCTCCTCACTGAGACCTGCCCTGAATTGTCTGTACCTTTGAGAGGTTTTTTTTTTGTTATTAGTTTCCCAAGCACAAGCACATTTTCCATTATGCATGACTGGAAGATGACAGAGTGAAGGTATTGAAAAAGAAAAACCATAATATTGAATGTTCAAATGTCCTTGAGACAAACCCATTATACACACGTTGAAACAGGATTATCATCGATGGACAATGGTTTGGGGAAACATTATGGAGGAGAAAGAAAAAGAGAAGGTTTGCTTTTAATGGTGGAACTCCCAACTTTGGTAGGTTTACGACTCTCCTCAGGAGTATGCCTGGTATCGTCATTCTTTATGAATCAAGTCGCTCACGGACTGCTTCACAGCAGTCGCAGTCGACGGTGATGCCATGCTACCCAGAATGCACCAGAGGCGGGCGAACTAATGGCACTCCTGGCTTTTTTATGCGTTCGGAATGGGGTAGCTTAAAAAGAGAACAGCTTTCGCAATTGCATTGTCTTAAACGTGCTGTGCTTAACGTGCCTAAAATGATTGATGGCTTCAAACTTTAATTTTCATAACATTAAGAAGATAACGAAGGACTGGAAGGCAGATGTTCTAGGACCCCAATTGTTTACACTGATCGCCACTTGTTTTACGCTGGTTTTTACCTTAGGGTGAAGGCTGGTGAGCTTCTCAGCAAATTTCAGTGTCAGTTTGCCATCAGGCAAGGTTTCGGCTTAAGCCGGATCGAGGAAATTCTGGCCCTTCGAAATGTACAATTTTAAAACTGGGACCAAATTACGTCTACCAACCCTGGACATAAGATTGTTTGGATCTCTAATGGGACTGACTTGTGCCACTGTACCTGAGAGAATATCTAAGGGATATTGTTACATAGAAAAAACTAGGAGCAGGAGTAGGCCATTCGGCCCTTCGAGCCTGCTCTACCATTCAATATGATCATGACTAATCCTCTATCTCAATACCATATTCCCCCTCTCTCCCCATACCCCTTGATGCCTTTTGTGTCTAGAAATCTATCTATCTCCTTCTTAAATATATTCAGTGACTTGGCCTCCACAGCCTTCTGTGGTAGAGAATTCCACAGGTTCACCACCCTATTCCACAGGTTCACCACCACGTCTGGTACTTGTGCCACCCACAGGGGAAGGAGTTGGAGGCTAGAAGACACTTCCCCAGGTATTCTAACAATCTTTCGTGCTCAGTAAGAATCCTTCTTTCAAAGGCTGGGTCCCGTGTCATGAATCTTATCTTTCATGAAGAAATGACTCATGAAATAACACTGGGCGGCCAGCTGGTGGCGCCGTCCAAGGAGTATAAATACTCAGGCGTGGGCCCAGCTTGCTCAGGATGTTTTTGTAACCAGGAACTAGTGATGTAACTAGGATCTCATGGTTGTGAAACAGTTGATTAAAGCCTTGTTTTATACTCAAACCAAGTGCTCAGTGAGTTTTCTTACGTCACCCCGGAGTCCAAATCCTTGGCCTCACCACTTGTGGATGAAGATGACTACGACAGCTTCTGGTGGGGCATCCTCCTGTTCTTCTGGCACCACTTTCACCTACTCCTGCTCATCCCCGCTCACTAAGTCGGTGCTTGCGACTGTAAGATGTAGAGCTGGGTGAGGGGTCTGGGGAGTGCTCCTCTGAGGGACCCTGTGGTTCTTCAAGGGCCATGGCTGCGAATATCTAAAGAGATAACGGCTAGGAAAGAGAATCTTACTGGGATTGCACACACAGCAACTGAGAGCAGGCAGCTGGCACTCTGCTCCAAATGGTTCTCGACTTGTGTGAACAATGAACAAGTACTAATACAATAGCAAAATACTGTGGATGCTGGAAATCTGAAATAACAACAGGAAATGCTGGAAATGCTCAGCGGGTCAGGCAGCATCAAGGAGCGCGAAACAGAGTCAATGTTTCGAGTCGAGGACCCTTCGTCAGAACTGGAGAAGGTTAGAGCAGAGAGATTTTTAAGCAGGGGCAGGGAGGAAAGAACAAAAGGAAGGTCTGTGATAGGATGGAAGGCAGGAGAGATTAAAAGACATTGGAGGCAGTTCAGAGAAGGTTCACGAGGTTGATTCCGGAGATGAAGGGGTTGTCTTATGAAGAAAGGTTGAGCAGGTTGGGCCTATTCGAGTTCAGAAGAATGACAGGGTAGATGCAGAGAGGATGCTTCCCCTCGTGGGGGAATCTAGAACTAGGGGGCATAATTTCAGAATAAGGGGGCACCCTTTTAAATCAGAAATGAGGAGGAATTTCTTCTCTCAGAGGGTCGTGAATCTTTGGAATCCTCTTCCCCAGAGAGCTGTAGAGGCTGGGTCATTGAATATATTTAAGGTGGAGATAGACAGATTTTTGAATGATAAGGGGGTCAAGGGTTATGGGGAGCGGGCAGGGAAGTGGAGTTGAGGCCAAGATCAGATCAGATCAGCCATGATCTTATTGAATGGCGGAGCAGGCTCGAGGGGCCGAATGACCTACTCCTGCTCCTACGTCTTATGTTCTTATGTTCTTCTGACGATAGGGATGATGGTGCAAGGCAAAAGGAGAGGTAATGGGACAAGTTAAGAAACAAAAGATGACTCTAGATGAGGTGTGAATGATGAGGGCAGCATCATTAACAGCTACCATGTGAGAAAGCAAGAGGAAAAATATATATAAAGAAATACAGAGACCGAGGTTATGGTCTGAAATTGTTGAACTCGATGTTGAGTCCAGAAGGATGTAAAGTGCCTAATTGAAAGATGAGGTGCTGTTCCTCGAGCTTACACTGAGCTTCGTTGGAACAGTGTAAGGGACCGAGGATGGAGAGATCAGAGTGGGAGTGGAGTGGAGAATTAAAGTGACAGGCGACCGGAAGCTCGGGGTCACCCTTACGGACTGAACGGAGGGTGTTCCGCAAAGTGGTCACCCAATCTGCGTTTGGTCTCCCCATGAACAAATACTGTCTGTTTTATGCAGGGATATGTCATCCTGCTTCAGTGGAACCGAATATCAGGCACTGCGTAAAACGGGCACTGCCGATCCGATACGGCCCGTTTAGTTTTTTGCTCCGCCGCCTGAGATGAATTTCCCGGCCAAAGGCTCTGGAGTTTGTTCGCGGCGATGCTCTTTCACCAGTTGCCGCGAAGTGGGGACGTCCAGCTCGCAGGATTTGGCATTGTCATCGACTATCAATGGGGGTTCCATTAGTTCGCTACCTCTGGTGCATTCTGGGTAGCATGGCATCACCGTTGACTGCGACTGTTGTGAAACAGTCCGTGAGCGACTTGATTCATAAAAAATGATGATACCAGGCGGACACCTGAGGAGATTCATAACCTACCAAAGTTGAAAAGCCCACCGATAAAAGCGTACCTCTTTTTCTTTCTTCTCCACAATGTTTCCCCAAACCATCGGCCTTCGATGATAATCCTGATTTAATGCGTGTATAAAAGGTTGTCTCAAGGACCTTTGAACATTCGATATGATGTTTTGTTTTCATACCTTCTCTCTGTCATCTTCCAGTCATACATAATGGAAAATATGCTCGTGCTTGAAAAACTAATGAAAAAAAACCTCTCACTCCTCAGAATGTTGTTATAGCAGCAAAGAAATGAAGATTACGGCAGGAAGCAAATTGTACTCGCAGTAAATGTGTTTTTATTTCAATAAACGCCCGTGGCTCCCCATTCGCGATCAGAACAGTGTCTCAGTTCCAGGCTCCGAACAGACAGTGCACTTACCGGAATGGATTCCAGCCTTTTCCTGGCTAACTTTGATTCTGCCGTAAAGCTAGGCCTCACGACAGCTAATGGGATAATGGATGATGGGGGACATTTTCCTGCAAAGGGGATATTCCGCACCGCTTCGAACAGGAAGACTGGGCGGGACTTGTTGCTTTATGGACATGATAACAACAACTACAACTTGTATTTATATAGCGCCTTTAGCGTAGTAAAACGTCCCAAGGCGCTTCACAGGAGTATTTTAAGACAAAAAATTTGACACCGAGCCACATAAGGATTAATTAGGGCAGGTGACCAAAAGCTTGGTCAAAGAGGTAGGTTTTAAGGAGCGTCTTAAAGGAGCAAAGAGAGGTAGCGAGGCGGAGAGGTTTAGGCAGGGAATTCCAGAGCTTAGGCAACAGAAGGCACGGCCACCAATGGTTGAGTGATTATAATCAGGAATCCTCAAGAGGGCAGATAGTTATCTAGCATTGTCACCAAGTTCACCTATCCAAATTAGGAATAGGAGGAGGCCATTCAGGCCCCTCGAGCCTGTTCCCTGCCACTCAATTCGATCATGGCTGATCTGTATCTTAACTCCATTTACCCGCCTTGGTTCCGTAACCCTTAACAGCCTTGCCTAACAAAACTCTATCAATCTCAGTTTTGAAATTTTCCATTGAACCCCCCAGCCCCAACAGCTTTTTTGGGGGAGAGAGTTCCAGATTTCCACTACCCTTTGTGTGAAGAAGTGCTTCCTGACATCACCCCTGAACAGCCTAGCTCTAATTTTATGCTGGACGCGACTGCTGCCAACGACGTAAAGTAGTCGCTCCAGCGCAGTTCCGATGATTTCTTGGTTGTTCTTGCCGGCACTGGCTCGACGGGCCGAATGGCCTTTTTCCATGCTGTAACCATTGTATGACTCTATGGTCTCGTAGGCATAAGTCGCTCTGACATATTATGGTGGCTTGTTCGTGAAGTAAATCATCTTTGTAATTATTAGAAGTAAAGATACTCGCGGTTTCCAGTCATAAGAACATAAGGCGTAGGAGCAGGAGTAGGCTATTCGGTCCCTCGAGCCTGCTCCGCCATTCAATAAGATCATGGCTGATCTGATCTTGGCCTCAACTCCACTTTCCTGCCTGTTCCCCATAACCTTTGACTCCCCGTAACTCAATATCTGTCTGTCTCCACCTTGAATGTATTCACTGACTCAGCCTCCACAGCTCTCTGGGGTACATAAGAACATAAGAACATAAGAAATAGGAGCAGGAGTAGGCCAATCGGCCCCTCGAGCCTGCTCCACCATTCAATAAGATCATGGCTGATCTGATCCTAACCTCAAATCTTCTATCACTCTGCATCCACCCGAACCCATGTGATCTCCCGGGAGAGGCGAAAAACCAGATAAAGACCCAATGGCCAATTTGGGAGAAAAAAATCTGGGAAATTCCTCTCCGACCCATCTAAGCGATCGAAATTCTTTCAGGAGATCACTCTGTCCCTATATTTTCTACAGTACTTACCTTCTGTAAAGGCGATCTCCACCCCAGCCAGGAACAGGAATAAAACCATCTCCTGAAATCTAACAGAATTAGAACACAGTAGGAGCAGAACAAGGCTACACGGCCCCTGGGCCCGCTCCACTACCCACAGGGCCATGACCATTCCGAACCCAGACTCATGTCCAATTTCCTGCCCGCTCCCCGTAACCCTTTATTCCCTTTACTTCTAGGAAACTATCTATTTCTGTTTTAAATTTATTTAATGATGTAGCTTCCACAGCTTTCTGGGGCAGCAAATTCCACAAACCTACCACCCTCTGAGTGAAGAAGTTTCTCCTCATCTCAGTTTTGAATGAGCAGCCCCTTATTTTAAGATTATGCCCCCTAGTTCTAGTTTCACCCATCATTGGGAACATCCTCACCGCATCCACCCGATCAAGCCCCTTCACAATCTTATATGTTTCAATAAGATCGCCTCTCATTCTTCTGAACTCCAATGAGTAGAGTCCCAATCTACTCAACCTCTCCTCATATGACCACCCCCTCATCCCCGGGATTAACCGAGTGAACCTTCTTTGTACTGACTCGAGAGCAAGTATGTCTTTTCTTAAGTATGGACACCAAAACTGTATGCAGTATTCCAGGTGCGGCCTCACCAATACCTTGTACAACTGCAGCAATACCTCCCTGTTTTTATATTCCAACCCCCTAGCAATAAAAGCCAACATTCCATTGGCCTTCTTGATCACTTGCTGCACCTGCATACTAACTTTTTGAGTTTCGTGCACCAGGACCCCCAGATCCCTTTGTACTACAGTACTTTCCAGTTTCTTGCCATTAAGATAATAACTTGCTCTATGATTTTTCCTGCCAAAGTGCATAACTTCACACTTTCCAGTATTGTATTCCATCTGCCAAATCTCTGCCCACTTACTTAGCCTGTCTATGTCCCTTTGCAGGTTTTTTATGTCCTCCTCACTCACTACTTTCCGTCCCATCTTTGTATCATCTGCAAACTTTGATATGTTACACTCGGTCCCCTCCTCCAAATCGTTAATATAGATTGTAAAGAGTTGGGGACCCAGCACTGACCCCTGCGGAACACCACTAGTTACTGGTTGCCAATCTGAGAACGAACCATTTATCCCAACTCTCTGCCTTCTGTTAGATAGCCAATCCTCCACCCATGCCAGAATATTACCCCCAATCCCGTGATTTTTTATCTTGAGCAATAATCTTTTGTGTGGCACCTTGTCAAATGCCTTTTGGAAGTCTAAATACACTACGTCCACTGGTTCCCCTTTATCCACCCTGTATGTTACTTCCTCAAAAAACTCAAGCAAATTTGTTAAACATGACTTCCCCTTCATGAAACCATGCTGAGTTTGCCCTATTAAATTGTGTTTATCCAAATGTCCCGTTACTGTCTCCTTAATAATGGACTCTAACATTTTACCAACCACAGATGTTAGGCTAACAGGTCTATAGTTTCCAGCCTTCTGCCTACTACCCTTTTTAAATAATGGTGTTACATTAGCAGTTTTCCAATCTGCCGGGACCTTTGCTGAGTCCAGTGAGTTTTGGAAAATTATTACCAATGCATCCACAATCCCTACCGCTACTTCCCTCAAGACCCTGGGATGCAAGCCATCAGGTCCAGGGTAGAGGCCCTATCATAAGAACATAAGAAATAGGAGCAGGAATAGGCCACTTGGCCCCTCGAGCCTGCTCCGCCATTCAATAAGATCATGGCTGACCTTGGGCTCAAAGCCACTTCCCCACCCGCTCCCCATAACCCTTCACTCCCTTATCTTGAAAAAATCTGTCTATCTCCACCTTAAATGTATTCAATGACCCAGCCTCCACGGCCTCTGGGGCAGCGAATTCCATAGATTTACGACCCTCTGAGAGAAGAAATTCTTCCTCATCTCAGTTCTAAAAGGGCGACCCTTTATTCTGAGACTGTACCCCCGAGTTCTAGATTTCCCCACGAGGGGAAACATCCTCTCTGCATCTACCTTGTCGAGCCCCCTCAGTATCTTATATGTTTCAATAAGATCACCTCTTATTCTTCTAACTTCTATCAATACAAATCGGAAGTATTGATTATTGACCATGCAGTCAGGAAAGCTAATTGAGAAGAGAGTGATTTGGAAAGCGATCACAATAATGTGTCTTGTTTTGTTGCTATGTGTAAAATATTGCACAGCTGAATTTTTTTTAATGGATTATTTAAGCTCTTCCTACCACACACCATTCACCCTCTGCCAGAGAGACCAAGCAGCCAATTTGCCATGGCCACGGGTATTGACAATCGTAGGAGAGCAATCCCAGCAAGCAATTCATTGTCACGTGCTGGAAGCAGCCTCCTTGGTAGGTGCACCAAAACGTAATCCTAGACTGTGCGTTCAAGTCGCCAGAGTGGGGCTTGAACCCCGGACCTTTTGACTCAGTAGGGAAAGGTGATAGCAACTAGGTCAAGAAAGAAAGACTTGCATTTCTATAGCGCCTTTCACGACCACCAGATGCCTCAAAGCGCTTTACAGCCAACGAAGCACTTTTGGAGTGTAGTCACTGTGGCAGCCAAATATGCACACAGCAAGCTCCCACAAACAGCAATGGTGATAATGACCAGATATTCTGTTTTTAGTGATGTTGGTTAAGGGATAAATATTGGCCAGGATACCGGGGGAGAACTCCCCTGCTCTTCTTCGAAATAGTGCCACAGGATTTTTCATATCCATCTGAGAGAGCAGGTTTAATATCTAATCTGAAAGATGGCACCTCCAACAAAGCAGCACTCCCTCAGAGTGTCAGCCTAGCTTAATGTACTCAAGTCTCTGGAGTGGGACTTGAACCCACAATCTTCTAAACTCAGAGGTGAGAGTGCTGCCCACTGAGCAACAGCTGACACTGAGCGGAACTGACCTGCTTTGGCGGTGCTGTTTGAGAGGCAGACTTGATGGACCAGCTGGTCTCTTCCTGCCCGTCAGTTTTGTAGATAAATGTTGACACCAGAAGCGCTCTAGTCAAAGGGAACGGTAGCCAAGTGGTTATGTTACTGGACTAGTAATCTAGAGGCCTGCACTAATGAGCTGGTGACTATGAATTCAAATCCCCTCACTGGCAGCTGGGGAATTTAAATTCAATTAATAAATAAATCTGGAATTAAAAAGCTAGTATTAGTAATGATGATTATGGGATTGTTGTAAAAACCCATCTGGTTCACTAATGTCCTTTAGGGAAAGAAATCTGCTGCCCTTACTCCAGACCCACAGCAATGTGGTTGACTCTTAACAGTCCTCTGAAAAGGGCAAATAGGGTGGGCAACAAATGCTGGCCTTACCAGTGATGCCCACATCCTGTGAATGAATAATTAAAAAAAACTTGTCGATAGTTTTCTTTGAATAATGCCACGAGATCCTTTACGTTAACCTAAGCAGGCCGTTTGGGACCTTGGTTAGGCATTACATCCAAAAGACGGCATCTCGAGTACGACACCGACACCCTATTTTCCGTGTCTTTACATTTTAAAAACAAAAATCATTTATTGGGGGCAAACAGACTGAGCAAATGTTGTGGGAAAAAATGGCTGCAGTTTCTCTTTAAGTAGCTGTTAATACATTTTGTTTTGCTCTGATGAGGCAAGCCTTTTTGCGTGGGTTGACAATATCATGCTTGGTGTAAAGAAAAATTACAAGCGAAAACCATCACCAACACAAATAATAGATGAGAGAAAAAACACAGCAGCTAGCAGCTTCCATGATTACAGATTTTCAGTGGTGTCTTGGGTGTGAATTGTATCTGTTCTGTGAATTCATAGTCCCCAGGAGCTGGAATGAGATGCAGCGCCAAATTGCTCCATTCAGAGGCAAAAGAAAAAAAGAGAGAATGAAAGTGTCACGAGGGAAAGAGAGAGAGAGAGAAGGGATTAATAAAGAGGGATCCAGGGAAAGAGAAAAGAGGTGGCCAACAACAACAACAACAACTTGTATTTATATAGCGCCTTTAACATAGTAAAATGTCCCAAGGCGCTTCACAGGAGTATTTTAAGACAAAACATTTTTTTGACACCGATCCACATAAGGATAAATTAGGGCAGGTGACCAAAAGGAGCGTCTTAAAGGAGGAAAGAGAGGTAGAGAGGCGGAGAGGTTTAGGGAGGGAATTCCAGAGCTTAAGGCCTAGGCAGCTGAAGGCACGGCCACCAATGGTGGAGCGGTTATAATCAGGGGATGCTCAAGAGGGCAGAATTAGAGGAGCGCAGATATCTCGGGGGGGGGGGGTTTGTGGGGCTGGAGGAGATTACAGAGATAGGGAGGGGCGAGGCCATGGAGGGATTTAAAAACAAGGATGAGAATTTTGAAATCGAGGCGCTGCTGAACCGGGAGCCAATGTAGGTCAGCGAGCACAGGGGGTGATGGGTGAACGGGACTTGGAAAACGGAGAGATGGGATGGAGCGAGCACCAGAAAAATGGAGAGAGAGTTTGAAAGAGATAGAGAGAGTGAGAGACAGAGAGAAAGACAGACGGAAAAAGAAAGAGGTAAATGGGGCTTAAGTTAACGCCCCCTCCAGAAAGAGTGGGAGCAGCTAATTAAAAGGGCGCCCTTTGCGGCTGAGCGAAAACAGCCTACCCACCATTTCAGACGCTACGTGTGCCTGTTGCCATGGCAGTCAGCAGGGGGCAGCATTGTTTCTAGTACTGGACGCAGATCCCATGCAGCAATCCTGTTGAGAACATCGTCACCGACTGGCAGTTGCCTGGAACCCATTAGAGACGGAGGACAACTGAGAGTCAGACACTTTCCAACTGCACTGCCGCTGTGGGATGGGCAGAAGGATGCTAATTCCCAACCACCTTTAACAGCAGCTGGTTGAAGGTGGGCCTGTTGGGTGTCTTTGAATCAGAACTTTTCTGCCCTGGAGGCCTGAAATGGCAGATAATTCAGCTGTGACGGTCACACGTGGAAGTATCTTCTCTCAGTTTAGGAGATACTTTGGATGAGTGACGTTCTCCTTTAAGGAATACTTGTGAGATATGCATTCACATCAGCGAGCGGTTAATCAATGCTAATGATAATCTTTGCTTCATCCACAACAGACTGAAGCTACTTCCCTCATAAGGTGCCACAGGTCATGAATACACATAACTTAATCAGCGAGGGATAATTGGTGTGTGATTATCCCCTACACTTGAAGAAAGGTGTGATTACGAGCAGCCTGTTCTGAATGTAGTATAATGACTGTTCCAACAAAAAAAAAGTTTGACTAAGGCAAGGAATAGACAAGAAATCTGTGAGGAACAGATGGAGAGCGATAGACAACCAATGTGGCCGGGCTTTGTGTCTACATCTTAAAATGGTAAAATAGCAAAATACTGCAGATGCTGGAAATCTGAAATAACAACAGAAAATGCTGGAAAAACTCAGCAGGCCAGGCAACATCCGTGGAGAGAAAATAGAGTCGACGTTTCGGGTCTAACCCTTTTTCAAAACTGGAAAGGAAATGAAATAGATCGAAAGGCAGGGCTGGGAGAGAACAAAAGAAGTGAAGAGACATTAAGAGGTATTCAAAACGAGACGAGATGGTGATAGGACTAGTGGAGACAAAAGACGGCTCTAGATTAGGTGTGAAATGTTCTGGCAGAATGGGAGACAGCTGCCATGTGGGAGAGAGAAATAAAAGGAAAGGGTGGGGGGGAGGGAAAAAACAAAACAAAGGGGTGGATAAAAAAAATATATAAGTAAAAATGTAATAGGGGCCGAGGTTATGATCTGAAATTGTTGAACTCGATATTGAGTCCGGAAGGCTGTAAAGTGCCTGATCGGAAGATGAGGTGCTGTTCCTCGAGTTTACGTTGAGCTTCCGTGGAACAATGCAAGAGGCCAAGGACGGTGAGGTCCGAGTGGGGATGGAGCTTAAAATGGTACGTTGCTTTCTTTCTTTTGGGAATGTGTGGCAGCAACAAAGGCAGCCTGCTAGGCTGCACTGCCGAGGGGTCCTGAAACAGGCGTCAGTTAGGCACCTCATTTACATATGCAAGTGGCCTTGTGCCCCTTTGAGATGGGCTCAGCAGGCGCCTGACAGGTCACCTTCACCAATATGGCGGAGCCCGTACCCCAGATGCAGATCGGACGCGGGACATTGCCCCCCCAAAATTGGTCCTCCTTGCCCCTACTTTTTCCGCCTGGAAAACAGGTGCCATGAGGACCAATTTTCCCCCCACCCTTGCCCCCTGCCCACCCACCATTATTCTGTGTGGTACTTTTTTTAAAAATTCGTTCCTGGGATGTGGGCATCGCTGGCAAGCCCAGCATTTATTGCCCATCCCTAATTGCCCCTTGAGAAGGTGGTGGTGAGCCGCCTTCTTGAACTGCTACAGTCCGTGTGGTGAAGGTGTTCCCACAGTGCTGTTAGGGAGGGAGTTCCAGGATTTTGACCCAGCGACGATGAAGGAACGGCCAATATATTTCCAAGTGAGGATGGTGTGTGACTTGGAGGGGAACTTGGAGGTGGTGGTGTTCCCATGCGCCTGCTGCCCTTGTCCTTCTAGGTGGTAGAGGCGGCGGGTTTGGGAGGTGCTGCCGAAGAAAACTGAGCCCATCAAGACCAAGAAAATCCCAGATTTGGTTCCTGGGCTGGGGTGATGGATCTTAGCCAAGGTAGATGGTAGGAATGCTAGCGCTGAGCTTCTCATTCTCGAGGCTAGGGAGAGGAGGGGGGGTGGGCAGGGGAGAAATTAACCTGATTGTTCTTGTTGTTGGAAAGTGCAGGTGTGTGTGTACAGGGGGAGAACAGGATCAGGCTTGACTGAATTATGAATTATTGGTCACTTGGCTAAATCCTGCTCGATGGGAATGTGTGTCGGCAGATCGGTCACTAAACACCAAGTACGACTTGTGCTCCCGTCAATCAGGCTCCACGAGGGTAGGCTCAGCATATTTACCCTTATATTAAAATAATTCAGAATCGAGCTGGCTGCGCCTTCCCCATGGCTACCTGGAGTGCCAGACATGATAGAGATTCACTGGACAGAGGCTATACTTGAGAGTTGGGAATGCGCAGCCACAGACAGCTCAGTTGAACTGACAAATGGCCTCGTCATTAATTAGCAGAGCCAATAGCGATAAATTCTTTTTTTAAATTGTATTTTCTAACTTTAAGAGGTGGTGGAATCGCAATATTACGTATCCCAGCAAGAGTTAATGTGACTTGACCTGCTCACGTACCCGAACGTGTTGCATTTTCTATATAGCGATTTTCACGACCTCAGAACATCTCAAAGCGCTTTACAGCCAGTTAAGCACTTCTGAAGTTTAGTTACTAATGTAGGAAACGCGGCAGCCAATTTGCGCACAGCAAGGTTCCGCAAACAGCAATGTGATAATGGCCAGATAATCTGTTATTTTAGTGATTATGTTTTAGGGATAAATATTGGCCAGGACACCGGGGAGAACTCCCCTGCTCTTCTTCAAAATAGCGCTGTTGGATCTTTTACGTCCACCTGAGAGAGCAGACGGGGCCTGGGGCTTAACGTCTCATCCGAAAGCTGGTCCCTCTGACAGTGCAGCTCTCCCTCCGTACTGGCACTGAAGTGTCAGCCTGGACTTTTTCACTTGAGTCTTAAGGAGCGGGACTATGAACCCGCAACCTTCTGAGTCAGAGGTGAGAGGGCTACCCACTGTGCCATGCATGACACCTAGTGCGGTTGCACCTGTGCCTTCTGTTGAAGGCAGCCTTTTTTTTATTGTAAGGAACAGAGAATACGTACCGATCAGAAATCTTTTGGGCTGTGCATTTTAGGCAGCAGTCGCACAGTTTTTTTTTGCAACTTATCCATAGCTTACCTGAATCCGAAGCACTTAGTCGATGCAGAGTGTGTCAGAATGTTTTGAAAGCTGAGTGAGTGCTTTGTAATTGTCAGTTGGATGTGTGAATAATTACAGTCAGTCTTCAATCTTTCTCAGTCGCATTATTCAACGTTCTCCTTTGCTCCTACTGTGCTAGACCTCAAACATGTTCATTCCTTCCCTTTAAGTTGCATTTGCAGCAGGTTCAATGGGAGATAAGCCACATTCAAATACTCAGGAAAGCTCTGTCTCAAACGTGTGAACTCCACCTGATTGACGTCGGCCTTTAGCTCCATGTATGGCAATTTGCATAACCAGCCGGCAATATTTATTGAGGGGAACAGGAACAGGCCGCTGAGCCCCTCGGGCCGGCTCTGCCATTCAACTAGATTGTGGCTGATCTGTGCCTCAACTCCAGTTATTCACCTTAGATCCATATCCCTTAATACCCTTACCAAACATAGAAACATAGAAGATAGGAGTAGGAGTAGGCCATTCGGCCCCTCGAGCCTGCTCTGCCATTCAATGCAATCATGGCTGATCATTCAAATTCCGTACCCTGTCCCTGCTTTCTCCCCATATCCCATGATCCCCTTAGCCTTAAGAAATATATCTAACTCCTTCTTGAATATATTTAATGAATTAGCCTCAACTGCCTCGTGTGGTAGAGAATTCCACAGGTTCACCACTCTCTGGGTGAAGAAATTCCTCCTCTTCTCTGTCCTAAATGGCTTACCCCTTATCCTTAGACTGTGACCCCCTGGTTCTGGACTCCCCGACCATCGGGAACATCCTTCCTGCATCTAGTCTGTCTAGTCCTGGTAGAATTTTATAAGTTTCAATGAGATCCCCTCTCATTCTTCTAAACTCCAGCGAATATAAGTCCAATCGACCCAATCTCTCCTCATACGTCATTCCTGCCATCCCAGGTAATACTCTTTAAACAGCCTTAAACAACAAAAATATATCAATCTCAGTCTTGAAATTGTCCCCCCTGAGTCCACGGCCTTTTTGGGGGAGAGAATTCCAGATTTCTACTACCTTTTGTGTGAAAAAGTGCATCCTGATTTCCCTCCTAAATGGTCTAATTTTAAGATGATGTCCCCTCGTTCTTGATTCCCCCACTAGACAAAATAGTTTCTCCGGATCTACCCTGTCAAATCCACTTAATGTTTTAAACACCTCGATCAGATCGCCCCTCAATCTTCGAGGGAAAACAAGCCAAGGTTATGCAGCCTTTCCTCATAATTTACATCACATATTCTCAGTTGGCACTTTTCTTCACGGGATTGGGGGTAATATACTGGCATGGGTGGAAGATTGGCTATCTAACAGAAAACAAAGAGTTGGGATAAATGGTTCGTTCTCGGGTTGGCAATCAGTGACTAGTGGTGTTCCGCAGGGGTCAGTGCTGGGACCCCAACTCTTTACAATCTATATTAACGATTTGGAGGAAGGGACCGAGTGCAACATATCCAAGTTTACCGACGATACAAAGATGGGAGGGAAAGCAGTGAGTGAGGAGGACATAAAAAACCTGCAAAAGGACATAGACAGGCTAAGTGAGTGGGCAGAGATTTGGCAGATGCAATATAATGTTGGAAAGTGTGAGGTTATGCACTTTGGCAGAAAAAATCAAAGAGCAAGTTATTATCTAAATGGAGAGAAACTGCAAAGTGCTACAGTACAAAGGGATCTGGGGGTCCTGGTGCATGAAAGACAAAAAGTTAGTATGCAGGTGCAGCAGGTGATCAGGAAGGCCAATGGAATCTTGGCTTTTATTACAAGGGGGATGGAGTATAAAAACAGGGAAGTCTTGCTGCAGTTATACAGGGTATTGGTGAGGCCACACCTGGAATACTGCATGCAGTTTTGGTTTCCATATTTAAGAAAAGATATACTTGCTCTCGAGGCGGTTCAGAGAAGGTTCACTCGGTTGATTCCAGAGATGAGGGGGTTGACGTATGAGGAAAGGTTGAGTAGGTTGGGACTCTACTCATTGGAGTTCAGAAGAATGAGAGGCAATCTTATCGAAACATATAAGATTGCGAGGGGGCTTGATCGGGTGGATGCGGTGAGGATGTTTCCACTGATGGGTGAGACTAGAACTAGGGGGCATAATCTTAGAATAAGGGGCTGCCCTTTCAAAACTGAGATGAGGAGAAACTTCTTCACTCAGAGGGTAGTAAATCTATGGAATTTGCTACCCCAGAGAGCTGTGGAAGCTGCAACATTAAATAAATTTAAAATGGAGATAGACAGTTTCCTAGCAGATAAGGGAATTAGGGGTTATGGGGAGCGGGCAGGGAAGTGGACGTGAGTCTAGATTCAGATCAGCCATGATCCTATTGAATGGTGGAGCAGGCCCGAGGGGACGTATGGCCTACTCCTGCTCCTATTTCTTATGTTCTTATGTTTGACACCTTCTTAAGAGTATCTCTCCTGTAGCTCCTAGGATTTGGCTCCACCATTGACCTTCTGTGTGATGGTCCCTCAGATCCCCTTCATCACGCACTTCATGATGTCCTCATGATGTCTGCTATGGTCTGTAGATCTGGATCTGGTAAACCTTGTGTCATGAATCTTATCATTCATGAAGAAATGACTCATGAAGCAACACTGGACGGCCAGCTGGTGGCGCCATCCAAGGAGTATAAATACTCGGGCGTGGGCCCAGCTTGCTCAGGACGTTTTTGTAACCAGGAACTAGTGATGTAACTAGAATCTCATGGTTGTGAAACAGTTGATTAAAGCCTTGTTTTTTACTCAAACCAAGTGTTCAGTAGTCTTTTTACATCACCTTGGTTGATACTTTCTGGGCTGTCCTTCCATTTCTGACAGAAGTTGTTCCCTCCACCAGATTGAATCGCTGTTTCATATTGGTCAAGGATCTGTTCAGCTAGTTGAGCCACGTCAACCCTCTTAAAGGATCCCATGGCACTATTTCGAAAAAGGGCAGGGGAGTTCTCCCCGATGTCCTGGTCAATATTTATCCTTCAACCAACATCACTAAAACAGCAACAGCTTGATTTTAAAATTCTCATCCTTGTGTTCAAATCCCTCCATGGCCTCGCCCCCCCCTCCCTATCACTGAAACCTCCTCCAGCCCTGCAACCCTTCAAGATCTCTGCGCTCCTCCAATTCTGGCCTCTTGCGCACCCCCTATTTTGATCACTCCATCATTGGCGGCCGTGCCTTCAGCTGCCTGGGCCCTAAGCTCTGGAATTCCCTCCCTCAACCTCTCCGCCTCTCTACATCTCTCCTCCTTCAAGACGCTCCTCAAAACTTACCTCTTCTGTCCTAATATCTCCTTATGTGTCTCAGTGTTAAATTTTGTTTGATAACGCCCCTGTGAAGTGCCTTGGGATGTTTGACTACGCTAAAGATGCTATATAAATGCAAAATGTTGTTGTTGTATTATCACATTGTGGGAGCTTGCTGTGTGCAAATTGGTTGCCGCGTTTCCTACATTACAATACTAATTGCTCTTCAAAAGTTTGTCATTGGCTGTAAAGTGCTTTGGGATGTCTTGAGGTCATGGAAGGTGCAAGTCTTTCTTTTTTTTTCAGAAGACTGAAAGGGAATCTTATTCAGGTAGTAAAGATACTAAAGATTAAAGACAGTATCTGGTGGCTTTGAGCCCAAGATCAGCCATAATCTTATTGAATGGCGGAACAGGCTCGAGGGGCCAAGTGGCCTATTCCTGCTCCTATTTCTTATGTTCTTATGATACTTGAGAGTATGAACAGGATGAACCCTGAGAAGCTGTTCACCATGACCCTGAGCTCGGACAAGAAGGGGGCATGAGGTGATCCTCAGAAGAAGGAAGCTGAGTGGATAGAGCAGGTGTAACTACTTTACACAGAGATTGTTTGGAATGACTTGCCCAGAGGCAGTCAAGGCCGATGGCAGTTCTGGTCAACACACCACAGGAAAGATGTGATCGTGCTAGAGAGGGTACAGAGGAGATTTACGAGGATGTTGCCGGGACTGGAGAATTTTAGCTACGAGGAATGATTGGATAGGCTGGGGTTGTTTTCTTTGGAACAGAGGAGGCTGAGGGGAGACTTAATTGAGGTGTATAAAATTATGAGAGGCCTAGATAGAGTGGAGAGGAAGGACCAATTCCCTTAGCAGGAGGGTCAATAACCAGGGGGAATAGATTTAAAGTAATTGGTAGAAGGATTAGAGACGAGTTGAAGAGAACATTTTTGTGGTGGGGTTCTGGAGCTCACTGCCTGGAAGGGTGGTAGAGGCAGAAACCCTCATTGCATTTAAAAAATACTTGGATATGCACTTGAAGTGCCGTAACCTACAGGGCTACGGACCGAGAGCTGGAAAGTGGGATTAGGCCGGAGAGCTCTTCGTCGGCCGGCACGGACACGACGGGCCGAATGGCCTCCTTCTGTGCCGTAAATTTCTATGATTCTATGACATCAGTCATTTTGAGAGGGAGTTGGACAAACCAATTGAGGGCTGTAGGTAGTGAGCTACGTATCTGTTTTCGAACCCGGAGACCACTCTGATAGATGGAAATGACCATTTGCAGTCCTGTACAATTCCTATGCTCCTCTAGTACAACAGACACAAAACTGCTGAGCCAGCAAGCAGCATATTAAAGTGCTACAAAGATACAAAATAGTCCAATTGAGTTTTTGCGGCAACAAAAAAGCTTTTCCTGTACAGCAAGTCTCAAGATAAACATCTTATTTATGCAATGTGCATTTGGCATATATTAAATATCTTATTTACCAGAATTTAATCTTGATTGCATGCCATTCATCATATAATGTATAATTACTGCACTGCACCTAAATAGTAATTGAAGCAAACCTGCCTCTAATTCACCAATTTTAAACTCACAGTCAAGGAGGTGATGTGCTACCAGTGTAGTTGTGTAGGGATTAAGTACCATCATTTAAAATGTCAAGTGGCAAGAGCAAGATCTTCATTTAAGCGCTTCTCACAAAGCTTAATGTGTTATTATAGCAATTACTGTTTCTTTTTCATGCTTTTGCAGCCCTCAACTCCTTCTCTGCCAAATGCAGTGTCAGTGGTGGCTCAGCATGCTGTGGGTTGAAGTCCCGCTCCAGAGGCTTGTGCGCATGAATCCAGGCTGACGCTCCAGCGCAGCGCTGAGGGAGCGCCGCACTGTCGGCGGTGCCATCTTTCGGATGCGGCGTTAAACTGAGGCTCCCGTCTCTCCTCTCTAGGCGCTACATAAGTGCAAGCCTTTCTTTGAAAACGTATACAATTCTCAGAGGGCTTGACAGGGTAGATGCAGGGAGGATGTTTCCCCCCTGGCTGGAGAGTTTAGAACTAGGGGGGTCAGAGTCTCAGGATAAGGGGTCGGCCATTTTGGACTGAGATGTGGAGAAATTTCTTCACTCAGAGGGTGGTGAGTCTTTGGAATTCTCTACCCCAGAGGGCTGTGGAGGCTCAGTCGTTGAGTATATTCAAGACAGAGATCGATAGATTTTTGGGGACTAAGGGAATCAAGGGATATGGGGATTGGGCGCGAAGGTGGATTTGAGGCAGAAGTTCAGCGTGATATTATTGGCTCGAGGGGCTAGATGGCCTACTCTTGCTCCAATTTTTTTTTTGTTCTTCTGTTCTTTCTCTGCAGCACAGTCCCACAGGTCCAGACAACCCTCTAGCACCTTGCGCAAGTGTGAGCTCAGAGTGTGGAGGTGTTGGCAGTCTATTCAAACACAAACCGAATCACAGCCAAACCTGATGCTACTCTCTTCAGACGTTCCCATGGATGCCCCTTTTTCAGTGAGGAAACAGCGGCTGATTCACCCTCTCCAACCCCAGGGTGCTGAGGCCAAAGGCAGCACTCCAACTGCTGCAGCGGCTGAGACCAGATAGAAATATAGAAACATAGAAGATAGGAGCAGGAGTAGGCCATTCGGCCCCTCAAGCCCGCTCTGCCATTTAATGAGATCATGGCTGATCATTCAAACTCAGTACCCTGTTCCTGCTTTCTCCCCATACGGAGCACGGTGGCATAGTGGTTAGCACTGTTGCCTCACAGCGCCAGGGACCCGGGTTCAAATCCGGCCTTGGGTGACTGTCTGTGTGGAGTTTGCACATTCTCCCCGTGTTTGCGTGGGTTTTCTCCGGGTGCTCCGGTTTCCTCCCACAGTCCAAAAATGTGCGGGTTAGGTTGATTGGCTATGATAAATTGACCCTTAGTGTTAGGGGGATTAAATATGTGGGGTTACGGGGATAGGGTGGGATATGTAGGGGTTACGGGGATCGGGTGGGATATGTGTCAGTGCAGGCTCGATGGGCCGAAATGGCCTCTATCTGCACTGTGGGGTTTCTGTGATATCCTTTGATCCCTTTAGCCTCAAGAAATATATCCAACTCCTCCTTGAATATATTTAATGAATTGGCCTCCACTGCCTTCTGTGGTAGAGAATTCCACAGGTTCACCACTCTCTGGGTGAAGAAATTCCTCCTCATCTCAGTCCTAAATGGCTTACCTCTTATCCGTAGACTGTGACCCCTGGTTCTGGACTCCCCCGCCATCGGGAACATCCTTCTTGTATCTAGTCCTGTTAGAATTTTATAAGTTTCAATGAGATCCCCTCTCATTCTTCTAAACTCTAGCGAATATAAGCCTGATCGACCCAATCTCTCCTCATACGTCATTCCTGCCATCCCAGGTATCAGTCTGGTGAATCTTCACTGCACTCTCTCCATGGCAAGAACATCCTTCCTCAGATAAGGACATCCTTCCTCAGATAACTCAGTGTGGACCTAAACCCTTCCAGGCTCAATACTGCACGAAGCAATAATTCTACCCATTGAACCGGTGCTGTCAAGCTTTCCAAATAACAATATTCAAATCAAATTATGTTACAGCCATTCAGCCCATCAGTCTGTGAAAGAGCTATCCAAATTGTTCCATTCCTTTGCGTTTTCCCAATTTCCTTTTCCAAAATATTTACCCACTCCCCCCTTGAAAAGTGACCATGGATTCTACTCTCGTCACGGTTTCTGGTCGGGGATTCCTGTTTGCTATCCCATGATCATCCTGTAGAAACATAGAAGATAGGAGCAGGAGTAGGCCATTCAGCCCTTCGAGCCTGCTCCGCCATTCAATGAGATCATGGCTGATCATCCAAATTCAGTACCCTGTCCCTGCCTTCTCCCCATATCCCTTGATCCCTTTAGCCTCAAGAAACATATCCAACTCTTTCTTGAATATATTTAATGAACTGGCCTCCACTGCCCTCTGTGGCAGAGAATTCCACAGGTTCACCACTCTCTGGGTGAAGAAATTCCTCCTCATTTCTGTCCTAAATGGCTTACCCCTTATCCTTTGACTATGACCCCTGGTTCTGGACTCCCCGGCCATCAGGAACATCCTTTCTGCATCTAGTCTGTCCAGACCTGACAGAATTTTATAGGTTTCGATGAGATCCCCTCTCAATCTTCTAAACTCCAGTGAGTATAAGCCCAATCGACACAATCTTTCCTGGTACGTCATTCCTGCCATCCCAGGTATCAGCCTGGTGAATCTTCGCTGCACTCCCTTCATGGCAAGAACGTCCTTCCTCAGGTAAGGTGACCAAAACTGCACACAATACTCAAGATGTGGTCTCACCAAGGCCCTGTACGATTCAACAAGAGATCGTTAGGAGCACGCCAGTTCTCTCCTCATCCTGTAAATATGGAATATCTCGGTGTTTCTGCCATGCCATATTCCCCGGCCCCAAACCCCTTTCGAGTGCCAGCCAGTGGCTCAGTTGGTAGCACCCTGGCCTGCACTGTCGGAGGTGCCGTCTTTCGGACTTTAAACCGAGGCCCCGCCTGCTCTCTCAGGTGGACGTAAAAGATCCCATGGTGCTATTTTGAAGAAGAGCAGGGGAGAGTTCTCCCCGGTGTCCTGGGGCCAATATTTATCCCTCAATCAACATCACTAAAACAGATTATCTGGTCATTATCACATTGCTGTTTGTGGGAGCTTGCTGTGCGCAAATTGGCTGCCGCGTTTCCTACATTACAACAGTGACTACACTTCAAAAGTGCTTTATTGGCTGTAAAGCGCTTTGGGATGTCCTGAGGGTGGTGAAAGGTGCTATAGAAATGCAAGTCTTTCTTTCTTTCCCCTTCCTCCCTTCACTTGTGCTGAACATCGACTAAACTCGTCCAAGCAAAGCTCGGCAAAGTTCAACTTTCACACAGCTCTGGGACTCAAATTGATGATCTTCTCGCTGAAAGTCAAACATGACTGGACTCCCTTTATTCGGATCATCCCCGGCGGTCTTCACTGTGTAACTCTCTCATCAACATGGATGAAGGTGCGCTGGATGTCTGCCCCGCAAATGTCCCATCTATGCAAAGCTTCATCAGTTTTACAGGCATTAGCATCACCCATGGTGTTAATCTAAATTCTTTTAAGCTGTGGTCTGTTTTCAGCATCGAGGTTCAATAGGACAGTAAGAATTCATTAGCTAGGGCATTTCAAAAACATTACGTTGCAGCTTCAGTAATGGAGTTGGAGGTTTGATTAATCTTTCTAGTTGAACAGAGAATAGACAGTGATCTTAATGATCACATGGGAGATGAGAATCAAACCAAACAGAAGGATAGAAAGGATCCAGCAAAATAAAAAAGACTTGCATTTATATCGCGCGTTTCACCACCTCAGGACGTCCCAAAGCGCTTTACAGCCAATGAAGTACTTTTTGAAGTGTAGTCACTGTTGTAATGCAGGAAAGGTTGCAGATAATTTGCGCACAGCAAGCTCCCACAAACAGCAAGGTGATAATGACCAGATAATCTGTTTTTGGTGATGTTGATTGAGGGATAAATATTGGCCCAGGACTCCCCTGCTCTTCTTCAAAATAGTGCCGTGGGATCTTTTACAACAACAACATGTACTTATATAGCTTTAACATAGTAAAATGTCCCATGGCACTTCACAGGAGTGTTATATAAACAGAATTTGACACCGAGCCACATAAGGAGATATTGGGAAGGATGACCAAAAGTTTGGTCAAAGAGGTAGGTTTTAAGGAGCGTCTTAAAGGAGGAAAGAGAGGTAGCGAGGCAGAGAGGTTTAGGGAGGGAATTCCAGAGCTTAGGGCCTTGACAGCTGAAGGCACGGCCACCAATGGTTGAGCGATTGTTATCGGGGATGCTCAAGAGGCCAGAATTAGAGGAGCGCAGATATCTCAGAGGGTTGTGGGGCTGAAGATTACAGAGATAGGGTGGGGCGAGGCCATGGAGGGATTTGAAAACAAGGATGAGAATTTTAAAATCGAGGCATTGCTTAACCGGGAGCCAGTGTAGGTCAGTGAGCACAGGGGTGATGGGCGAACGGGACTTGGTGTAAGTTCGGACATGGGAGCAGAATTTTGGATGACCTCAAGTTTTAAGCAGGGTAGAATGTGGAAGGCCAGCCAGGAGTGCGTTGGAATAGTCAAGTCTAGAGGTAACAAAGGCTGGATGAAGATTTCAGCAGCAGATGAGTTGAGGCAGGAGTGGAGTCAGGAGATGTTCCAGAGGTAGAAATAGGCGGTTTTAGTGATGGCGTGGATATGAGGTCAGAAGCTCGTCTCGGGGTCAAATATGACACCAAGGTTGCGAACAGTCTGGCTCAGCGTCAGACAGTTGCCAGGGGAAGGGATGGATTTGGTGGCTAGGGAACAGAGTTTGTGGCGGGGACCAAAGACGATGGTTTCAGTCTTCCCAATATATATCTGGAGAAAATTTCTGCTCATCCAGTACTTGATGTTGGAAAAGCAGTCTGACAAGTTAGAGACCGTGGAGGGGTCGAGAGAAGAGGTAGTGAGGTAGAGCTGAGTGTCGTCAGTGTACATGTGGAAACTGACGCTGTGATTTCGGATGATGTCGCCGAGGGGCAGCATGTAGATGAGAAATAGGAAGAGGCCGAGGATAGATCCTTGGGGGACACCAGAGGTAACGATGCGGGAGCGGGAAGAGAAGCCATTGCAGGTGATTCTCTGGCTACGATTAGACAGATAAGAATGGAACCAGGCGAGTGCAGTCCCACCCAGCTGGACGACGGTGGAAATGTCGTCGGAGGAGGATGGTGTGGTCAACGTGTCAAAGGCTGCAGGAATGTCGAGAAGGGCGAGGAGGGATAGTTTACCTTTATCACAGTCGCATAGGATGTAATTTGTGACTTTGATAAGAGCCGTACTGTGAGAGAAAATCCCAGGCCTTTTGCATGCTCTCCAAGCAACCAGTGACATGACAACACTGAAAAACGCCTGGAGGCAGGCCTTATAAGATCGGGAAAAAAACAGTCAAAGACATTTAGCACATCAAACAGGCCACTGAGCAGGTTTAGCATGTTTATGTCCACCTGAGAGGGCAGACGAGGCCTCGGTTTAACGTCTCATCTGAAAGACGGCATACAGATGTCATAGATTATTAATTTAGCATTATTATTCATTTTTCCATCCTCCATTTCTTCATTTTTTTTCTGTCTTCATTATGTCCCTACCATTTCACACACAGTTGTTTGACTGAGAAGGCAAAGGAGAAGAAAAAAAACACCTATATTTATAACAGATGTTAGCAAGAATTTCTTTGCTCATAGGGTGATAAATGTTTGGAATAATCTCTCAGACAAGGTATTGGAAAAAGAAGACATTCAGGCTGTTCGGAATATAGTTGGATGCCATGCCGGAGAGTCAGAGTACAAGAGGGACCAGTTTTGATGTGCTAAATGGCCTGCTTGATGCGCTAAATGTTTTTGACTGTTTTTTCTGATCTTATGAGACCTGCCCCCAGGCCTTTTTCAGTGTTGTCATATCACTGGTTGCTCGGAGAGCATGCAAAAAGGCTGCGAATTTGTCCTCACATGCTAAGAGAAGGTGCCTTGCCTCAACTCCGTGACCGGGAGACACCCCGGTTCGATATTTTTTATGGGCGTTAACATCAAACTGTAGAGAATCCCAGGCTGAGTATGTCCAACTTCCCGAGTTGTGCTGCGGCTGAAAGGTCCAGAAAGCCTCCGACAGCCTTGAGAACCAAATGAGCACTTCCCGCCAGGGACCGCGATTGAGAACAGGAACCCTGTCTGTTTCCCAAGAAGATTGGGGAATGTAGGTGCTCAAAGGGACCTGGGTGTCCTTGTACATGAGTCACGGAAAGTGAATGTGCAGGTGCAGCAAACCATTAGGAAGGCAAATGGTATGCTGGCCTTCCTTACAAGAGGATTTGAGTACAGGAGTAAAGAAGTCTTACTCCAATTATATAGGGCCTTGGTGAGACCACACCTGGAGTACTGTGTACAATTTTGGTCTCCTTACCTAAGGAAGGATATACTTACCATAGAGGGAGTGCAACGAAGGTGCATGAGATTGATTCCTGGGATGGCGGGACTGTCGTATGAGAAGAGATTGAGTAAACTAGGCCTGTATTCTCTTGAATTCAGAAGAATGAGAGGGGATCTCATTGAAGCATACAAAATTATTACAGGGCTTGATAGGGCGGATGCTGGGAGAATGTTTCCCTTGGCTGGGGAGTCTAGAACCAGGGGCCACAGCCTCAGGATAAAGGGTAGGCTATTCAGGACTGAGATGAGAAGAACTTTCTTCACACAGAGGGTGGTGAGTCTTTGGAATTCTCTACCTCAGAGGGCTGTGGAGGCTCAGTCATTGGGTATATTCAAAACAGAAGTCGATAGATTTCTGACTAGTAAGGGCATCAAGGGATATGGCGATAGGGCCGGTGAATGGAGTTGAGGCAGAAGATCAGCCATGATCTCATTGAATGGCGGAGCAGACTTGAAGGGCCGAATGGCCGACTTCTGCTCCTATTTCTTATGTTCTTATGTTCCTCCCACCCTGCTAAGCTAAATATTGTATAGAGTCTGTGAAACGAGCAGATTTGATGGGTCAAATGTCCTTTCCTCAGTCCATAATTGATCCCTGGGATAAGGGGGTTATCCTATGATGAGAGATTGTGTAGAATGGGCCTGTAGTCTCTGGAGTTTAGAAGAATGAGAGGTGATCTCATTGAAACATATAATATTCTGAGGGGGATTGACAGGGTAGATGCTGAGAGGTTGTTTCCCCCTGGCTGGAGAGTCTAGAACTAGGGGGCATAGTCTCAGGATAAGGGGTCGGCCATTTAAGACCGAGATGAGGAGGAATTTCTTCACTCAGAGGGTTGTGAATCTTTGGAATTCTCTGCCCCAGAGGGCTGTGGATGCTGAGTCTTTGAGTATATTCAAGGCTGAGATCGATAGATTTTTGGACTCTAGGGGAATCAGGGGATATGGGGATCGGGCGGGAAAGTGGAGTTGAGGTCGATGATCAGCCATGATCTTATTAAATGGCGGAGCAGGCTCGAGGGGCTGAATGGCCGACTCCTGCTCCTATTTCTTATGTTCTTGGTACTTTGAAAGTACTAGAACCTTTTATGACTTCAGGATATCTCAAAGCGCTTTACTGCCAATGAAGTACTTTTTGAAGTGTAGTCACTGTTGTAATGGAGTACTTTGTGCTGTATTCTAACAGAGTGCAGGCCAGGGATAAATCCCTGGATCTTCCTTATCTAAGTTCATTACCAACAACAACAACTTGTATTCATATAGCGCCTTTAACGTAGTAAAACGTCCCAGGGCACTTCACAAAAGTGTTAGCAAGCAAAATTTGACACCAAGCCACATAAGGAGATATTAGGACAGGTGACCGAAAAGCTTGGGTCAAAGAAGTCGTTTTTAAGGAGCATCTTAAAGGAGGACAGAGAGGTAGAAAGGCGGAGAGGTTTAGGCAGGGAATACCATACCGCGTGGCGCATTATCCACTGAACAATTGGGAAGCAACTAGGCTCTGTTTTGTGAAACGAAGGTATGATGTGGGCCGATCACATAGTAAAATAAAATACTTATTCATGCATAATGTGCGTTCATTGGGCAGATGTCCCTTATCCGAGACACTAGACAACAGCTGGCTGCTCCGTGAAGAGCAGAGTTGGTTTCAAAACCTTGTACATCAGTTATGATGGGCTAATCAATAAATGCTTTCAGTATGATGTGCACTCTGGGCAAGAGAGAACAATACAAGTCCATCTAGGACTGCGAGGTTAGTGTATATTTGTTGCAAGATTGGACAGTTGCATGCTCGTCGCAGCAAGACCAGCTGATATCTGAGAACGGCAATAGAGGAAACGAATTAAGAACAGACGGACTCCGCTGGCAATGAAAGAGTCTGTAATTGAGATCAGATAAGGCTGCATTGACAGTGGAGGTGTTTGTAATTGAGCATGTAGAGACTGTGCTGGCACTTGGCGGAGATCAAAATTGATAACAAACAGACTACAAAGTGAAAGAAGGGATGATTCAGACACGTTGGTTGGGAGGCATGTGTTATCCAGCCATCTATCAGTGACCTGACATCTCCCCAGAAAGAGCAGAGATCTGTAATTGGTTGTATGATTCAGCTAAAATAGGTCAGTTGTATAAGTTCGTAGGCCACAGGCTGGGCTTCGATTACATGTAGGGAATGGTGTTGTGTAATTAGGAATGTCGGAATGGCTGGGTGACCGATTATCCAGTGCAAAATAGTCTCTCAGTGCTGGCTCACGTTTCCCTTGAGTTGCAAAGTGCATGTGGGTGGGTGGTGATGGCAAGGTGACTTCATTTTAAGGGGAGGAACACTGAAGCGCTTGTTTCTGCAGGGTTCCTGTGGACCTTCTGCCGAAGTTAAGGTGGATGATGAGGAGAAGCCCGAGGGCAATATAACTCCTGAAGGTCTCCTCAACTATACTGGCGCTGCTCAGCAAAATCTGAACAGTACAGATACAAACATGACCAAACACTTGAACTATACCCAGTCATCCTATCTCCAGTACAGTCTGGCAATATGAGGCATAAACTGGAGATTACCTATATCTGAATACTGTTCATATTTGATCCATTAAATTCAGGAAAAGCCAAAGGAAAAGGAGGAAAATATAAGAGAAAGTAGCTGAGAACAGGACAATCGCACACACACACACATATCAGAAAAACTTGCATTTACATTTATATAGCGCCTTTCACGACCTCAGGACGTTCCAAAGTGCTTTACAGCCAATGAAGTACTTTTTGGATTGTAGCTGCTGTTGTAGTGTACGCGAGCGAGAGAGACAATGGCTGGAATTTTAAGTTGTTGGCCCGTGTAGGGGGCATCTTTTCTGTGGTTTACGGTAATTTACCTTCCTTTACCTGGTTTACGGTAATTCACCTGGTCAGCCAGCCTTTTGCTACTACACTCTGACCAATCCCAAACAGCGGTTTCGAATCACTAAACCTACCCTTCCAGTTCTGACTGGAGGACTTATAATTAATATGTATTAAAACGGACAACTGGTCTGGATGTGAGAAAATCAACTTTTATTAAACTAAAGAAAACTACACCACATGATTTTAGCAATCACTGTACAATTGCTTAAATGGGGGAAGACAGATGGCAAAACGAGGGATAAATGGCTACAATGTTAATTAAACAATCTTAGCAATTTCCCTTAAATTACCACCCTCCTTTAACTCCTTACTAGATTGCCTTGCCGAGGAGTCAGAAACCTGCTCACCTGTGGTCCAAGGAGAATAAGAGAGAGAGATAGCTTCTCAGGAGCTATCTTTATATCCTGCCAGCTCCTGCTGTTTGGCGCTGAAAGGGTCTGTGTGCAAAATTTGCGCCGAAAAGTTCGAATACACAAGAGAAAGGCTGTGATTGGCTGATTCAAATAAAGCTTGGAGTGGTTTGAATGTGTCTACATTCTGGGGCCAAAGTGTTCCCGCCTACATCCGGAGTTTCTGGGCTAACCAAAGGGGACACACCTGAATAATGGGTGATTCAAAACCCATTCATTCCAAACTGTTCTCTTTCAAAAGTCCTTTTCCGGAGTTTCGATGTGTCTCATTGTGTGTAAGGGGCTTTGAATGGGTTGGATTACTAGGTAAACAGAAGCCCTTTGTCCTGCGGTCAGTCTCAAGTGGTTTAATCCCTTATGTCAACATCCTGCAGTTTCTTGTAAATAAACATCGATTGTCGGCAGGGAAGGAAAACTCCTGTTTTGACTGACAGAATCTGACTGCCACTGCTTGATCCTCCCACTTTCACAGACACTTCGAGCTGCTTCTTTTGTCCTTTTGGCCATGCTTTTCTGACGGCCATTTTCAAACCCCTCTGCAATTTACACAGTTCGAAACTCAGAGGTAAGTCCTAATGTTGTCCAAGAGTTCTGGGTATGCTTTTAAAACATTGTCCAACCTAGAGACAATTCAAATCACACGATTCTTCGTCCACGATGTGGACCAATATTTTCCGATCTTCAGGGATTTAGGGGATTTTTGCGAACCCCTACACCCGCTGGAAGCAGGGGTGCCATCCGGAGAGCGCAGATGTCCGGGTTTCCCCGCACACTCGGGAGTTTTAACTCCACAGCGTGCGAGTGACATCACGGACGGTTCCCCCGATAGTGCTTCTCTTTAGTTCAATTATTTGACATTACACTTGAGAAATGATGCAAAACACCAACTGTGCAAAGATATCAGATGGATTCATTAAGTGGATTGTTGATGGACAATCTTTAGATTCAATGTCCATAATTGGTGAGACCACACCTGGAGTACTGTGCACAGTTTTGGTCTCCTTATCTAAGGAAGGATATACTTGCCTTGGAGGCGATGCAACAAAGGTTCACTGGACAGATTCCTGGGATGAGAGGGCTGTCCTATGATGAGAGATTGTGTAGAATGGGCCGATACTCTCTGGAGTTTAGAAGAATGAGAGGTGATCTCATTGAAACATACAAGATTCTGAAGGAGGATTGACAGGGTAGATGCTGAGAGGTTGTTTCCCCTGGCTGGTGTGTCTAGAACTAGGGGTCACAGTCTCAAGATAAGAGGGTAGGCCATTTAAGACTGAGATGAGGAGGAATTTCTTCACTCAAGAGGGTTGTGAATCTTTGGAATTCTCTACCCCAGAGGGCTGTGAATGCTGAGTCTTTGAGTATATTCAAGGCTGAGATCGATAGATTTTTGGACTCTAGGGGAATCAAGGGATATGGAGATTGGGGCGGGAAAATGGAGTTGAGGTCGATGATCAGCCATGATCTTATTGAATGGCGGAGCAGGCTCAAGGGGCCGTATGGCCTACGCCTAATTTTTATATTCTTAGTTCTTATAATACAGAGCTGACCCCTTAAATTATATTACCAAGCCTGATTATCCGTTCTGGTATTAAAAGGCCCTTTTTTCTCCCACCTCCAACAATTTTATAATTAATGAATGGAAGAGTTCAAAGAAGCTGGGAAAACACACCATTGTTTTGAATGCCCTCCTGGGGTGAGATGAAGCAAGATGGGAGGAGGCTCGTGTGGAGCAGAAACACCAGCATAGATCTGTTGGGCCGAATGGCAGCATGGTGGCATAGTGGTTAGCACTGTTGCCTCACAGCGCCAGAGACCCGGGTTCAAATCCGGCCTCGGGTGACTGTCTGTGTGGAGTTTGCACACTCTCCCTGTGTTTGCGTGGGTTTTCTCCGGGTGCTCCGGTTTCCTCCCACAGTCCAAAGATGTGCGGGTTAGGTTGATTGGCGATGATAAAAATTGACCCTTAGTGTTAGGGGAGATTAAATACGTGGGGTTACAGGGTTACGGGTATAGGGCTTGGGTGGGATGGCTGTCGGTGTAGGGACAGGGTGCTAGGGTTTGGATGATCAGCCATGATCTCGTTGAATGGCGGAGCAGGCTCGAAGGGCCGAATGGCCTACTCCTGCTCCTATCTTCTATGTTTCTGGACTGTAAATATAATGTAATGATTCTTTTCTCCCGGGTGTTGCAGGTAGCAGTGTCCTGGAGATCAATCTTATATTAATGACTTGGATGAAGGGACCGAGTTTAATGCAGCCAAATTTGCTGATGATACAAAGATAGGTGGGAAAGCAAGTTGTGAAAAGGACACAAAGGGTTGGATTTTGATACTGGAGGCGTGTAGGGGGCGGGACTACAACTTTTGGGGCTGTAGTCCCGCCTCCATCGAGTTGTGGCCAACCCACTTGATTTTCACTTGATTGACCTTGTTAAGCCCGCCCAGCGGGCCCAGCAGGCCAATTAAGGGCCACCCAGCAACAGGTGATGTTACAGATTGACATTTCATCTGTCAAGAGCTTTTGACAGATGAAATATCAGCGTTTGACAGCTCTTTGAAGCTGTCAAACACTGACAATCTGTACACGAAGTTAATTCCTTCCTCTCAGGCTGATTTAGAGATCTCTCCAGAACAGAAAGCTGAATGCTGCAACTTTTGACAGCTCGCGGCCATTCTGCTTTCTGTGCCGGTGAGATGAGGGACTCCCGAGACCTGAAGGAAGGAAGGCTGTAAAGGGAAGTAAAGGGAAGTAAAACTTCTTTAAACACTTTAAACACACCAAACACACTTACCTCTGCACTCATGCACCCATCACTCACCTGAACACCGGACATCTCGAGCCCTCCAAACTCTTCAGCCCGACGGTCCGCCTCGCTAACTTGGCGTGGTTTGGAGCCATCGGGAATCCCACACTTCAGGAATAAAAATAGGGATTAGGCTAAAAACTGCCTGTTAACGACCTGTTAACAGGCAGTTAATTGGCACTAATCCCCTTCCCGCCTCGGGGAGGCGGGTCCCAGCACAGGTCGGGTATCCGCCTCCTTTGAAACTGGCATGGAGGCGGGATGGGTTCGTGCCCCCTGATTTCGCGATTTTAACCCCCCACACGCCTCCAATCCCGCCTCCACGGCCCAATGAAAATCCTGCCCAAAGATTCTGCAACGGGATATAGACAGTCTAAGTGAGTGGGCAAAAATTTTGGCAGATGGAGCATAATGTGGAAAAGTGTGAGGTAATCCACTTTGGTAAGAAAAAGAAAAAAGCAAACTATTATTTAAATGGAGAGAGATTATAAAATGCTGCGGTACAGAGGGACCTGGGGATCCTTGTGCATGAAACACAAAAGGTTAGCATGCAGGTACAGCAAGTAATTAGGAAGGCAAATGGAATGTTGGCCTTTATTGCAAGGGGGTTGGAGTATAAAAGCAGGGAAGTCCTGCTACAACTGTACAGGGGATTGATGAGACCACACCTTGAGGACTACATACAGTTTTGGTCTCCTTATTTAAGGAGGGATATACTTGCATTGGAGGCAGTTTAGAGAAGGTTCACGAGGTTGATTCCTGAGATGAAGGGGTTGACTTTTGAAGAAAGGTTGTGCAGGTTGGGCCTACACTCATTGGAGTTTAGAAGAATGGATTTACAAAAGGTAAATCGTGCTTGACTAATCTACTGGAATTTTTTGAGGATGTAACTGGTAAAATAGCTAAGGGAGAACCAGTGGATGTGGTGTATTTGGACTTTCAGAAGGCTTTCGATAAGGTCCCGCATAAGAGATTAGAGTGTAAAGTTAAGGCACATGGGATTGGGGGCAAGGTATTGACTTGGATAGAGAACTGGTTGGCAGACAGAAAGCAAAGAGTTGGAATAAACGGGTCTTTTTCCGAGTGGCAGGCAGTGATTAGTGGGGTACCGCAGGGATCGGTCCTTGGACCCCAGCTATTCACAATATATATTAATGATCTAGACAAGGGAACTAGATGTAATATCTCCAAGTTTGCAGATGACACAAAGCTGGGTGGGCGTGTGTGCTGTGAGGAGGATGCCGAGAAACTCCAGGATGATTTGGAGAGGTTGGGTGATTGGGCAGAAGCATGGCAGATGCAGTATAATGTGAGTTATCCACTTTGGTGTCAAAAACAGGATGGCAGGTTATTATCTGAATGGCAACAGATTGGGAGAAGGGGAAGTGCAACGAGACCTGGGTGTCCTTGTGCACCAGTCGCTGAAGGTAAGCATGCAGGTGCAGCAGGCGGTTAAGAAGGCAAATGGTATGTTGGCCTTCGTAGCGAGAGGGTTTGAGTATAGGAACAAGGATGTCTTGCTGCAGTTGTACAGGGCCTTGGTGAGACCACATCTTGAGTATTGTGTGCAGTTTTGATCGCCTTATCTGAGGAAGGATGTTCTTGCCATGGAAGGAGTTCAGCGAAGATTCACCAGGCTGATACCTGGGATGGCAGGAATGATGTATGAGGAAAGATTGGGTCGTTTGGGCTTATACTCGCTGGAGTTTAGAAGAATGAGAGGGGATCTCATTGAAACTTATAACATTCTGACAGGACTGGACAGACTAGATGCAGGGGTCACAGTCTAAGGATAAGGGGTAAGCCATTTAGGACAGAAATGAGGAGGAATTTCTTCACCCAGAGAGTGGTGAACCTGTGGAATTCTCTACCACAGAAGGCAGTAGAGGCCAATTCATTAAATATATTCAAGAAGGAGTTGGATATATTTCTTAAGGCTAAAGGGATCAAGGGGTATGGGGAGAAAGCAGGGACAGGGTACTGAATTTGGATGATCAACCATGATCGCATTGAATGGCGGAGCCTGCTCGAGGGGCCGAATGGCCTACTCCTGCTCCTATCTTCTATGTTTCTATATTTCTATGTAAGAATGAGAGGTGATCTTATTGAAACATATAAGACACTGAGGGGGCTGAACAAGGTAGATGCAGAGAAGATGTTGCGCCTCGTGGGAGAATCTAGAACAAGGGGGCATAGTTTCAGAATAAAGGGTCGCCCATTTAAAACTGAGATGAGGAGAAATTTCTTCTCTCAGAGGATTGTAAATCTGTGGAATTCTCTGCCCCAGAGAGCTGTGGAGGCTGGGTCATTGAATATATTTAAGGTGGAGATAGACAGATTTTTTGAACAATAAGGGAGTGAAGGGTTATGGGGAGCGGGCTGGGAAAAGGAGCTGAGGCCAAGATCAGATCAGCCGTGATCTCATTGAATGGCGGAGCAGGCTCGAGGGGCCAAATGGCCTACTCCTGCTCCTAGTTCTTATGTTCTTATTCCTGGAGACTCCAGGGCAATCCTGGAGGGTTGGCAAAACTAGGCCCAAGGCCCAGTTTGAATCGGGCCTCGGGCCTACCTGTTCGGCCTCAGGGAACGCTCCAGCCTGAGCTCAGTTTGCACCTGCCTAGCAGCTCAAACTAATTTCTAGCGTCATTTAAAAAGAATATATTATAGATTCGAGATCCCCCTATGCTAAAATCATAATCTCAAAGACTCAATAGCTGAGAATAAGCAGCGGTGATGTTAGCAAGATGTGTTCAGGATAATTGGAACCAATCAATTAAAACTGGCGCTGTGCAACGTACTGATGAAAATAATTTTAAAGATCCGAAGAAAATTCCCATTTTTGAATGCCAGTTAAAATAAAGGTCGACCTAACCAGAGATTTATCCGAAAAATATCAGGTCTGGTTATGGTCTATTTCTTTGAATGGTTCTGCGTTAGCTCGGGAATAGAGATGTATTTAAAGGGATCTTCTTGGGCAGGTTTATTTTTCAGGCTGTATTTAAAAAGTAAATATTAAAATGAAAGTAGGCGAACGGGCGTACTTGGGCCGTGGGACTTTGCACCCAAAAATTGGCCCTTGTTGCACCCATTTTACACCAGTTTTACACTCATTTTACATCAGTCACACCATTTTACACCAGTTTTACACTCATTTTACATCAGTCACAACAAGGTCCAATTTCTACCCTGCTGGCTTTCCGATGAGACATTAAACCGAGGCCTCAACTGCTGGTTCAGGTGAATATTAAATATTTCGTGGCACCATTCGAAGATGAGCAGAGGAGCTCCCCCGGTGTCCGGGTCATCAGTTATCCTGCAACCTAAACCATCGGAAACAGGTTAACAGGTCATAAGAACATAAGAAATAGGAGCAGGAGTCGGCCATTCGGCCCCTTGAGCCTGCTCTGCCATTCAATAAGTTCATGGCTGATCTTCTACCTCATCTCCACTTTCCTGCACTATCCCCGTATCCCTTGATTCCCTTAATATCCAAAAATCTATCCATCTCTGTCTTGAATATACTCAACGACTGAGCCTCCACAGCCTTCTGGGGCGGAGAATTCCAAAGATTCACCGCCCTCTGAGTGAAAAAATTTCTCCTCATCTCAGTTCTAAATGGCCGACCCCTTATTCTGAGACTGTGACCCCTGGTTCTAGACTCCCCAGCCAGGGGAAGCAACCTCCCTGCATCTACCCTGTCAAGCCCTGTAAGAATGTTGTATGTTTCAATGAGATCACCTCTCATTCTTCTAAACTCTGGAGAATATAGGCCTAGTCTACTCAATCTGCTCTTGAGACCTTGCTTTGCGCAAAATGGCTGCCAGGTTTGCTCTCAAAGCCACAGGGACAGTATTTCAAAAGTAATTAATTGTGAACTGCTTTGGGACGTCTTGAGGACAAGGAGCTATATAAATGCAATAGAAGAAATAAAATATGAGAAAATTGAGGCAGAAAACAATTATGACTGGACTGTTTAGCAAATTTAAATTGGAATAGCATCCACTCTCTCGACTTTGTCACATAAACCATGAGCTGATATGATATCAAACTCCACACATGCACACAGAAAGGTGGGGAGAACATGAGTTAATGGGCTCAGATTCCACGCCAGTGGGCGGATTGTAATGTAAAACAATGTAAAACAACAGGATAATAAGCACGATAGCAAGCATAATAATAAGCAGGTGCCCATAATATTCCCGTAGAAGTGATCTTACTTCCAGTTCCTTCCAGTGTTGGCAATAATAGCATGTTTGAAACAATATTGTATTCATTTGTCAGCGGCGCTTGTATCTGAATATTAGTAGCTGTGCTAAATAAGCAGGTGTCGGAAGCCCTGCCAACTGCAAATAAAAGAGTGTAGCATGCACAGGTGTTGTACCTATGTGTAGATCAGTGTTTTATTATACATAACAGTGTTGTGCCTGTTCAAACAATGCATTCTTTCTCAGTGTCATACTTGTATAAACAGCGTGTTTGATACTTTTATGTGTGTGTGTGTGTGTGTGCGGAAGCCAAGCGCAAACATCGCAAGGAGCGCACATCAACCCAAGCACCCCACCCACCCGCCCCTTCAACCACCGTCTGCCCCACCTGTGACAGAGACTGTAGGTCCCGCATTGGACTCATCAGTCACCTGAGAACTCATTTTTAATGTGGAAGCAAGTCATCCTCGGTTCTGAGGGACTGCCTAAGAGAGAAGAGAAGTGATATAAAACACAATATTATACCTGTGTAATACAGAGCGTTATATTATAGAATCGTAGAACAGTACAGCACAGAAGGAGGCCATTCGGCCCATCGAGTCTGCGCCGGCTCTTTCGAAGAGCAATCCAGTCAGTCCCACTCCCCCGCTCTTTCCCCAGATCCCTGCGATTTTTTCTCCTTCAAGTATTTATCCAATTCCCTTTTGAAAGCTACTGTTGAATCTGTATCCACCGTCCTATCAGGCAGCGCATTCCAAATCCTAACCACTCATTGTGTAAAAAAGTTTTTCCTCAAGTCGCCTCTGGTTCTTTTGCCAATCACCTTAAATCTGTGCCCTCTGGTTATTGGCGCTTCAGCCATTGGAAACAGTTTCTCTTTATTTACTCTATCTAAACCTTTGATGATTTTTAACAATATTATACCTGTGTAAAACGGTGCATTATGCACAACATTTGCGATCGGAGGCTTCCCGCGGGCGGACACCTGCGACCTGCAAAATGTCTACGAAAGTACCTGGTGGCCCGGGAGGTACGGAGACTCGCGGTCCTGGGCCTCGCCGGGTCTGCGCGGGCAGAGCCCCGCGTATCCCAGGGGCGCAGGCAGTTTGTAGGCACTCCTGGGATCACATGGGACGGCCCAACCAATAAAAGAAGGGAATCCCCATTCATACATTTGACAGTTGTGTACGTACGGAACTGTCATCACTATGAATGGGAATCACCTAATAAAATACACCAACACATGAAATACATGTTTTTTTTAATTAAATATTTAAAATTAATTAAAATGCCATTTAATTAAATATGTTAATCAAAAATTTAATTTTTGGGGAAAAAAATTAAACTTTTTACAGGGCTAAAAATAAACTTTTAATTATTTTTAATTTATAAATGAGTGATAAAATTTTATTTTTCTATTTTTAAAAACTCTTATGCCGGTAAAACCAGACCGTACGCTCTGCTTTTACCAGGCATAAGAATTTCACGGGCATTCAGCAGGCGGAAGTTGGGCAAATAGCGCAACTCGCCACCCGCAGAGGCCCATCTCCCGGGGATGCGGAGGATCTGTCAAGAGGATTCTTGACCGATCGCAAGTGCTGGGTGTCATGAATCTTATCATGACTCATGAAGTAGCACTGGGCGACCAGCTGGTGGCGCCATCCAAGGAGTATAAATACTCGGGCGTGGGCCCAGCTTGCTCAGGATGTTTCTGTAACCAGGAACCAGTGATGTAACTAGAATCTCAGGGTTGTGAAACAGTTGATTAAAGCCTTGTTTTACACTCAAGCCAAGTGCTCAGTAGTCTTTTTACATCACTGGGTTTCAGCACAAGCGCTTCGCATACTTAAACCCGGAACATGCGCGGCCCCTAAGGGCACGTACGCACCTCGTACGCACCCGTGGGGGTCGCTAAATATGGCCCATTATTAAACTTATAAACTTCCATTGATTTAAGTAATGTATGGTGTAACAGTGCAATGGTTCACCAGAATTTGCCATTGACCCTTGGCATATGTCTTGTACGTGGACTTATTTATCAAGACACTGTATATATATCAGTTTAAGATTCCTCTGTAACTAGGAGAGTCTATTTGAAGTAGCCCTGTCTAAATTACAGCTTGTAGGTCATATACAGCCCTCGAGCCCTGCCAGTCCAGTCCTATTGGTGTTTATATTTCTCACCAGCTGGTTTGTCCTGATTGAATTTTGCCGGTCTGAAGGTTTGATAAGGGCTGGTCTTACATAAGAACATAAGGAATAGGAGCAGGAGTCGGCCATTTGGCCAGTCAAGCCTGCTCCGCCATTCAATAAGATCATGGCTGATCTTCTACCTCATCTCCACCTTCCTGCACTGTCCCCATATTCCTTGATTGCCTTAATATTCAAAAATCTATCGATCTCTGTCTTGAATATACTCAACGACTGAGCCTCCACAGCCCTCTGGGGTAGAGAATTCCAAAGATTCACCACCCTCTGTGTGAAGAAATTTCTCCTCATCTCAGCCCTAAATGGCCGACCCCTTATTCTGAGACTGTGACCCCTGGTTCTAGACTCCCCAGCCAGGGGAAAACATCCTCCCTGCATCTACCCTGTCAAGCCCTGTAAGAATTTTGAATGTTTCAATGAGATCACCTCTCATTCTTCTAAACTCTAGAGAATGTAGGCCTAGTCTACTCAATCTGTCCTAATAAGACAATCCGCCCATCCCAGGAACCAGACTGGTGAACCTTCGTTGCACTCCCTCTATGGCAAGTTACACAGAATTATAGCATAGACATTCGGCCCAACTGGTCCATGCCAGTGCTGATGCTCCACACGAGCCTCCTCCCACCCCTACTTCATCTCACCTTATCAGCATGACCCTCTATTCCTTTCTCCCTCGTGCGTTTATCTAGCCTCCCCTTAAATGCATCTATACTATTCGCCTCAACCACTCCCTGTGGTAGCGAGTTCCACATTCTCACCACTCTTTGGGTAAAGAGGTTTCTCCTGAATTCCCTATTGGATTTATTAGTGACTATCTTATATTTATGGCCCCTATGGGATCCCTCTTAACTTTGTTGCCTCATTGGTGGCTAAATCCTAAATCAGAGCCCCAAGATCACTTGAGATGCCTGCAGTTGAACATGGATTTAAACTTAACCCAAAAGCAAAGTACTGCGGATGCTGGAAATCTGAAATAAAAACTGAAAAATGCCGGAAATACTCAGCAGGTCAGGCAGCATCTGCGGAGAGAGAAACAGAGTTAACGTTTCAGGTCGATGACCCTTCGTCAGAACTGGAAAAAGCTGGAGATGGACCAGGTTTTTAAGTAAGTGTAGGGGCAGGGAGAGGGGGGAAGGGAGGAAAGAACTAAAGGGAAAGTCTGTGATAGGATGCTTTTGAAAAGAAAAAAAACCTCGCATGAGCGGGAATTTGAATGGGCCGCGCAGCCCGTTAAAGGGACCACGCACCCAAAGAAAAATTAAAGGGAACGTTGGTCTCTGTCTGTATATACATATAATCCGCCTTCTAAAGAATCTAGTGCAAAGAAATGAGGATAAAACAAAATTCAATTTGTTTCGTGCTGTTGAAAGCAAAATTTAAGTGCAACGATCGTTTGAATGAAACCCCGATTCTGTAATGTGTTACCTTGTTTTTTATTGTTGTTGCAGAGCTCGCTGACCATGCATCACTTGAGGATCCGAGGAAATCGTCCTTCCCAGTTGGAATCTAGAGCTTGAACCGTTACTGAAGAGAGTGTGCTTGAATCAATCCGTTTTACAAAGTGAAAAGTCCCCAGGAATATTTTTAAAAAAACCTGATTTCTTCCTCTTTTCACAAATATTTCTTCTTTTTTTTGTCGAGTGCTTCCATTTGTAAAGAGCAATGAAAGCAGAGATGACTAGAACTGGTGTGTTGTGGCTGGTTATATTTGAAGCTACGGTAGCCACTAGTCACTCTTAGACTCTTCTCAAAAGTCAGCCACAGTGTCCTGAACAATGTCCCGTGTCGGCCTGTGGGCAGCGGTTGTTCTACTGACCCAGCTTGGAAAAGTCTGCGGCGATTGTTGGCTGATTGAGGGAGAGAAAGGCTATGTTTGGCTGGCAATCTGCAGCCAGAACCAACCTCCTTATGAGGCCATTCCTCAGCACATCAACAGCACGGTGCTGGACCTCCGCCTCAACGAGAACAAGCTCAAAATCCTCCTGTACACTTCGCTCAGCCGCTTCGGCAACTTGACTGATCTAAACTTGACGAAGAATGAGATTAGCTACATTGAAGACGGAGCGTTTTTAGTCCAGTCGAACCTGCGTGTGCTGCAGTTGGGCTACAATAAGTTGACCAACCTCACAGAGAACATGCTCAGGGGCCTAACCAGGCTGGAGTACATGTATGTCCAGCACAACTTGATCGAGAGCATCTCGGTCAACAGCTTCTGGGAGTGCCCGAACCTCATCAGTATTGACTTGTCTGCTAACAAGTTGGCTAAGCTGGAGAGCAACACCTTCACCAGTCTCAGTGGCCTTATGGTGTGTGAGCTGGCGGGCAATCCTTTCAATTGCTCCTGCGAGCTCGTTGGCTTTTTGAATTGGCTTGCCGAGTTTAACAATGTCACGAAGACCTATGACAGGCTTCAGTGCGAGAGTCCCGCGGAATATGCTGGCTATCCACTCTTGAGTCCAAGACCGAACAGCAACCGGAATGCCATCAGCCTTCTCGCTTCCTCTTGTAGAAACGGAGTGAAGATAGTTCCATTCTCCACACCCATGGCTTCCAAAGATCCTGAAGCATACTCTTCAGGAATCAACCCAGCAGAATTCTCTTCCACAGAACCCATTACGACATATACTCTGGACACTTCGAATAGCCCTACCATTAAACTGCACCATGTGACCATCACTGGGGCAACACTAGTTGTTCAGATCCCCTCCCCCTACAGCAGAATGTATATTCTTGTTCAGTACAACAATAGTTATGTTTCGGATGTCACAAATCTACGCAACAGGAAAGAATACATTAAGCTGGAGAAACTGAAGGGCCATACGGATTATACCTTCTGTGTGGCCTCCATTCAAAAGTCCCAGAGGTACAACCATACCTGCTTGACCTTTGCCACAAGAGGACGCATGATAACCCAACCCTCCAATTCTTCCACCACTACACATTACATCATGACTATACTGGGGTGCTTGTTTGGCATGGTCATTGTTCTGGGCGTGGTTTATTACTGCTTGAGAAAAAGAAGGATTCAAGAGGAAAAACAGAAGTCCATCAATGTTAAGAAGACCATCTTGGAGATGAGGTACGGGCCGGAGTCTGAGACGAGCAGTATGATTCATTCAATGCAAAAGTTCCATGAACAGCCCATTTCTGTATCAAGGATGTCCTCCCTCCCATCTGTGTCAGGGGAGAAAGGACAATTCAAGCCAATGGAAGTAAATGAGACTCCAAAAGCCACCAAAGGCAACTATATTGAAGTCCGTACTGGGGAGACCTCTGACCGCAAGGAAGAGGAATTGAAACAGACGGATAATGGGCAAGGGTCAACAGCAGAAATCTCCACCATCGCCAAAGAGGTGGACAAAGTTAATCAGATCATCAACAACTGCATCGATGCGTTGAAGCTGGATTCTGCCGCTTTTATAGGTGCCGACTCCGAGATATCCATTGACCGCCAGATCACCCCTAGCACTTCATCCTCCCAACTGGAGAGACCTGGCTTCCTTTCCCCCACTTACAAAGAAGGGGGCTACCCACTGCAACGGCAGAGCAGCGTAGACACGGGCAAGAAGCGCTGCAGCATCTCGTCCAGCGGTTCCGGGAAGAGCGCCCGAGTCTTCAGCCTTGACCTTCCCGACCAGACGTCCAAGACGGAGGCGAAATACATCGAGAAGAGCGGCCCCACGCCTTTAAAGCGTCTTCCTTCCACGGCACCAGGCGAAATCCACCGCTTGGAGGTCCAGCAAACCTACCACTGCAGTGAGCATCGCCACTCCTTCCCTGCTCTGTACTACGACGAACACGGGGACACTCTAAGCCAGAGGTCCACACTGTTAAAGCCACTCTCCCGATCCAAAAGGGACTCCGCCTACTCCCAGCTCTCCCCCAGGCACCAGTTCTCTGGATATTCCTCCAGCCCGGAGTATTCGTCGGAAAGCACTCACAAGATCTGGGAGCGATTCCGCCCCTATAAAAAGCACCCCCGGGAGGAGGTGTACATGGCCGCCGGGCACGCCTTGCGAAAAAAAGTCCAGTTTGCTAAAGATGAAGACTTGCACGATATTTTAGATTATTGGAAAGGCGTTTCCGCCCAGCAGAAGTTGTGACTGGGCCCAAGACTGAATTGATAAGTTTACAGAAAAACAAAGGGGTTATTGGGTCCTTTTCATTTAGTAAATGTTTGTAACTTCTCATTTTCTAAGCCACAGTCCATAAAACTCCCCTAAAATGTTTTAATTGCCAATCCTTGATTTTTTGAACACCCCTTTCCCCCCTCAGTTTGCTCCTGCTAATCCAGTCATTTATTTGACACTACCAAATGACCCCATCATTTTTAATTAAGTGATATGAATTGAGGAGTATTTCTAGATATGACTGAGCGAGCATGATCATGAGTTAAAGCAGAAAGAGGTTTCTTTTGGGAGAATTTTTTTTCCTTGGAGTTTAAGAGTCTAATTTCTGTTAACTACTGAAAACAAGCTGTGAAAAAGTGGTTATTGGAAATGTTCTCATCAGGGTAGAAGTTATTGCTGGTAATATTAGCAGATGCTTATTATATTCCACCGTCTTAACAGAGGCGTTAACCCATTGGGATTAATAGCTTGTTAAAATAATGGATAGCAGACTGCTATAAGAACGCATCAAGCACCAGTTCCACTAACATCACCAACAGTGCTTCCTAGGCTATTGATCTTGAGATCCTGCCATTCAGCTGTAGCCTTGTGCGCTGCCCATCATAGAAAGCGCCCGATCGCAACGCCAGTTTAACGCCCAAGTTGCACATCCACCCGCCCTCAGCATTTCAAACTACGTTTAACTGTAAAGAGCCCCGAGTGAAATATCGGGGGGCAATTTCAACCTAACCCGCCCATCGGAAAACTGACGGGATTGGGCGCAACGACGATATCACAAAGGGTTTGACCTGAAACGTTGACTCTATTTTCTCTCCACTGATGTTGCCTGGCCTGCTGAGTTTTTCCAGCATTTTCTGTTGTTATTTGGGATTGGGCGCAAGGCTGGTTTTTGCACCCTTTCCAATTTTACTGCCCATTGAAGTCAACGGGGAGCAATATTGGGCAGGGTGTAAAAACCCTGATGTTCCGCCCAACCCCATGGGGTTCCCACCCGGCCAGTTAGGTTACAATTAACCCCCATTATCTCGGGCAGTTTGACAAACCTTCGGAATAGTCCTCGATCTCATTTCCCACCTCCCATCTTCGTAGAGCACTCCAGTCCTGCACATCTGGAAAACATGCTTTTTTCAACAACAAAAAAATCTATTGATGCCCTCATTGAACTAGCCTAGTGAAAGTTTACCAAAAAAAAAGTCATCTCACAAAAATATTAGCTCAGAAATTACTGTTGGCGACCTGACTGGACAAGCACTTCCTGCCGTGTTTCTTGGCTCGCTGTTGACTCGGAGTCCCAAGTGCGTGTGTTCAGGCCCCACTCCAGGACTTGAGCACAGCCTTTAGACTGATAACTCAGCGCAGTGCTGAGGGAGGCCGCTGCATCACTGTCTTTGGGACGAGACATTAAACTGAAGCCCCTTCCGGGGAGATGGGAAAGTTCCCATGGCACAAGTTGAGGAAGTCCAGGATTAGTTCTGGAATTCTGGCCCAGCATTTATCCCTCAGCCAAGATCACCAAAAAACAGATTAACCAATCATTTGTGGACGAATTGGTTGCTGTGTTTTGACTGCCTCACAGCACCTTGAAAGTAATGAATTGGCTGCAAAGCACTTTAGGATATCATGAAAGGTGCTATATAAATGCAAGTTCTTTAATGCACTTGTGTGATATTCGGCTGTCACCTATTAAATTCAAAATGTTGAGTAATGTACGAACCCTTTTAAGACAGAGAGCTATCATACAAACCCCTTAAGCGTCTGGCCACTAATACTGCAAGCAGTCATTTTGGCGCTATCATTTTTTTTTGTTGGTCTGGCAATACTGTAGGAGCTTTTAATGTTAAATCTGGAAGCTAGAGTACCGTGCCGATGCTACGCTCGAATTTAAATGGAGAGGCAGGATTAGCATTCGAGCCTTTCTGATTTTTTTGAATTTGCCTGATTTGGTCCATGTTTGGTCAGAGTGGGGACATTTTCCCTTTCCGAATCAGATGCTCCCAAACCAGGATCGATTTGGACTTTCTTGCCCACTCCAGGCGAGGGCAGTGCCAGGCAGTTGTGAAGCCTCACCACACATACCCCCTTTAACAAAATCCAAATCTGGACTCTGCCGATGTGCTGGTGCTGTTGCTGTGGCTCTGGGTAGTGGAGTGCTCCACTGGGGAAATGGCCAAGGGGTGTGGGGTGGGAGAAGTAGGGAAAAACTGACATTCATCTCAACTCAAAGCAAGCATGTCTCCTCTCACCCAATCAACACGCGTATTTGCAATCTGCCCTTACAACCGATGGTAATGGTGGCAACAAATATTTTTATGTTTTGCAAATTTTTTTCCCGAAATATTGTAATAAAACAATGAAGTTACTGCAAAATGCAATGTAAATATAGCTTTCTACAATTCACACATGTATATCATTTTGCTGTTCTAATTCCATGGAAGGTGTTTAAGCCTTCTCATCACGTGAGCTGTCACTTCTTCGACCTGCCACCATGTCCCTCCAAGAGCCAAAGGCCTACAGAAGGAATGGAAGACATGAAGGGATTTATAGTAGAATTGAAATAATCCAGGCCAGACTGAGGGAATAGGCACCTCCACTGGCTGTGAAGAGCTAAGAGTGCGAGAAGGCTCAACCCAGATCCTAGTAGGCATGTGCCAAAGTTACCTCCCAGTCAACACTAACAGGGAGTAGGTTGGCAATCTCACTCAAAGAGGCCATAGAGTTAACTGGCGTGGGATTATAGAAAGCTGGCATGATGATAGAGTAGCGGGCGCTCTTCTGAGATCGGGGCTGGTGCCCATTGTTTCTGGGCAGATGCAGAGGGAGCTTTACTCTACGACCATACTTGCCCCTGGGCATGCTTTGATGCTGACGCTGGGTGCCAGAGTAGGAAAGTATTCCACATCTCAGTGCTAACATCTTAATTAGCTCAGAATTCACCGGGAACAAAATTGTACGGTTTGCTAAGACATGATACAAAATGGATTGTGCCAACAAATGGAATCAACGTTATTTTGTTTCTGTGTGTGTTTTTTTTTACAGAAATATGAATCTTTGTAGTCTCTTTAATTTATCACATTGACCTCTCAAGATAAGGTCAACGTCAACGCACCAGAGCCTAACACATTAGTCCAGGGCATGTCACACCTTCAATACCCTTCACCACCAGTAAGTCAACTTAAGAATCTTACTGTATGAATGACCTTAAGGCTGAGAAGTCGTGAGTGAGGAGGGAGTTGAAGATTCTGAATTGATCTCAGGGTTTTTGTGGGGGGGATACATAAACTACATGAGCTTTTTGCTTTTGATTACCAACTGGATTCTTTGATTGAATAATAATTCTCTGCCAAGCATTCGTTGCTTTCTGTATTATATAATTATATACCTTACAAAGAAAGATTTATTATGAGATTAAACAGGCCAGTCTTGGGTGTTATGTATTTAAGTGGAAGCCTTGTAAATGTTATCCAATCAAGATGGCCACCCAGTGCATTTCGGAAAACTGCAGCTACCATGGCAACCGTAGGCGCCATTTTCCTGGCGTTGCTAGATTCTATTTAAACCGTTGCACGAATAGTTGGGTTGAACAATTTCTTCCCAGTTCCCTTTTTTTCTCGTGGGGGCAATAGGAAATTTAAAAACTCCCGACAGAACTGTGTTTTATTCACAAACCAAAGATTAGTTGGAGATTGTGGCTTATTTCACAGATGCAGCAAACAGGGCAAAAAAAAAAGACGGGGACCCGTTGCATCATGTAGGCGCAGGCCCCGTGTACAGTGGACATGAGGAAGGGAGGGGTGGCTCCCGGTCTCCCTCTTCACGTTCCTTCTCAGCCCAATGTTGAGGCCCCATTTCTAGGAGCCCTGATGAAAATGTATCCTTCCCCCACCCCGTTATTTAGTTTATAGAAATCAAGTAACTTCTCAGTAGCGAGTTGAGTAATTAACTTCTAAGGCATACGGGATACTTGCCTTTATTAGCTGAAGCATAGAATATAAGAGCAGGGAGGTTATGCTTGAACTGTATAAAACACTAGTTAGGCCACAGCTAGAGTACTGCGTGCAGTTCTGGTCATCACATTACAGGAAGGATGTGATTGCACTAGAGAGGGTACAGAGGAGATTTACGAGGATGTTGCCAGGACTGGAGAATTTTAGCTATGAGGAAAGGTTGGATAGGCTGGGGTTGTTTTCTTTGGAACAGAGGAGGCTGAGGGGAGACCTAATTGAGATGTATAAAATTATGAGGGGCCTAGATAGAGTGGGTAGGAAGGACCTATTTCCCTTAGCAGAGAGGTCAATAACCAGGGGGCATAGATTTAAAGTAATTAGTAAAAGGATTAAAGGGGAGTTGAGGAGAACTTTTTTCACCCAGAGGGTGGTGGGGGTCTGGAACTCACTGCCTGAAAGGGTGGTCGAGGCAGAAACCCTCATTGCATTTAAAAAGTACTTGGGTACGCACTTGAAGTGCCGTAACCCACAAGGCGACAGACCAAGAGCTGGAAAGTGGGATTCAGTGGGATAGCACTTTTTCGGCCAGCACAGACACGATGGGCCGAATGGCCTCCTTCTGTGCCGTAAATGTCTATGATTCTATGATTCTAAGGGTGTTTGTCACTTTGCCCAGCTTACCTTGGTTGAGTGAGTTTAAGCAGTTCTGTCAGGGGCACTTTTATTCAAAGTGATAAAGACGCCTAACCCGAGTGCAGTGTCTGCACAGGATACCCCACTTGCTAAATAGATTAAACAAACATCCCATCTTACTTCTTCTTCCCCAGCAGGAAAAATACTTGGTCCCATAGCTCAAGGGGATGCTGCCCCAAGCGTGTATGAAGAGATGGATCTCTCCACGCTGCATGATTCAAGTTATAATTTTACCATGAGTATTCAGACCCAACTTCAGCATGGCTTCAGTTAATTTAGCCGAGTCCCGGTGAATTGCTTGGAACTGCTTTCTCTACAATCAGGGCTACTGTTTCCCAGTGACTGAATAGGATTGTATTCTATGGAATTACAGGATTTTCTTACTGGCGCTTCATGAATCACATTCTGTTATTTTTTTGTCGGAATATTTTCCCTGTTTAGAACATATTTCACAGTGACAAGCCAACACAGGACAATGGATGTTCTAGAGCAGGCAAAGGATCAGTCAGTAATACAGAGGTGTAAGCCCACTCATATTTCCTGGTGTACTCAGGCAGAAGAGCGGTATTGGCTGGCTCTGCTTGATGTTGGCACCGGAGCTGGTACCTGATAGGGACATACACTAGGCTATGAATAACTATTGCCATCATTAGTTGATGAACACTGAACACACTTGTATGACATTCCTTTGTTCACTATTTTAACAGAGGTGTTAACCCATGGAACCACAGATGTCGGCAGTACAGAGGGAGGCCATTCGGCCCAGTGTGTCTGTGCTGACACTTTCCTAGAGCGATCCAAAGCTAATCCCATTGCCCCGTGCTCTCCCTGAGGCTTTGCGTCTTCCACCATTTTGAATATTTTCCCACCATTTTGAATATTTGTCCCTCAATGATCTCTGCCTGAACTGCTCTCTGGAAGAGAAGTTATGGGTGGAATTTATATTACAGTGATGTAAAGCTCTGGTTAGAGCACTGCATTCAGTTCTGGGCACCGTATCTCAGGAAGGATATATTGGCCTTGGTGGGGGGGCAGCGCAGATTCACCAAAATGATACCGGGGCTAAAAGGGTTAAATTATGAGGACTAGGCTTTTATTCCCTTGAGTATAGAAGATTTAGGGTTAATCTAATTGAGGTGTTTGAGATGATTAAAGGATTCGATAGGTTAGATAGAGAGAAACTATTTCCTCTGGTGGGGGGAGTCCAGAACAGGGGGGGCATAACCTTAAAATTATAGCCAGGCCGTTCAGGGGGGATGTCAGGAAGCACTTCTTCACACAAAGGGTAGTGGAAATCTGGAACTCTCTCCCCCCGCAAAAGCTGTAGACCCTTACTGACTACAATTGAGCCACTGTCACTCTTGTTTGCGGGGATTTTAAGTCTTCACGTCTCTTTGGACCCGTCTCGCAAAGCTTTTGACTTGTTCTTGATGAATTTATGCGCTCAATTGGCACCGGAGATGAGAGTACATTCCACTTTGGGCACATGTGGTGTCAGCATCAAGCACTCCCAGCTCAGCTATTTCACATTTCGTAGAAGAGTAAAGCTCCCTCCACTCTACCCCAACAATGTGTGTCAGTCCCAACCTCAGAAGTGTGTGTGGGTTGTAACTTCCACCGTTAACAGTGAGCCTTAATCCTTGTCCTTTCTACGCCCCCCCCCCGCCATCAGTCCTGTTTAAACGTTAGAACACAGCGTGACTCAAACATATAAATATTTATCATTTCTGGTGGGCGGTGGACACAGTCCCAGTGACGATACGCCTTTAAGCCCTAGTTCAAAACATTTCTGTTTTCTTAAATGGTCTTGTACATCCCCTGTGCATTTTTCCGCCATTCTTTACTGCTCCTCTGTAGCTTTTACATCTCGCAGAGTTCCGTATAGAGCAGCAAAAATGGACGAAGGTTTGTGCTCTCCCCTGGGTGTGGACGCTGTCTCAAGAACAACAACAACAACAACAACAACAAAAATGAAATGGACCCATGGTAATCCAAACTCTGTTCTTAAAGATGTTTTTAACCTTGGTCTTGTTCCAACTGAATTTATGCACCGATAAAACTGGTACAAAGTAATCAAAATGTGAATTTTGTAATACAAAGGCAGAAATGGTTTTGGGGTGGGAGGGGAGAAAAGGGGGACGGAAATTATTTAAAAACAAAAGACAAAAAAAAAAACCCGCGCCAACAGTGAAACGTTAACTGCATGATTTAATGTATTTTCAGAGCGAGTATTGTTGTGTATGTGACTGTTTGTCAACTTTGTTTATTGTGACAGGCCACTTTCTACGTGCGTGCTTAAAGCGGAATAGAAAACAGGGATGAAGAAGAGAGAGAGAAAAAAAAAATAAGGGCCTTGTGAAGGTCTGAACTGTATTTTGGTCTGCACGGCCCTGATCCCGGGCCCTGTCAGTTTACCATAGCTGCGAGACCAGTTGGATATCCCACACTTCTGGTGTGGAGAACAAGGTTTCCTCCCAGTTTCTTTCTTTTTTTTTGGAGATCTGTGACAGGTTAGCCAGCTTCCCAATTTTTTTGATGGCATAAACTTGCTGTCGTTTAACATGTAGTGATGGGCTGCCCGACTATGCGGGCAGGCAACTGGATTCCATTAGTAGGAAATCTCAGTGGGAGAACATTGAAGTCATGTATAGAAACATAGAAGATAGGAGCAGGAGTAGGCCATTCGGCCCCTCGAGCCTGCTCTGCCATTCAATGAGATCATGGCTGATCATCCAAGTTCAGTACCCTGTCCCTGCCTTCTCCCCATATCCCTTGAACCCTTTAGCCTTAAGAAATATATCTAATCTTCAATATATTTAATGAATTGTCGAGTCAATTAGGACTCAGAAACAGTTCTTGTCCACAGAGGACGGTGGAATTGACTCCCAAGACACCAAAGCATGTTCTTGGAACCTAACTTTTACTTTAGTGTGGAGTTAAAGTCATTTCAGTATAGCCTTGCTAGAGGCTCCAGCACCGCTCCCATTCTCCACAAACAAGCAGTTATGGGTGTATCATCACTGGCGGTTCAAATAGCACATGTAGCCTCAGCGCATCAATTAAAGTCTTGCTTCTGATTCGGTGCAGTTCCGAGCAGGTTTCCTCCTTTGCGGCCAGACAGCAAATATGGTTGTCTCGAATGTTAAATTTAAATAGTTAAACGTCGTGGGCCTAGAAATTCGTCCCCGGAGGTGGCGGCCGTCATTGACTGCAATGGAACTGAATACCGGGCGCTGCGTATAATGGGCGGCCAATCCGATACCGCCCGAGATGAATTTCTAGGCCGTGGTGTACAGTGTACACATTTCCCGGTGACAATACACCTTTAAGTCTTAGTTCGAAACATTTCAGCTGTTTTAAAATGGTTCGTTTGCCCATCACACAGTAACGTAGCAGAAGGAAAGTCATTTGAATTTCTACGCTCGGCGTTGCTTATTTTTTCAACCCCAAGGGGACTCTTGCTTCTGTGTATCTCATTCAATGGGATGAGGGCTCGCCCTCCCACTCAACCTTTCAGCTGTGAGAGGAAGGTGTTGCGAGTTCTTCCTTCCTTTAGTGAAGCGGTTCTTTGTTTCCTTGTAGGCGAGCCTGCCCCTCGCGACCTGGCCAAGAAGGGGGAAGGGGAGTCAACACAGTTAGAAACAGGCTGGGTGTTAGAGCAATATCCACTTCGGGGCCTCAGTTCAAATCCCAGGAGGGGGTGAGAGGGCGGATGAAGTTATTTTTCAGGGAGTACAGGGTACATCAGAACATGTTCCTTTATGTTCTGAGACCTGTATTCAAATTAAGCTCTGAGGGATGGAGACTGTCAGTATTGTGCACTAGAATACTATCATTCTGATGTTTCATAAGAACATAAGAATTAGAAGCAGGGGTAGGCCATATGGCCATTCGAGGCTGCTCTGCCATTCAATAAGATCTGGGTAAAGATTATGAATTCCCTGTTGGATTCCTGAGTGACTTTCTTATATTGATGGCCTCTAGTTTTGCTCTTCCCCATGGCGTGGAAACACTCTCTCTCTGTACAGGAAACTTTTTTTTATCCGGCACCGACGGGACCGACGTGGTGCCGATTCATCAAAAATTCCGGATAACCGAAAGCCATAGTAAAAGATACGGAGAGCTGACAGCTCCGTATAAAGCAACAAACCCTGTTGCTTAGCAACAGGTTCAGAACAATGGCCACAAGTTCCAAGTGTCTCTGTAGCTTAGCAACAGCTGCAGCCACACCCTTGCACAGCAACAGATTGAGGAAGGCAAGTACAAAACTTACCTGAACCTACTCCTGAATTTTGCCAGTTAACCGAAATTTCCGGTTATTTAGGTGCCGGTAAATCGAACGTTTCCTGTATCTGCTCTAGCAAAGCCTTTCAGAATTTTAAAGACCTCTATTAGGTCACTCCTCAGCCTTCTCTTTTCTAGAGAAAAGATGAGCCCGTTCACCCTTTCCCGATAGATGTAAGCGTACTTTTGCTACTCTCTTCCTTTTACATACTTGTAGAAGCTCTTATAATCATTCTTTTATATTTCTTGCTAGTTTACTCTCATATTCTATTTTCTCCCTTTTTATCAAATTTTTGGTCTAATTTGTCAAATCCAGCTCAGATGGAGGGAATGGTGATTGCCTTTCTCTGATGGGGTCTGGCTAGGACAGTACTACAGTGCTGCCCTTTTACATAGGAACATAGGAATTGGTAGACGCAAAGAGACTGAGCTCCATCTAGTTTGCCTTCTACCATTCTGGCGGTCACACGATACATCAATAATGGAGTTAATCTCTATCACTAGTGGGCTGGATTTTACTTACCTAGACGGGTTGGGGGCGGGACTGCTGCCTTCCGGGTTCTAGTCCCGCCCTCAGCGATGTCTGATGAACAGACGCTATTTTGCCCTGATTGGCCATGTTAAGCCCCGCCCTGCGGGCTTGCCGGCCAATTAAGGGAAAGCCGGTGTCAGATGACGTCAGTTGATGACGCTTCATCTGCCGGTTTTCTTAAAGGCATATGCACCATACTTGTTTGACAGATGAATTATCAGTGTTTGACAGCATTGAGGTGCTGTTAAACACTGACAATCACTGTGCAAAGGTGAGCCCTTGCACCCAGGCCCTCCAATTACTGTCTCCTTAGGAAAAAGCAGATGGCAGCTGCAGCTGAGATTGCAGAAGCCATCTGTCACTTCTCCCGATGAGATGAGGCTACACAAACACTTCACTGCTTGTCACCTGCAGAAACATCTAACCACATTAAAAATTACTTTCACAACATTCTCTCACCTCTCATACTCACCATTGTCCCATTGCATCCTTCACACCACTTCTGCAGCTGTCATCCAAACACCAACATAACAACAGACCCACAGTATGCCTCACTTACCCTGGCGGGGTTCCCCGACATCGGGAAGCCCGCAGCAAATGGTGAAAAGCCTCTTAACTGCCTGTTAACAGGCAATTAAGTGGCTATAATCCTCTTCCTGCTGCTAGGAGTCGGATCCCTGTGCAAATTGGGGACCCGGCTCCCGGGAAGATTGGTTGGCGGTGTGTTGGGTGCGGGTTTGGGATGCGCTTCCATTCTTTTTGACTTTCCCAGCAGTCCCGCCTCCAAACCCGCCTCCTCGGCGCTGGTAAAATCCAGCCCAGTCTACAACAGATGTGAGGAAGACCCCAGTGGTGAAACCTTAGGTCCAAAGTCACCTGTTCCTCCTAAGCATGCTACACTCACCACTTTATGTCTCAAATATACTGGATGCCAAAATGTTATTTTCTGAAAGAAATGTATCCCATTTGCATTTGAGTGGATCAATACTGACTGCTTCAACTGTCTCTCGAGTGAGCCTGTTCCATAGATTGCCCACTCGCTCACTGAAATATTTCCGCATCAGAGAGCTAGGTTCAAATCCAGTCTAAATCAGTATAATTCTCACAGATAAGGAGCAGGGTGGAATAGTGTATCTAGAATATTGATCTTTCACTTCAGGGAATGGGTTGAAAATTATTGCACTACCAACGTAGCCAATTCATCCTTCCCTTCAAATTCATTGCCTTGAATCATGGAAATTCCAGTACGGTAGGCAGCCCATCCATGTTGTAGATATCTACTCAAATCCCATTCCCTGCTCCTTCTGCATATTATGGTGCGTTTCTTCTTCAAGTGTTTACCTAATTCCCGCTTAAATGCCTCAGCTTCAATACCCACTTGTGGACAAACATCCCACTTCCTAATCAACTACCGTGTGGAAACAAAATCTTCCTACCTTCCTCTATATCCTTCCAGTACTAATCCTCAGTTTATGACCCTTTGTTACTGATTCACCAACCAATCAAAGTAACCTTCCACTGTTTACCCTCTCACACACTTTTGAGCACTTCTGTTACATTATGGCTGGAATGACCCTAGTGCATTTATATTGTACCACAGGAACATAGGATCAGGAGGAGGCCATTCAGCCCCTCGAGCCTGTTCCGCCATTCAATGAGATCACGGTGGATCGGTGGCCTAACTCCATATGCCTGCCTTTGCCCAATATCCCTTAATACCTTGGGTTAACATAAATCTATCAATTTCAGAATTAAAATTAACAATTGACGTAGCATCAATTGCCATTTGCAGAAGAGAGTTCCAAACTTCTACCACCCTTTGTGTGTAGAAGTGTTTCCTAACTTCACTCCTGAAAGGCCTGGCTCTAATTTTTAGACTATGCCCCCTAGTCCTAGACTCCCCAACCAGTGGAACCTTTTCCATGACTCCAATAGCCTATATTTGGGACAGCCAAAACTGCGCTCATCGTGGTTTAACCAGCGCCCAGCAATTATCACCCCTTGCTTTTGTATTCAATGCCTTCTACATCTGATGTCCTGCTTTTAAAGATATGTGTATCTGGGCCTCCAAGGGGTAAATGACTGGCATAGCCAACTACAAACCCATTAGTCTTACTTCCATTCAGTACAAAATAATGCAATCGGTTATCAGGAGTAAACTTAGGGATTATCTGTATAACAATAACCTAGTAACCAGCTGTCAACATGGATTTCAGAAGGAGAAGATCCTGCCTGAACAACCTCCTGGACCCCTTTGAGCAAGTGAAAATCCAAGTGGATTGTGGTAAGCTCCATGATGTGTTGTATCTTGACGCCCAAAAGGCCTTTGACAAAGTTCCACATGAAAAGCTATTAATTGAACTCAAAGCTGTGGGTTTCCAGGGTAAAGAGATAACAATCATTTATATAGCGCTTTTCACAATGTCCCAAAGGGCTTTACAGCCAATTAAATACCTTGTAGCCACTGTTGGTAATGTATGGAAACACGGCAGCCAATTTGCAGACAGCAAGCTCCCACAAACAGCAATGTGATAATGACCAGATAATCTATTTTTGATGGTGTCGGTTGAGGAATAAATATTGGCCAGGACACTGAGGAGAACTCCGATGTTCTTCTTCAGATAGTGGCCATGGGAACATTTACAACCACCTGAGAGGGCAGAAGGGGCCTCAATTTAACATTTCATCCAAAAAGACGGCTCCTCCAACAGTGCAGCACTCCCTGAGTACTGTATTATCAGCCTAGGTTTTGTGCTCAAGTCTCTGGAGTGGGACATGAACCCACAACCTTCTGACTCAGAAGAAAGAGTGCTACCCACTGAGCCATGGCTGACACCATAGAAATGGATGAGAAACAGGCTGAAAGGTAGCAAACTCGTTAAAGGAGTTATGTTGGAGCAGGGGCAAGTATTGAGTGGGATGCCTCAGGGATGGATGGGTGTTGCTTATATAAGTGACCTGGACTGAGAAACACATTGCAAAGTAATCAAATTTTCAGATGATACCAAACTAGATGGGGCAGTGGAATTGGAGAAGGTGGGTCAGACATTACAGAATGAGTTGGATATAATGGGCTGGATTTTGATTCTGGAGGCGTGTAGGAGGCGGGACTACAACTTTCAGGGTTGTAGTCCCGCCTCCATCGAGTTGTGGCCAACCCACGCGATTTTCACTTGATTGACCTTGATTGACCCAGCGGGCTCAGCAGGCCAATTAAGGGCCACCCGGCAACAGGTGACGTCACAGATTGACATTTCATCTGTCAAGAGTTTTTGACAGATGAAATATCAGCTCTTTGAAGCTGTCAAACACTGACAATCTGTACACTAAGTTGATTCCTTCCTCTCAGGCTGATTTAGAGATCTCTCCAGAACAGAAAGCTGAATGCTGCAACTTTTGACAGCTCGCGGCCATTCTGCTTTCTGTGCTGGTGAGATGAGGGACTCCCGAGACCTGAAGGAAGGAAGGCTGTAAAGGTAAGTAAAACTTCTTTAAACACTTTACACACACCAAACACACTTACCTCTTCACTCATGCACCCATCACTCACCTGAACACCGGACATCTCGAACCCTCCAAGTCCTTCAGTCCGACGGCCCGCCTCGCTAACTTGGCGTGGTTTGGAGCTGTCGGGAATCCCACACTTCAGCATTAAAAATAGGGATTAGGCTAAAAGCTGCCTGTTAACTACCTGTTAACAGGCAGTTAATTGGCACTAATCCCCTTCCTGCCTCGGGGAGGCGGGTCCCAGCACAGGTCGGGTATCCGCCTCCTTTGAAACCGGCATGGAGACAGGATGGGTTCGTGCCCCCCGATTTTGAGATTTTAACCCCCCACATGCCTCCAATCATGCCTCCACGGCCCAATGAAAATCCTGCCCAATATGTCAGTGGACAAAACAATGGGAGACAACATTTAATGCTGATGAGTGTAAAGGAAGGAAAAATGGGTGATACACATACTCCATTTAGTGTTGAGATAGCTAAGCATGAAGTGGAAAGGGACATTCAAGTCTTATTAAACTCAATGCTAAACTTATCCAACCAATACAGAATAGCAAAACCAATAGGATGTTGAAGGACATAGCCAAAATAGTGGAATAAAGTCAGTGGAGGTAGGGATCAAACTGTGCTGTGGTCGGACTGCACCTTGAGCACTACATCCAGCTCTGGTCATCAAGAAACCAGGGAGAGATAAGGAAAGAAAGACCTTGCATTTATATAGCGCCTTTCACGACCTCAGGATGTCCCAAAGCGCTTTAAAGCCAATGAAGTATTTTTGAAGCGTAGTCACTGTTGTAATGTAGGAAACATAGCAGCCAATTGCACACAGCAAGCTCCCACAAACAGCAATGAGTTAATGGCCAGATCATCAGTTTTTTTTGTTATGTTGATTGAGGGATAACTATTAACCAGGACACTGTGGATAACTCTGCTGCACTTTTTGAAATAGTGCCATGGGATTTTTTTACATTCACCCGAGAGGGCATATGGAGCCTCAGTTTAACATCTCATCTGAAAGATGGTACCTCTGACGGTGCAGCACTCCCTCAACACTGCAACTGGAGTATCAGCCTAGATTTTTGTGCTCAGAGTCCCTCAGGTGGGTATTTGAACCCACAACCTTCTGACTCAGAGGCGAGTGTGCTACCCACTGAGCCACGGCTGCAACTCAAATGCTGGCATCAGTGCAGGGATGAGGCTGATCCCAAGTATTAGGGAGCTGAGTTATGAGGAGAAACTTGGGATTTTCAGGCTGGGAAGGTGGCGCCTGAGAGGAGAGCTTATAGAGGGATATAAGATTGAATGGAAAAAGTAAACCTGCGATATTACATTGAATTAAATTGCCAGTTAAGAACAAGGGGACACAGGACCAAAGTAGTAAAAGATAATCATGGTGATTGATATCAGGAAATTCACAGGGAGTAATCGATATGTGGAATGGTTATCATCTCAGGCTAAGGGGTTGACCATTTAGGACTTAGATGAGGAGACATTTCTTCACTCAGAGGGCTGTGAATCTTTGGAATTCTCTGCCCCAGAGGGCTGTGAAGGCTCAGTGTAGTCAAGGCTGAGATCGATAGATTTTTAGACACAAAGGGAATCCAGGGATATGGGGATAGGGTGGGAAAGTGGAGTTGAGGTAAAAGATCGGGCATGATCTTATTGACTCGAGGGACTGTATGGCCTTCTCCTGCTCCTGTTTCTTATTTCTTAATAGATTACCAGATGAAGACAACATTCCTGTAGAGTGAGGGTTTTGGATGGTGCAACCTGTTTCACAGAAGTAGTAGAGCTTGTGAGTGTAATATGATGATCTCCGCTGTGCTGCTATGGGTAGGCAAGTGTATAGAGCGCTGGACTGATGAGCTGTAACATCCATTGAACCATAAAGAATAGATGGCTTGGTACTTTGCAATGTTATTGATGCAATTAAAGGATTAAAATGTCTTAGACTGCAAGCCTGGTGCTCAGTTATCCCTTAAATGTATCCGAACTATTAGATTCTCTTACAGCCTTGTTAGATGCTCCGTGTCTGTAATAGACAATTTGTCGAGCATTTGAGGAGAATTTCAATCAATTTCTCTTAACAAACTGTCCCTTGGCTTTATGACAATTCTAATAGCTTCATGTGATAGAAGTAGTGGGATAGCCCTTATGATGTAAACCTTTTGTGACAAGCAGTGTAGCTATTACTCAGGATGAGGATTGTTAGTGCCGGAGAAAGGAACACTTTCCATTTCAAATATTTGCCGTCAGCTCCCAGTACTCCCAGATTATAGTTATAGCAGCTTGATGCAGAGCAGTGCGTCCTCTACTCTGCCTCAACAAGGTGCCTCGCCCACCACGTTCAGTAGCGCACCCCTGTTCCACCAGTGTAACATCTTTCCATTAACCAGCACAGCCCTGTTGTGCACTCTGAGACAGAGATTGCCGATCAGTGATAGTTTTGGGCTCTGAGCCCATGCCCATTCTGAAGCAGATTGAGACTGCCTGAACTTAGTTCATAACATTTCGAACTTATCAAGAAAAGTTTTTTTTTACCCAAAGTGTGATAAATGCTTGGAATCACCCACCAAGCAAGGGCTTGAGAAGCAAAAACAATTGGGGTTATTCAAAATACAACTGGATGCCACAGTACGACATTTAATGGGCTGGAGGAACGAGCTTTGTTCAGCTGAATTGGCCTTTTCTCATCCTTCATTTCTTTACCTCCATGAATGTCTCAGATTTTGTTCCCTCTGACCATCCATCTCCCTCCAGAGAGGATTAACGGGAAGGAGAGACACCTTGGGTACTGTTGGACACCTCTTACAGAATCACTTGTAGAACGGAGTGAGCAGAGGCTTTTGGAATCAAAAGCAAATACGGTGACAATTTTTGGGGCAGGTAACCTTTAGATCAAATGTCATTTCCTTGACAGTCATCGTCAATGTCCAAATGGTCGATAGAGGAAGGGGCGGTGGGGAAGGGGCGGAGGGGAAGGAGCGGTGGGGAAGGGGCGGTGGGGAAGGGGGGGAAGGGGCGGAGGGGAAGGGGCGGTGGGGAAGGAAGGGGAGGGGAAGGGGCGGAGGGGAAGGGGGAGGGGAAGGGGCGGAGAGGAAGGGGCGGTGGGGAAGGGGGAGGGGAAGGGGCGGTGGGGAAGGAAGGGGAGGGGAAGGGGCGGTGGGGAAGGAAGGGGAGGGGAAGGGGCGGAGGGGAAGGGGGAGGGGAAGGGGCGGTGGGGAAGGGGGAGGGGAAGGGGCGGAGGGGAAGGGGGAGGGGAAGGGGCGGAGGGGAAGGGGGAGGGGCGGTGGGGAAGGGGGAGGGGAAGGGGCGGAGGGGAAGGAGCGGTGGGGAAGGGGGAGGGGAAGGGGCGGTGGGGAAGGGGGAGGAGAAGGGGTGGTGGGGAAGGGGCGGTGGGGAAGGGGGAGGGGAAGGGGCGGTGGGGAAGGGGCAGTGAGGAAGGGGCGGTGGGGAAGGCTACGAGACTGAGTGACCCACCATCCAATGTTGTTCTCAGGCGACTAATCTAGGCGAAGATAAATTTATTGAACAAATGCTCAAGGATTGTCAAAAACTTTTCTCATTTGTTTAGGGGCAATGTTAAAACATGCGTGTCTTTATGTCACCGGATCACAAAGTACGGCTCATCTAACTCTTAACCTCCTCAAAAAAGGGTTTCAGTGGCTTTTTCGAATCAGAAAGTAATTTCGCCTACTTGCTTGCTGGTACCGAGAGTTTGCTTTATTACATCTCATAAAAGGGAGGGTTGATCCATTTCTCGCACAGCCACTTAAATTACGTAAATTCTTTCTTTCTTGTAAATGAATGGGCTGGGTCTCCATTCACAAGTGTTGTGTTCTTGAGGAGAGGGCGAGCGTTACAATGGGCTGAGAGACTGATCTTTCACTTCTGGGAGGTGGGTTCTGGTCCAGTCTCCTTCTTTCTATGTCCTGGGCTGGCTCCTAGGAGATCAGGTCTATCCTCCGCGGCCGTGGCTGATGAAACCTATGCGGTTTTCCAAGAGCATTGTCACAGTGGTGCTTTCATGCATTGGAGTCATAATTAAGCAGATGTTGAAGACATGCTTCAGGCGCCCTGCCCAAAGAGTGTTGTTGGCCTCTCCATCGCATCTAGCCGGTTCCCCTAGTTGGGAGTTGTGTGTCAGGCTAATGACCTGACCACGTAAAAAGGGAATTTGCTATGGAAACAAACCCAGAGCACGATCTGCTGGATGTAACGCAGTGGAAGAACATAAGAATATAAGAAATCGGAGCAGGAGTTGGCCATTTGACCCTTTGAGCCTGCTCCACCATTCAATGAGATCATGGCTGATCTTCTACCTTATCTCCATTTTTCTGCACTATCCCCATATCCCTTGATTCCCTTAATATTCAAAAATCTATCGCTCTCTGTCTTGAATATACTCAACGACTGAGCCTCCACAGCCCTCTGGGGTAGAGAATTCCAGAGATTCACCACCCTCTGAGTGAAGACATTTCTCCTCATCTCAGTCCTAAATGGCCGACCCCTTATTCTGAGACTGTGACCCCCTGGTTCTAGACTCCCCAGCCAGGGGAAACATCCTCCCTGCATCTACCCTGTCAAGCCCTGTAAGAATTTTGTATGTTTCAATCAGATCATCACTCATTCTTCCAAACTCTAGAGAATATAGGCCTAGTCTATTCAATCTCTCCTGATAGGACAATCCCCCCCATCCCAGGAACCAGTCTGCTGAACCTTCGTTGCACTCCCACTATGGCAAGTATATCCTTCCTTAGGTGTTGTCTAATGTGCTGGTAGGCACAGAGGAGATGAAGAAGAAGAGGAGTCACTAGGATTGTGCTTGCGTTGTGCCTGCTGCACAGATTAATCTTATAAAGGAGCCTCGCCACAGAGGCCTTGGAGGAGGAAGACACACCTCCCCCCCACCTCAAGAGCAGGAGGGAGATCACCCAGAGGAGCAGCCTGAAGAGGACGTGGAGACTAACCTGTTGCCAGCTGCAAAAGCCATTCATCTCTTGGCTTCCCCTTTTCCTTCATGAAGATGCCATCATCTGCAGCCCATCATCCGTGCTCAGCAACTCACGACGCCCCTGTTCGTGGTGCCTAGTAAAACATCTTTCCCAAAACAAAGTTGGCACGCTTTGCAAAAACTTCAGCAGCAGATCTGTCTGATATTTGGACCAGAGTAATTAGCTTTCTTGCAGCCAAGATGATGCAGGTGATGCCTGCAGCTCTAAGCTGCTGCAGGCCTTTAAATCCTGCAGCACCACGTTATTTCCTGTCCCACCCACCACCAATGTGCAAACCACAAATCAAAGGTCATTTCTAACATAATGAGCTCGACCTAATTAAGCAAATGAGGCCGACCCCAGAAATTACAGCGAGGTCAACACTCGTGACATCGGGTGGGTGTCATTCCTGGTGTTTTACATTGATAGGAGGGACTGGTCTTGTCTCCATTAGATGTTGCATGAGGCAGGGCTGATTCTTATTGCCAACAGGAGTGTTGAAAGACAGTACTTGTGATTATTTGATAAGCATTGTGCACAGTCCCTCGGACTCAAGATATGGTATTCCTTCTCTGTACTGTCTCCAGCACTTAAGTATCTCCCATGTTTCGTGGCGACCAGAACTGGACGCATTACTCAAGGTGTGCTCTAACCAGAGCATTGTACAGTTTGAGGACTACTTCCTCTGACTTACATTCTACTATGCAGTTCAACATCCTATTGGCTTTGTTAGTTGCTGCTTTGCACTGGTTGGACATAGAATCATAGAATGGTTACAGCACACAAGGAGGCCATTCGGCCCGTCGAGCCCGTGCCGGCTCTCTGCAAGAGCACTTCAGCTAAGTCCCACTCCCCCGGCCCTTTCCCCGTAGCCCTGCAAATTTTTTTCCTTCAGGTACTTTATCCAGTTACCCTTTTGAAAGCCGCAATTGAGTCCGCCTCTCAGGCAGCGCATTCCAGATCCTAACCACTCGCTGCGTAAAAAGGTTTTTCCTCATGTCGCCTTTGGTTCTTTGGCCAATCACCTTAAATCTGTGTCCTCTGGTTGTCGACCCTTTTACCAATGGGAACAGTTTCTCTCTATCTACTCTGTCTGGACCCCTCATGTTTAACAAGTGTCAGCCTTGGTTCAATGGTAGCACCTGGAAGTCAGAAGATTCAGGGTTCAAGCCCTGCTCCAAAGATTTGCGCACATTTGGAACTCGCTACCACTTGGACTGGTTGAGGCGAACAGCATAAATGCATTCAAGGGAAAGCTGGATAAGCACATGAGGGAGAAAGGATTAGAAGGATATGTTAATGGGGTGAGATGACGAGGGGTGGGAGGAGGCTCCGGTGAAGCATAAACACCGGCATGGACCTGTTGGGCCTGTTTCTGTGCTGTAAATACTTTGTAATACATAATTCAGACTGATACTTTAGGGGCGATTCTAACCCCGCCCACCGGGCGGAAATTTGGGTGGGCAGTCAAGATGTCCCGTGGGACTAGATCGCCAACATCCCCCACTGATAGAGCAGGCTATAATTTCTACCTGCTCTTCTGAGCAGGCGAGAAGGTTATGCGGCGGGGTCCTCCTTTAAAAATGATGATTAGGCCCCGATTACGTCTTCGGGGGTCCGACATCCATTTTATCCATGAGCCTGAGCGGGAGAGCGTATGTTGCTTTCTCACCAGGTCTACCTAGCAGGAAGAGGGGCCGAGGCCAGCAAAGGCCAAGTCTTCCTATTTTGATTTAACTTTGCTTGTTTCTACACGCTTGGCCACCTGGGCCCTTACAAGGAACGTTTAGACTCTCCCCGTCCCTGGGCTGCACCCCTCCACCCTCGATCGACTTACCTGAAGTGTCGAGGACCCTTCCTTTGGTCCCTGGCAGTGGGCTCCTGCCACCCGACATTGTGCTGCCGCTGGTTTCGGGCAGGAGCCTAACCCAGGAGCATTGCAGGTGAGGCCCGGGAGTTAAAATCACCCAGGCCTCACGTCGCCGAGGCAACGACGGATTGCCGCCCTCTTTGAGCCCTGCCAGCCCAAACCAGGGCTTTCAGTGCAGTACTGGGGGAGTGCGGCGCTGTTGGAAGTGCCAACTTGCAGACGAAAAAACTAAACTGTCTGCCTACTCAGGGCAAAGTGAAAAATCCCATGGCCCTATTCGAAGAAGAACTGAGGAGTTCTCCTGGTGTCTTGGTTAACATTTATCGCCCAACCAACTCCACTAAAACAGTTTACCTGGCCATTTATCTGATTGCTGTTTATGGGACCTTGCTGTGCTCAAATATGCTGTCATGTTTGCCTACAGAATCATAGAATGGTTACAGCATAGAGGAAGGTCACTCGGCCCGTCAAGTCCGTGCCGACACTCAGCTAATCCCACTCCCCTGGCCTTTTCCCCAATTTAAACATATTACAACAGTGACTACACTTCAAAAATGATTCAATGGTTATAAAGTGCTTTACGGCATCCTGAGGTAAAACAAAGGAAGAACTTGCCCTTCTATAGCACCTGTCACGACCTCAGGACACCTCAAAACGCTTTACAGCCAATGAAGTACTTTTTGGAGTGTAGTCACTGTTGTAATGTAGGAAACGTGGCAGCCAATTTGTGCACAGCAAGCTCCCACGGTGATAATGACCAGATAGTCTGTTTTAGTGATGTTGATTGAGGGATAAATATTGACCAGGACACTGGTCTTCCCTGGTCTTCTTCAAAATAGTGCTGCGGGATCTTTTACATCTACCTGAGAGGGGCAGATGGGGCTTTGGTTTAACGTCTCATCCGAAAGACTACAAAAAGTGCAAGTTCTTTCTTGCAAGTCCCTCATTTTTGAGCTGCTTGCTTCAGTTTCCAATGCCCTCCAAGTTTGGTACCATCAGCAGATTTGACCACTTTGCACTGAGTTTCTGAGTTGAAGTCATAGATGTCAGTGAGAAACAGTAGTGGTTCTAACAGCGTGATCTGGGGCACCCCACTCAGCATCCCACCCCTGCCCTGACGTAACTCTTCGGGCAAGTACTGGTAGCTTTCTACCCTTCAGTCAATGTCGTAACCATTTCCAGGGTTTACCTGGAATCCTCACAGCTCTGAATTGGACTAATAGCCTTTCATGTGAAACTTGATCAAATACCTTTTGTAGGTCATCATGTGTTATGTTCTTGGGTTGTTACTTCATCAAGGAAGTTGAGGAGATCAGTTGGGTAGAACCGTACCTTTCTCAATCCACATTGCATTGCTTACTAAGGTATTACTATACTTATACTCTACAAATTTTTCTCCTGATAGTTAATTCCATTCTTTTACACACAATGGAGTTAAGATTAAAGGTCTGTGGTTGTCTGTGCTTGTTATACAGGAAACTTTTTTTTATCCGGCACGGATGGGACCCCGACGTGGTGCCGGTTCATCAAAAATTCCAGATAACCGAACACTATAGTAAAAGATACGGAGCTGAGAGCTCCGTATAAAGCAACAAACCCTGTTGCTTACTTCAGAACAATGGCCACAAGTTGCAAGCGTCTCTGTAGCTTAGCAACAGCTGCAGCCACACCCTTGCACAGCAACAGATGGAGGAAGGCAAGTAATAAAAGTTACCTGAACCTACTCCTGAATTTTGCCGGTTAACCGAGATTTCCGGTTATTTAGGTGCCGATAAATCGAAAGTTTCCTGTATCCCCCCTTTTTGCTGTCTCAATGTGCAATAACGCCCTTATTATGGTTGCCAGTGCCTCTCCTTTCTCCTTAGTCCCTCTCAGTACTTTAGGATTAATACCAATTATTCCTGGTGATTTGTTTCTATTGAGCCCCTTTTAGCCTGTTTAGGACATCCATCTCATTAATATCATAGTCATTGAGTTTGCTTAGGTTGCCTTGTGAGAGGAGGGAATGTTGCTCATGTCTTCCCTTGCGAATACTCAGAAATAATTCAGAATATTTACTATCTTGTGCTTCTCTTTAGTTTTGATTCTCTTTGCATTTTTTATGGTTTTCCCCTGTTCTCTAACTACCCTCTTACAACATGCCGACATTACATCAGTGACTACACTGCAAAAGTACTTAGTTGGTTGTGAAATGCTTTGGGACATCCTGAGGTCGTGAAAGGCGCTATAGTTCTTTCTTTTTCTTACTTTCTTTCTTACTTTCTTTCTTTTCATTCTTTCTTTCATTCTTTCTTTCAATTCTTTCCTTCAATTCTTTCTTTCTTTTCTTTCAGAATTTTTCACTGTTATTTAATTTAAAACAGAAAATTTAAAACAGAAATAGACAGTTTCCTAGAAGTAAAGGGAATTAAGGGTTACGGGGAGCGGGCAGGAATTTGGACATGAGTCTAGGTTCGGATCGGACATGGCCCTGTGGGTAGCGGAGCGGGCCCAGGGGCCGTGTAGCCTGATCCTGCTCCTATTTCGTGTGTCTAATTCTGTTAGATTCAGGAGATGGTTCTGTGATAGTGGATTGGCGGTTAGGATCAGATCAGCCATGATCTTATTGAATGGCGGAGCAGGCTCGAGAGGCCGATTGGCCTACTCCTGCTCCTATGTTCTTATGTTCTTATGTTTATCCCCTGCTACCATGCCCTTTTATCTAGGCCTTCTGCATTTCTGAACACCCTTTTAACTTGCATCTTCATTTTATATATTCATTCTAATGAATCCTTTCTCTCTATAGAATTTGTGGAGATAATTTTTCCTCGCTATAACGTTTTAAATTTGTTGGTCAATCTATTTTTTGTCAAGTAATCTAATTTTTCTAATCCGCTTTCCTAAAACATTATGTTCTGCCATTTAATATTGACCTATTTCAACAAAGAATTCCTTCATTTCTTGTCCTTCTGGTGTCTTGCATTGTCAGATACTGAATGTTAAAGGGATATCTCAAAATGATGTTCTCAAACTGACATGACACATTTACACTTATCGAGGTTCAATATACTGATTGGAACTGATAGCGAGCCTAGTCTGGAGAGACTGCCTGTTTCACTTTATTACTGGTGCCTTCCTTTTCTGCGGGAGGTGCTTGTCGACTTTGAGGTGGGATTGGTCTTTGTCTAATGTCAGCAGTCATTGGTCTCTGCAAGACAAGACACTTACTGATGTAAGAAAATATCGGAATAGTCAGACTATATCCCCGATTTTCATCGCTCCACCATTGGTGGCCGTGCCTTCAGCCGCCTAGGTCCTAAGCTCTGGAATTCCCTCCCTAAACCTCTCTGCCTCTCTCCCCTCCTTTAAGACGCTCCTTAAAACCTACCACTTTGACCAAGCTCCTGGTCACCTGTCCTAATATCTCCTTATGTGGCTCGGTGTGAAGTTTTGTTGGATAACGCTCCTGTGAAGCGCCTTGGGGACGTTTCACTACCTTAAAGGTGCTGTATAAATGCAGGTTGTTGTTGTTCTATTGTTGCAAATGCTTACTCCTAGCAGTGTCCCCATCCTTAGCCAGACAGGGAGAAAGAAATGGAGGTGGAGCAAGGGGGTGGGATCAACACGAGCTCCGATGTTTGCTTTGCTGATGATAAGATTAGAAACTCTTGCGAGGAGGCAGGATGCATTTTCTCAGGACCTCTCCTGTTCCGTTGCTGTAGCTTTGGTGGGAGATTAACGGGAGCCGTGCGTAAACTGGATTTCCCTCCGAAGTTACGGCAGTGGAGCGGGAGAGGCCCGAAGCAAATTTACCCGCAAATAACTAGCACCTGCACATTGTGAGACGCAGAAGCAAGTGGAAAAAATAGCCTTTTATTTCCACCCCCCCAGATTGCATTGTAGAAATTTCCAATATTTCACTCAAAACCTGGACAGGGAGCAATGAGTGCTGACAACCTATCCACTTTGTGTGAGCCCTATTTTAAATCTGACAGCCATATCCCCCAGGGTCACAAGGCCCCAAAGCCTAGCCTGCAGCACTCACAGAGTGCACAGATTCAAACTCACCCAGCGAGGCTCGGTGAGCTCGGAGTGTACGTGCAGTTTTCCCCAAGGACTTTTCACTGTGATCTCAGTTCGGCTCTGGATTGCCATTGACGAGGAGCATTCAATCACTTTAGGTTCATCCCTGTTTTCTGTTCCGCTGCCGGCCCATTAAGGCATGGATTTTCACGTGATAAGTGTTTGGCTTACGGGCTCTCCCCCAACAACGGTCCCCGGCAACAACAAGAGTCACAACAGCTCTAGAAATAAAGGACTCTGAAGCCAACAACTGTACTACCTGTTGAGATGGTTCAATTGCTTCCTGACAATCTTCATTAGTACCAAGTGATTGGTGGTTCCATCTATCCGATTGAGTTTATAAAATGGCTGTGGTAAACAGTCCAATGTTTGTTTTGTTTCCTTCATTCATTCTTGAGATGTGGGTGTCACTGGCAAGGCCGGCGTCTGCTCCCCATCCCGAATTGCCCTTGTACAACTGAGTGGCCTGCTAGCAAGCTGGGCCTCATCAGAGGGCTGTTAAGAGCCAACCAGGTTGGGTGTGGGTCTGGGGTCACATGTAGGCCAGACCGGGCAAAGGACGGTCAGTTTCTTTCCCTAAACCGAATAGACAAGTTCTCAAGCCGCCATGGAGGGATTTGAACGCACGTTCTTCTGGACGATTGGTCCACGCCTCCGGATTTGCAAGTCCAGTAACGTAACCGTTACATTACCGCACCCATGAGGGTGGGGCAGGGGAGGTGGAGAAAGGAAACAAGGATCTGATCAATTCTAATGATACTCAAGTATTGAAGCATTGTGACAAAGACCATCAGGACAAGTCAAGGAACGGCTCAAGAATTGCGTACGAGCATAAACAAGGCAATGGGACTGTTTGGATTGGATCAGCCCTTCAAAGGAGTGAAGCCTTTTTGGAGATGTGTTTTCATGTTAAAAACTTGACCCCGTTAACATGAAGTTGGTACGTGGGCAGAGTTGCTGTCAGTTTGTATTTCTGTTCTGCGAACTATGTTTCAGTTACACGCTGCCCGTGGCCAAGAGCAATTTATTTGCGGTTTAGTCTTTGAAATTGGGGGAGTTTTGAGGAGGGTCAGAGGTTTCCTGTCGAATTCAGGAAACCAGCTCTTGAGTTACTCATTGGGGTTTATTGGGCCTCAGCACCCTCGAAGGCTCGGTTGAGAAGCGCACTGTTTAATGAAGAAATGTTCCCCACAGACCTTGATGTATCAACTAGACTGTGCTGGGTTAGGTGGTCTTAAATTTGCCTGGATGAGTGCAGCTCCAACAACACTCAAGAAGCTCGACACCATCCAGGACAAAGCAGCCCGCTTGATTGGCACCCCATCCACCACCTTAAACATTCACTCCCTCCACCACCGGCGCACCGTGGCTGCAGTGTGTACCATCTACAAGATGCACTGCAGCAACTCGCCAAGGCTTCTTCGGCAGCACCTCCCAAACCCGTGACCTCTTCCACCTAGAAGGACAAGGGCAGCAGGCGCATGGGAACACCACCGCCTCCAAGTTCCCCTCCAAGTCACACACCATCCTGACTTAGAAGTATATCGGCCGTTCCTTCATCATCGCTGGGTCAGTTTCTGGAACTCCCTCCCTAACAGCACTGTGGGAGTACCTTCACCACATGGATTGCAGCGGTTCAAGAAGGTGGCTCACCACCACCTTCTCAAGGGCAATTAGGGATGGGCAATAAATGCTGGCCTTGCCAGCGATGCCCACATCCCATGAACAAATTTAAAAAAACTGGTGGTAGTCCGTACCCCTGGGGCTGGGGAGCGCAAATTCGGCACCGACTCCCAATCACTATCCAGCGACTCCCCTTCAAACCTCCCGCCTCCCCTGTTGAAATGCCTGTGTGTTTATATGGTTGGGGGTCTGAGGGCAGGATGAGGCTCAGTTGTGATGCCCCTTGTTGTTGAACAGCCAGCCTGTGTCAGCGTGCAGGTGAAGAACAGGTCGGGAGTGCCAGGGCTGGAATTGTGAGGGACTGGGGCGGAGGGTGGGCAGTGGAGGGAAGCACTGAGGGTAGCTACTGCCTATGGAAGGAAACCTTCGCCAGCCTGATTCAGCACTGACAGGAAAAGAGGAGAGAAAATGGCAAAGAGAGAAAATAGATCCCAGCATTTCCATGTTTACAACAAAATATTGGATGCCCAGCGCTAGATCATTTGGCTTTGGGCAGAACATTGGCGAAGAGTTTGTTGGCTTCCGTGCAAACACCAGAAGGCACTCACTTTCGACACAAAGCTTCGTGGCCCCACTACCGCGCCCTCCCGGAGAGCGAAGCTCTGCACTCCGACCGAGCACGCGGGGGAAAACAAAAAACTGTTGCCTCCGAACTCAGAACATTCCAGAACCAGCCGGTCTCGATGCTGCAGCACCTCGGCTGACTCCAATTTACTGAATAAAGCATCGGCTGGATAAACGGACTGGGGGGAAAAAAAATACATTTTTAAACCGTGACTTTTGGCTAACTTGGTGAGGAGAAGCCGGCATCTTCAAATGCAAGTAAATATCACGATTGCCAGCTATCTGTTTCCGAGAATCTTCTCTTCTTCAAATATATCCCCGTGAATTAGAAAGCAGAGATACAGATCTAACATAGCAGCACTACAGTGAAAGACAGATGCTGCTTTTAACTTATAATGAATGAGATTAAAAATGCCTGTGTGTATATATATTTTTAATAAGTTAGCAGACTTGCCGGTTATAGGAGCCAAACGAGTTTGAAATGAAGACAGAAAGAGGCAGGAAATTTATACAGCAGGCATTCTGTAAGGAGGTTAGTGTTTCAGATGGAGAGCTTTGCTCACAAGTGCCGAGCAGTTTGATCAATCTTAAGGGACATAGAAAAATAGGAGCAGGAGTCGGCCATTCGGCCCTTCGAGCCTGCTCCGCCATTCAATGTGATCATGGCTGATCCTCCATCTCAGTACCATATTCCCACTCTCTCCCCAACAGAAACATAGAAAAATAGGACTGCCTCGAGCGGGAAAGTGAACAGCGACAGAATTCCTGCAAGTGCAACGTTTTTAAGTGCGCTTGCGATGCTTCCTCAGTGGGTTTCAAAAAAGAGCGTGCTTAACGGCTCATTTGGCAACACTGAACGGAGGAAATCATCGCCAGCATATTTACAACCTGTGGGCCGATCAAGCGCCGTGCGTACAAGTCCCGTCGCTTGAGAAGACCAGGCTCGTTTGTATAACTATCTGGGGCCCTGGTCGGGTCGCCAAATTGAGTTGGACACATTCCTGGAGGGTTCATCACAAGATCTCCCACCTCCAACCGTCCTGCCCAAACAGCTTTTCTTCCCCCCTATCTCCAAGAGTTTAATAACTGACAAACAAAAGTGTTAAAAGGAAACAAAAATACAATTTTTTTTTCATTACTTCCCCCCCCCCCCCAAGGTGTTGCTCACAGCAGTGTCCAGGAGATTAATCTTTAATTCCTGGAGACTCCAGGACAATCCTGAAGGTTGGCAGCCCCCTGCTTCATTGCTCATGAGTTGCCAAGGACGCCAGGGCTGGATTGTCCGGCGCCAGTGAAGTCTTGGGGTTGGGAGGCTGTGGGGGGATGGGGGGTGGGGGTAGCGATCGGGGTAGCAGTAATGTTTCCCTCCCCCCCCACCCCCCACCCCTCGTTTAATTATGAGGTGGTCACATCCCTTAAATGAAATCCGGGGCCTAATGAGCACAGAACGTGCCGCTCCATTTGCACTCGCTCCTGCATCGGAATGCGATGGCCATCTTGAGCACATTGTAGGCCTCAGGCCTTTGGGCCTACAGTACAGGCAATGGATCTCCACTGTCATACTAGTGGGCCAATGGTGACCAGAGGAATTCATAGCCCCAGCAATCACTCCTTAGAAACACTATGAGGCAACTATCGGATGATTTATGGGGTATTAAACCCTGCAAATTCAGATACTACATGTCCAATCTTTATTGTTTGCTTTTGTTTATTTTGAGATCTATGTAAATTAACTGCCACTTTAAGAAACCAATTCGGACACTGCCAAAGGACTATACAATGTAGATGTTATCACGATGCCATGGCTGTTTCACTTGCCTGTATCCGACTTGCTTGTCAGTAAGTGGCACTGATTGCAGTTCCAAGTTGTTCAAAGTTGTTGACAATGATGCCAGTCTTCCATGGCTTCGTGCCCTGAAGGCGGGTGATCAGATTGGGAAGATGGGTCTTCCAATAACAGCTTTCATATGAAATCCTTACTTAATAAAAATAACGTACTGTTCAGAACAAACGAACAAAAAGAAATGACATTGTTTTCAAACCCCCCGCCCCCCCTCTCCTCCGGCCCACTTTGATTGTTTTTTTTTACTGAACCAGCACAGTCGTCATGGCAACAGGTAAGGCTGCCACCGACATCCTGCGGCCTTCTCCCCATCTCTCCTGCAGGATGACACAGCATCTTCCAGCGTACAAAAAATGATGGTTATATGAGTCAGTAGTGGAGAATCCCGAGAGCCCTTAAGTTAAGTACTCGTTAAAGTCCGGTCTCAATAGCACTCAGACTAGACTCTGTTTAAATCATGTTTAACTGGTTGTGTATGGAATTTTTTTTCTGTAAAAAAAAGAAAACACTCTCTGTTTCACTTCGAATTGCAAGTAATCTTTCTTGAATTCTGTACTTAATAAATCTATTTCTATATTTGCAATAGATTTGCTATAAAACATTACCAAATGAAATGGACTCTCTGTTTTCTTAATGCAACCATTGTAGTTGCTTGACTTGCTACTGTCACGGGGAGGTCGGTTTAATGACAAGCTCGGTGACCTTTGAGACAACATTAGTTGTGATCTGAGATCACGTAACAGGGTGCTCCGGTTTCCTCCCACAGTCCAAAGATGTGCGGGTTAGGTTGATTGGCTATGATAAATTGACCCTTGGTGTTAGGGGGATTAAATACGTGGGGTTACGGGGATAGAGTGGGATATGTGTTGGTGTAGGGGTTACGGGGATCGGGTGGGATATGTGTCGGTGCAGGCTCGATGGGCCGAAATGGCCTCTATCTGCACTGTCGGGTTTCTGTGATTCTGTGAAGGCTGTCATCATCCATCTACCATTGTAATCAATTATCGAACAATCATAACAAAGACCGCCTACTTCCACCTCCTGTAACATCGCCCGTCTCCGCTCCTGCCTCAGCTCATCCGCTGCTGAAACCCTCATCCATGCCTTTGTTACCTCTGGACTTGACTATTCCAACGCACTCCTGGCTGGCCTACCACATTCCACCCAGATCCATGCCCATCATTCCCTCAGCTTGAAACTAAGGTGTCAAACTTGGCTCAGTGGGTAGCGCTCTCACCTCTGCAGTTCAGGAGGTTGTGGGTTCAAGTGCCCACTCCACGAGACTTGATCACATAGACTGGCACCTCAATGGTGCACTGAGGGAGTGCTGCACTGTCAGAAGTGCCGTCTTTCGATGAGACATCAAACCGAGGCCCTGTCTGATCTCTCAGGTGAATGTAAAAGATCCCACGGCACTATTTCAAAGAAGAGCAGGGGGCGTTATCCTTGGTGCCCTGGCCAACATTTATCCCTCAACCAGCATCTAAAAAACAGATTATCTAGTCGTTTATTTCATTGCTGCTTGTGGGAGCGTGCTGTGCCATGTTTCCCTAAATTACGACAATGACTTCAAAAGTACTTCATTGGCGGGGAAGCACTTTGGGGCGTCCTGAGTGGGTGAGACTTCATCTTCTGCTTTTTCCTTCTTAGTGCGCGTTTCCAGTCAATATGAAGCTGGAACCGACATGTTGAACAAAAGGATATGGGTTTCTGCATCCTTGGTGCGGAGAGAATGGGCGGCTCCTCTCAGGCTGAAGTTCAACGACGTTATCCAGGGTAACGTGAAAGGGAAGTCTCCAGCTTCTAGTGACTTAAGAATATCAGACTCTGTGGCTGGGGGGCCGAGTAAATAATCCACCTTCCATTTGCCAGCACTGTTGTTCCTCACCTTGTTGAGTGCACATACAAACTCCAAGAATGGGACCCTACGGTGTTCTCAAAAAATAATCAGCTTTAATGCTCTATTATCATTTTTATGAAGCATAACTCCAAAATGGTAAGCAATCATTTCAGAATTACCACCAGCTCTTTGAATAACTACTGAAGTGTATTAAAAGGAGTGTCAGCGCAATGTGTGTAGCATCTGTTGTGAAATATTAGCATCAACGCCCGACAGCATCCAGAACAAAGCAGTTGGATTAATCGGCAACCCATCCACCACCTTAAACATTCGCTCCCTCCACCACCGGCGTACTGTGGCCGCAGTGTGCACCATCTACACAATGCACTCCCAAACTCTTGACCTCCACCACCTAGAAGGACAAGGGCAGCAGACTCATGGGAAGACCACCACCTGCAAGTTCCCCTCCAAGTCACACACCATCCTGACTTGGAAATATATCGGCCGTTCCTTCATCGTTAATTGGTCAAAATCCTGGAACTCCCTACTTAACAGCATCGTGGGATTGCAACGGTTCAAGAAGAAGGCCCACCACCACCTTCTCAAGGTCAACCAGCGATCGGCGATGCCCGTATCCCGAGATTGAAATAAAAACTATGTGGGGCCCACTCACAGTGAGCTCTGAGATAGCAGAACTTGACCGGTACTGTCTGCCCCAATTTGCCACATCACTTTTTATTTGGATTGAGAAGGGCCAAAGTTTACATTGCAGAGAAAGATTAAAGACAGAAGAGAGGAGGTGAATCAAGCAATAGAGATAAGGTTATTCTAACAGAAAATGCTGGGAATACTGAGCAGGTCAGGCAGCATCTGTGGAGAGAGAAACAGAGTTAACGTTTCAGGTCGATGACCCTTCGTCAGAACTGGAAAAAGCTGGAGATGGAACAGGTTTTTAAGCAAGTGTAGGGGCCGAGAAAGGGGGGAGGGGAGGAAAGAACAAAAGGGAAGGTCTGTGATAGGGTGGAAGGCAGGAGAGATTAAGAGCCAAAAGGGATGATGGTGCGAGGCAAAATGAGATGGCCATGGGACAAGTTAAGAAACAAAAGATGGTTCTAGATGAAGTGTAAATGGCGATGGCAGAATGATCGACAGCTGCCGTGTGAGAGAGAGAGAAAAGAAATGGAAAAAAAAGATAGGGTCAGAGGTTATGATCTGAAATTGTTGAACTCGATGTTGAGTCCAGAAGGCTGTAAAGTGCCTAATCGAAAGATGAGGTGCTGTTCCTCGAGCTTACGCTGAGCTTCCATTGGAACAATGCAAGAGGCCGAGGACGGTGAGGTCTGAGTGGGAATGGAGCGGAGAATTAAAGTGACAGGCCACCGGGAGCTCGGGGTCACCCTTATGGACTGAGCAGAGGTGTTCCGCAAAGCGGTCACCCAATCTGCGTTTGGTCTCCCCAATGTAGAGGAGACCGCAGCATTTTGCTTTTGTAAGGAAATGCTAAGTTTGGGTTTTAAAAGCCAATAGTTTGTGAGAAGAAGACAATAATATTGAAGGAAGGAAGGAGATTCATAGTTTTGAGGCCCCAGGAAAGAATGGACCAGACTATGAGACAAGGCAATGATTTCATTACCAGGAGGATCAAGGAGAATGAAGAGTGTGTCAAACTGTATACTGGGACTTACGAAAAGCAAGAGGAAAATTCAGAGGGCAATGACTGATAGATAAGGAAGGCTCTAATAGAGAGAGACTCACAATGAACTGTGTAGTCAACCATTTCTCATTTGTTTACAAGCACACAATGTGGCGTTGTAAATCGCGACAAATTTAATTGAGGTTAATGGTGCAGCAGGAATGCTTGACAACAAGCTGATCAGCTCTTGACTACAAGATTCCACTCACAGTCCGCTGCCCTTTCATGATGTCACTGGGTAGAACGTGAAGATGTTAGTGAGGAGATGGTCTGCTGAAAAAACCTGCTCCTCAGATGCCCTTAGACCCAACAGCTCTAAAGAACTGAGCTGGGCAATAAGTGACAGTGAGTCACCGATAAGTGTACACAACTCTAAGGGGGGAAAATTTGGTTGGTTTGCACCTCCTGTTAGCCCCCTAAGAGGGCGCTAATGTGGCGCAAAGCAACTAGCGCCTGTGCGCGGCGATGTTTGCGCCGCTCGCGAAATTGACCAGACATTTTGCGACGGCGCTAAACACTACCGCCACGATCTCCTGCGCCCGCCAGAATTGGAGGGGAGCAGAGATCTCAAAGGCTTGTAGGGCTAGAGGAAGATACAGCGATAGGGAGGGGACGAGGTCATGGAGGGATTTGAAAACAAGGATATTAATTTTAAAATTGAGGCGTTGCTGGACTGGGAGCCAATGAAGGTCAACGAGCACAGGGGTGATGGGTGAACGGGACTTGGTGCGAGTTAGGATACGGGCAGCGGAGTTTTGGATGAGCTCAAGTTTATGTAGGGTGGGAGACGGGAGGCCGGCCAGGAGTGCGTTGGAATAGTCAAGTCTGGAGGTAACAAAGTCATGGATGAGGGTTTCAGCAACAGATGAGCTGAGGCAGAGGCGGAGACGGGCGATGTTCCGGAGATGGAATGGGTGGGTTATGGTTTCTTTCTGGGTGGAAAGGTCGGCTGAATGACCTTCCTGATTCTTTATCTAACTTGTGATCTTGGGATAATTTCCGCTTAATAAATCAAGTGTTATTTTGTTGGTTTTTCATTTCTTATATTTGGCAATACAGACACTCACAGACACAGCTCATCTCATGATAGCTCACTCACTATTCCGCCCAATTGGAAAATAAATACCTTACTTTATTATCCAGAATAATTTGTGCCAATCACATTCTGCAGTGATCATCTGATTATAATCTCTCGCAATTTTCAGTCCAATTTCAGTTTTATTTGAACTGTCAGTATATCGTTTTTGTTGGACTGCTTTCTTGTTCTTTTTCATCTTATTACTTTAAAAACCAGATGACACACACACACTCAGTTGTAGCAACGCAGGATCAGTCTTTATTGAAACCTCATACCATCCACAACCAGTATGAGTGAGCTGTAGAGTGAGCTTCCAGTGTGAGCTGCTGTACAGTCGTTCCCTCACATTTCTTATACCAAATTTCACCTTTGATCTCTACATTCCATGCATACCACCCAAACAGGCACGGTTTATTGCCGTAATTAGCTCTTCCCATCCCCCTAAACACAAGTGACCAAGCTGGCATATTCCAGACCATTATAGATGTGGCTGAATGACTCTTACACATTCTACTATTTTACTTTCCTGTGAAGATATCCTTGTCTGTTGGGCTTGTTTACACAGTTTACAAAACATGCTCAGCAGAAAGCTGTTTTAACTTTTAACTCATCGCGTGCTGGTCTCACAGACTGCGCAGAAAGAACATTTGAGGTACTCAGGTAATGTGAACCCTCGTTCCCACAGTTTTCATTTCATTGAAGGCCCAGTACATTACAGCAATAGTGGATGGCAGCCAGGTTTGCCATCTCTTGCCAAGTTCAAACCCACAGGGGGAGGGAGGAGGACTAAGAATGGGATCACAGCTTGAGGTGTGAGGTTGATAGTGCTGATGAAAACTTGTTCAAAAATTCCATAACCTCGTCGAGCTAATGCAACCCCCCCCCCACCCCACATAGTCCATCCATTGGGTTCTGCCCCAGGGCAGGTCCCAACACAAGTCGCAAACACGTGAGATTCTTCAGTCGCTTACTAGGGAAGAGTAGCTGAGGTGATTTCCCGTTGCCTTCATCATGGTTCTTACCTTCAGGGTACCTTTTCCTAGGCGGGCTGCCACCAAGATTAAAGAGGCCCACCTACCCTTTATGAAATGGGGGGGGTGCCCATCGGACGCAAGTACCCCCGCTGAATGCCAATCCAGTATACAAGATCATCTATCTGTCTCTTTGTCTGTCTGTCTGTTGGTCTATCTATCTAACTATCTATCTACAACTATCTATTTATCTATCCATCTCTCCGTCTGTCTGCCTATCTATCTATTTCTGTCTGCGTGTTTAGCTGTTAATTTTTCTATCTCTCTCTATCATAATCTATCTATCTATTTATCCATTTGTCTCTGCTTATCCATTTATATTAATTTGTCTCTGCCTGTCCATCTGTCTAAAATATAGATGGGTATCTATTAAATCAGACAAATATAAAATAATTAAAGTTAAAGCCTCCACATAGAGCCAGTGATGGAAAATGTCCCTTTAGGGCTCTATAGTAAGAAAATAAACACCGAGTAGCTGTTGCCGTGACGAAACATGCAGTAAGCGCCTTAAGATAATTCCTTTATTGTGAAATTAAATTCTAACTGCAGCAATATAACTCACAACTTCAGTGCTAAAAGCTGGAAAATTGGTTTAGACTGAAAATTAGCATTTGCAAGGAGGAAAGTTGTCTAATAGAATAATGCCAGCTCCAGAACATTCACATCTGCCACAGCTGCTCTGATGAAGTGGCACATGGGGTGAAACGCTCTTTTGCAGCTAATCGCTCTTGGTGGCATTTGCATAGTGGCTGGCATGGATGGTTCTCCCAAGATCCAAAGTCGGCCTCTTGCCTGCCCTTTCTTCTCTTCCCCGGTTTTCATCGCTCCTCCATTGATGGCCGTGCCTCCAGCTGCCTCGGCCCTACAATTCTCACCCCTGTATCCAAATCCCCTCCAGGGCCTCGCTCACTCCTGATCTCAGCAACCATCTCCCAGCCCTACAAACCCTCCGAGATCTCTGCGCTCCTCCGATTCCGGCTAATGGAATGTTAGCCTTTATAACTAGAGGGCTGGAAAATAAAGGGGAGGAAGTTTTGCTACAGCTACACAAAGCCCTGGTCAGACCACATCTGGAGCCCTGTGTACAGTTCTGGGCACCACACCTTAGACAGGATATATTGGCCTTGGAAGGAGCGCAACGCAGGTTCACCAGAATGTTACCAGGGCTCCAAGGATTAGATTATGAGGAGAGATTACATAAACTAGGCTTGTATTCCCTGGATTATAAAAGGTTAAGGGGAGATTTGATTGAGGTTTTTAGGATTTTGAAAGGGATAGATAGAGAAAAAAATTTCCGCCGGTGGGGGGAGTCTAGAACAAGGGGACGTCACCTTAAAATCAGATCCAGGTGAAACAGCGATTTACTTGTACTTCTTGTAATTTAGCATACTGTATTCGCTGCTCACGATGTGGTCTCCTCTACACTGGGGAGACCAAACGCAGATTGGGTGTCGGCTTTGCGGAATACCTTCATTCAGTCTGTAAGCGTGACCCCGAGCTTCCGGTCGCCTGTCACTTTAATTCTCCGCTCCACTCCCTCTCTGATCTCTCCGTCCCCGGCCTTTTACACTGTTCCAACGAAGCTCAACGTAAGGTCGAAGAACAGCACCTCATCTTTCGATTAGGCACTTTACAGCCTTCTGGACTCAACATTGAGTTCAAAAATTTCAAACCATAACCTCTGCCCCCATTTTTTTTTCACATGGCAGCTGTTGTTGATTCTACCATTGCCATTTAGACTTCATCTAGACTCATCTTTTGTTTCAGTACTTGTCCCATTACCATCTCCTTTTGTCTTGCACCATCATCTCTTTTGTCTTTCAATCTCTCCTGCCTTCCACCCTATCACAGACCTTCCCTTTTGTTCTTTCCTCCCCTCCCCCCTTTCCCCGCCCGTGCACTTGCTTAAAAACCTGTTCCATCTCTAACTTTTTCCAGTTCTGACGAAGGGTCATCGACCTGAAACGTCAACTCTGTTTCTCTCCCCATTCAGGAGAGAAGTTAGCAAACACTTCTTCACACAAAGGGTGGTAGCAGTGTGGAACACTCTCCCATAAAAAAGCAGATGCTAGCTCAATCAATAAATTAAAATCTGAGCTCGATAGATTTTTGCCAGCCAAGGTTATTATGGAACATGGAGGTAAGGCAGGTAGATGGAGTTAAGATACAGATCAGCCATGATCTCATTGAATGGCGGAACAGGCTCGAGGGGCTGAATGGTCTCCTCCTGTTCCTATGATCCATGCTGGAAACAGTGTATAATTATTGAAATGAGAGGATCTTGAAAAATCACTGAGAGGTCCCATCCACGGAACGGAAGTGCACTCGCACACTTAAAAGGGTGCCTACCGTAAGCACGATAGGTCTCCTCTAAACGCTGGAAGGACATTACTATCCTTGAGAGGGTACAGAGGTAATTCCTGCTACAGGAACTTTGTGATATCCGGCACCGATGGGACCGGCGTGTTGCCGATCTATCAAAACTGCCGGACATACAAAGTTAATGTTGAAGCATACGGAGGTTTTCATCTCCGTATCTGACAACAAACACTGTTGCTTAGCAACAGCTTCTAAAGAGTCGGCTGCAGCTGCAAGCGTCTCTAGCTGAAGCTGTTGCTATAGCTACAGACCTTGCAGTGCCTGACTGGGAAAAAAAAAGAACGAGAACTAAAAAAACTTATAAGAAACGGCTCCTGATTTTTGCCGTTAGATCGAGTATTCCGGACATACAACCTCCGGATAAACCAAAGTTTCCTGTATTAGGAATCCGAGTTATAAGGAAAGCTGAAGAAAATTGGCTTTGTCTGAGAGAGGACATTGAGGTGAAATTTTCAACATTAAATGCAAATTTAATTAGATTCTATGTTTCATTCGATTAAAATTGTTTGTAATTAAAACAAATTTGTACCCAGTAATTTCAAATAAATTTAAGTTTGCTCAGTCAGTTGAAGATTCTTTTTGTGAAAGCGAGGAAATGGTTGCACTCAACTTGCGACCTCTTTCCTCCTCTCCGAGCTTAGGTTTATTATACCGACTTTAGGACAGGTGAAGATCATCTGTCTCATACTCCAGCTCACACATGGTCAGCTTCACGTCAAACATTTTGAATGTATTTCCTTCTACTACCTTGCTTGCCAGAATATTTCAGAGTTTTATCACCCTTTTAAACAAAGAAATCTGTTTTAAAACTGTTTTCTTCCTACTTTAAATGTAATTGTACATCCTTTGGGCCTACTCAATTTGAAATAGTAAGCCTGGGCTTACGTCATCTTTAGTGTCTAGTATTCTGCACACGTCAATAGGGCCCCTCTGTACCATGGAGCTGAGCTAACCTTTTCTCATAGCTCATCTCCTTTTCGCTTGGGATCAGCCTGGCTGCTCACAGTCTCAGCCAGGGGCCAGGATATGGTTGAATCCAGTTGATGGGTAGAATAAAAATTTATATTGTCAGCTGGGGTCGGCAGGTATCGCAAATGGTTTTACAGAAGTACTACTGCTCTGCACCTAAGATGCTTAAAGAGGCTGCTGGTACTGGCTGCCCCTGATGGCTTAGTTTGCTAAATGCACTACCCAATACGGGACTGACCTGTGACACAACAACATCAACAACAACAACCTGTATTGATATAGCGCCTTTAACGTAGTAAAACGTCCCAAGGCGCTGCACAGGAGTATTTTAAGACAAAACATTTGACACCGAGCCACATAAGGATAAATTAGGGCAGGTGACTAAAAGCTTGGTCAAAGAGGTAGATTTTAAGGAGCGTCTTAAAGGAGGAAAGAGAGGTAGCGAGGCGGAGAGGTTTAGGCAGGGAATTCCAGAGTTTAGGGCCCAGGCAACAGAAGGTACGGCCACCAATGGTGGAGTGATTATAATCAGGGATGCTCAAGAGGGCAGAATTAGAGGAGCGCAGATATCTTGGGGGGGTTGTGGGGCTGAAGGAGGTTACAGAGATAGGGAGGGGACGAGGCCATGGAGGGATTTGAAAACAAGGATGAGAATTTTGAGATCGAGGCGTTGCTTAACCGGGAGCCAATGTAGGTCAGCGAGCACAGGGGGTGATGGGTGAACGGGACTTGACACCCCCACAAAGATCTCAGGTTCAATCCTAGGTGCTTCCTGAACTGGGTGCTTTTAGCTGGAAGAGATGCTGTAATTAATCTCATCACCATCCTGAGCCAGGGTAGGGAAATTAAGACCTGTTAAAACAAAAAATGTTGGAACTGCCTCAGTAGGTCAGGCAGCCTCTGTGGAGAGAGAAACAGAGTTAACGTTTCAGGTCGATGACCTTTTGTCAGAACTGGTTGTAAATCTTTGGAATTCTCTACCCCAAAGGGCTGTGGATGCTGAGTCATTGAGTGTATTCAAGGCTAAGATGGGTAGATTTTTGTACTCTAGGGGAATCGAGGGATATGGGGATCGGGCGGGAAAGTGGCGTTGAGGTCGAAGATCAGCCACGATCTTATTCGATGGCGGAGCAGGCTCGAGGGGCCGTATGGCCTAATCATAATTTTAATGTTTTTATGTTCAATCGACCCATATGAAGTCCCACACCGATTCCTGGCACCCTATCATCACTTGTTAGGTTCCCCATCACCCAAACAATCAAATTCATTTTCTTCGGGATAGAAATTGGTGTGGATTGCCCCCGTTTTTTTTGGGTGCCATGACAGACGCAAAGCATCCTAATTTAGCAGTGGGAGGCCTTCGCTCACTCTGTGCAGGTGCTGATCCACTGCCAAATTCTTAGGGCCTTATTTTTAGGCGTCCCAGGTGGATGCCTAAAACAGGCATGAGGTAAATAGGTATATTAAGGGCCTAACTTGAATAGATAAATTAAGGACCCCTTTGACAAATGTGTCATCGATGAGACAGGGAGGCCTCGGGCCTAGACCACTCCGAGTTCTTCAGTGGGCCCCATGGCCGCCAACTAAAGTTAAGTGTTTTTCTTTTTTCTTTAGGAAACTCATTCCCGTGGAGCCAGGAGGAGCAGGAGTGCTCCCCCTGACTACACCCCACAACAGGCTTCCCCCCACCATCTCCACCCCCTGTAGCCTGCTTCAACCCCTCCCACCCCCGTCCCAGGACTTAACTGAGTCCTCCTGCCGGGTGGGCCTAAAATTGAGGTCTTCCATCACGTGAACTGCTTGTGTACTCTCTCATAATGGGCTCAAAGAGTACCTTACGACACAAAAAATATAGGTATAGCATAGTGCATGTGGTGGGTGCATACATAATAAATTCATAAACTAATATACAGGGACTCTTAAACTACTGCTGAACATAAGAACATAAGAACATAAGAAATAGGAGCAGGATTAGGCCATTCGGCCCTTCGAGCCTGCTCCGCCATTCAATGAGATCATGGCTGATCTTCTGCCTCAATTCCATTCACCGGCCCTATCGCCATATCCCTTGATGCCCTTACTAGTCAGAAATCTATCGACTTCTGTTTTGAATATACCCAATGACTGAGCCTCCACAGCCCTCTGGGGTAGAGAATTCCAAAGATTCACCACCCTCTGTGTGAAGAAATTTCTTCTAATCTCAGTCCTGAATGGCCTACCCTTTATCCTGAGGCTGTGGCCCCTGGTTCTAGACTCCCCAGCCAAGGGAAACATTCTCCCAGCATCCACCCTATCAAGCCCTGTAATAATTTTGTATGCTTCAATGAGATCCCCTCTCATTCTTCTGAATTCAAAAGAATACAGGCCTAGTTTACTCAATCTCTTCTCATATGACAGTCCCGCCATCCCAGGAATCAATTTCGTGAACCTTCGTTGCACTCCCTCTATGGCAAGTATATCCTTCCTTAGGTAAGGAGACCAAAATTGTACACAGTACTCCAGGTGTGGTCTCACGCAAGGCCCTATATAATTGGAGTAAGACTTCTTTACTCCTGTACTCGAATCCTCTTGTAATGAAGACCAGCATACCATTTACCTTCCTAATGGCTTGCTGCACCTGCACATTCACTTTCAGTGACTCATGTACAAGGACACCCGGGTCCTTTTGAGCATCTGCATTCCCCAATCTTTCACCATTTAGGAAATACTCTGCTTTTCTGTTTTTTCTACCAAAGTGGATAACTTCACATTTATCCACATTATATTCCATCTGCCATGTTCTCGCCCACTCACTGAGCCTGTCGAGATCCCCTTGAAGCCTCTTCACATCCTCTTCGCAACTGCCACTGCCACCTAGCTTTGTGTCATCAGCAAATTTGGAAATGTTACATTTTGTCCCCTCATCCAAATCATTGATATAGATTGTGAATAGCTGGGGTCCAAGCACCGATCCTTGCGGTACCCCACTAGTCACAGCCTGCCATCCTGAAAAAGACCCGTTTATCCCTACTCTTTGTTTTCTGTCTGTTAACCAATTCTCAATCCATGCTAGTATATTACCCCCAATTCCATGTGCCCTAATTTTGTTCACCAACCTCTTGTGTGGGACCTTATCGAAGGCCTTCTGAAAATCCATATACACCACATCTACCGGTTCCCCTTTGTTTACTCCACTAGTTACATCTTCAAAGAACTCCAATAGGTTTGTCAAACGGGATTTCCCTTTCATAAATCCATTTTGATTCTGCCCAATCTTACTATTAGTTTCTAAGTGCCCAGTTATTGCATCCTTTATAATAGATTCCAGCATTTTCCCAACTACTGATGTGAGGCTAACAGGTCTGTATAGTTCCCCGTTTTCTCTCTCCCTCCTTTCTTAAATAGTGGGGTTACATTTGCTATCCTCCAATCTGGAGGAACCATGCCAGAATCTATAGAATTTTGGAAGATGGCAACCAATGCGTCCACTATCCCAATGGCCACCTCTTTCAAAACCCTAGGATGTAGGTCATCTGATCCTTGGGATTTATTGACTTTTAATCCCATTAATTTTGCTAGTACTGTTTTTTTACTAATAATAATTTCTTTAAGTTCCTCATTCTCACCACACCATTGGTTTTTTCGTATTTCTGGGAGGCTTTTTGAGTCTTCCTCCGTGAAGACAGAAACAAAGTATTTATTTAATTTCTCTGCCATTTCCTCATTCCCCATTATACATTCTCCTGTCTCTGACTGTAAAGGACCTACATTTACCTTCGCCAGTCTTTTCCTTTTCACTTACCTAGAGAAGCTTTTACAATCCATTTTTATGTTTTTCGCTAGTTTGTGCTCATATTCCATTTTCCCTTTCTTTATCAATTTCTTGGTCCCCCTTTGCTGATTTCTAAAAAGATCCCAATCCTCAGGCTGACCGCTTTTTCTGGCAACTTTATAAGCTTCCTGCTTTGACTTACTACTAGCTTTAATTTATTTTGTTAGCCATGGTTGGATCACTTTTCCTTTTGGGTTTTTATGCCCTAGAGGAATATATGTTTGTTGTAAATTATGCATTATTTTCTTGAATGTTAGCCATTGTATGTCAATCTTCATACCTTTTAGTGAAGTCTCCCAATCTACCATGGCCAACTTGCCCCTCATACCCTTGTAGTTTCCTCTGTTTAGATTGAAGACCTTAGTTTCAGATTGGACTACATCACTCTCAAACTTAATATAAAATTCAATCATATTATGGTCACTTGTCCCTAAAGGCCCCTTTACCACAAGATTATTGATTAGCCCTTTCTCATTACACAGTACCAGATCCAGAATAGCCTGTTCCCTGGCTGGTTCCTCCACATACTGATCCAGGAAACCATCTTGCATGCATTCCAAGAATTCGTCCTCCACACCATTAGTGGTAATTTGATTTGCCCAGTCAATACGTAGATTAAAGTCCCCCATGATTACCTTATTGCCCTTGTTACATGCACTTCTAATCTCTTGATTGATACCGTGCCCTACACTACCACTACTGTTTGGTGGCCTATACACAACTCCCACCAATGTTTTCTGCCCTTTGCTGTTTCTTAGCTCCACCCAAACTGATTCCAGTTCTAAATCACGATCTGCCAAGCCAAGATCTTTTATCTCTATCGTATCGATCTCATCCCTTATTAACAGCGCTACGCCCCCTCCTTTTCCTTTTTGTCTGTCCTTCCTAAATGTTGAGTACCCTGGAACATTCAGTTCCCGGCTTTGGTTACCCTGCAACCATGTCTCTGTAATGGCAATTACATCATACCCATTTACTTCTATTTGTGCCATTCATTCATCCACCTTGAATCCAATAACACATCCCTGCACATCAATAAAACATAATGCATAGGTCAGAAATCGGCTTTTTCAGGTCACATTCAAAATACACAAAAATATTAATGTTAAAGAACACGGTGTTCAGATGGATTGAGTACTGTTTGTGCTCATCTGGTGGATGCCTGTTTTGATTGTGAATAACCCATTGAGACTCTCTAACTGCAGTCTTCCCCTTCACCTTGTCCTGAATCTCCTTATCTTGCTGGCACAGTGGTGAAACTACAGGCCCGCCCTTCAGACCAGCTTGCCTGTTCGTAATTTCTCCAGTACAATGATTGAGCGGTGGTCACATCCTCAAGACCCACGTCCCTACCACCTGCCCACCTATCCCCTGGCAAGCTTTCTGCCGACAAAGTGGACTGTGAGCTTTCCTTCCCCTTTAGGGAGTGACGGCAGTTATATTATTGACTTACTAGGCTCTGAATGAAAATCCATGCTTAATTTCTCTCTCCTCTGCCCATCCTCATCCAATTACCTCATTTTGCTTCCAAGGCTGTTTCTGGTAGGGGATTAACTGGGGTAAAGTAGTGTAGTGGTTTTGTTACTGGTCCAGTAATCTAGACGTCGGGACTTATAATCTAGAGAACGTCAGTTTGAGAATTTGAATTCAATCCTTTTTAAAAATCTGACCTTTGCACTCATCAGACGTCATCAGATAGCGGTCTGGAGTGGGAACTCTAGCTGTTTGCCTCTCATAGAATCATAGAAAGTTACAGCATGGAAGGAGGCTATTTCGGCCCATCGTGTCCGCGCCGGCCAACAAACAGCTATCCAGCCTAATCCTACTTCCCAGCTCTTGGTCCATAGCCCTGCAGGTTAGAGCATCCCAAGTGCACATCCAAGTACTTTTTAAATGTGGTTAGGGTTCCTGCCTCTACCACCCTTTCAGGCAGTGAGTTCCAGACCCCCACAACCCTCAGGAAGTGGCCCTAGAAATAGTAGATGCATTGCTGGTCATCTTCCAGAACTCGATAGACTCTGGAACAGTACCCATGGATTGGAGGGTAGCTAATGTTACCCCACTATTCAAAAAAGGTGGTAGAGAAAAAGCGGGGAATTATAGACCGGTAAGCCTGACATCAATAGTGGGGAAAATGCTAGAGTCCATTATAAAAGATGTAATAGCAGAGCACTTGGAAAGCAGCGACAGGATCGGACAAAGTCAACATGGATTTACAAAAGGTAAATCGTGCTTGACTAATCTACTGGAATATTTTGAGGATGTAACTGGTAAAATAGATAAGGGAGAACCAGTGGATGTGGTGTATTTGGACTTTCAGAAGGCTTTCGATAAGGTCCCACATAAGAGATTAGTGTGCAAAATTAAGGCACATGGGGGCAAGGTATTGACTTGGATAGAGAACTGGTTGGCGGATAGAAAGCAGAGAGTTGGAATAAATGGGTCGTTTTCCGAGTAGCAAGGGGTACTGCAAGGGTCGGTCCTAGGACCCCAGCTGTTCACAATATACATTAATGATCTGGACGAGGGAATTGGATGTAATATCTCCAAATTTGCAGATGACACAAAGCTGGGTGGGAGGGTATGCTGTGAGGAGGATGTCGTGAAACTCCAGTACGATTTGGACAGGTTGGGTGATTGGGCAGAAACATGGCAAATGTACTATAATGTGGATAAATGTGAGGTTATCCACTTTGGTGGCAAAAACAGGAAGGCAGATTATTATTTGAATGGCAATAGATTGGGAGAAGGGGAAGTGCAAAGAGACCTGGGTGTTCTTGTGCACCAGTCGCTGAAGGTAAGCATGCAGGTGCAGCAGGCGGTTAAGAAGGCAAATGGCATGTTGGCCTTCGTAGCAAGAGGGTTCGAGTACAGGAACAAGGATGTTTTGCTGCAGTTGTACAGGGCCTTGGTGAGACTGCACCTTGAGTATTGTGTGCAGTTTTGGTCGCCTTATCTGAGGAAGGACGTTCTTGCCATGGAAGGAGTGCAGCGAAGATTCACCAGGCTGATACCTGGAATGGCAGGAATGACGTATGAGGAGAGATTGTGTCGATTGGGCTTATACTCACTGGAGTTTAGAAGATTGAGAGGGGATCTCATCGAAACCTATAAAATTCTGTTAGGCCTGGACAGACTAGATGCAGGAAGGATGTTTCCGATGGTCGGGGAGTCCAGAACCAGGGGTCATAGTCTAAGGATAAGGGGTAAGCCATTTAGGACTGAAATGAGGAGGAATTTCTTCACCCAGAGAGTGATGAACCTGTGGAATTCTCTGCCACAGAGGGCAGTGGAGGCCAGTTCATCAAATATATTCAAGAAGGAGTTGGATATATTTCTTAAGGCTAAAGGGATCAAGGGATATGGGGAGAAGGCAGGGACAGGGTACTGAATTTGGATGATCAGCCATGATCTCATTGAATGGCGGAGCAGGCTCGAAGGGCCGAATGGCCTACTCCTGCTCCTATCTTCTATGTTTCTATGTTTCTATGTGACTACGCTTCAGAAGTACTTCATCGGCTTTAAAGCGCTTTGGGACGACCTGAGTTCGTGAAAGGCGCTATAGAAATGCAAGTCTTTTTTTCTTGAACCCTTGGTAGCTGGTTGATACAACTAGGTGGCTTGCTCGGGCACTTCCAGGGGCAGTTAGGAGTCAACCACGTTGGTGTGGGACTGGAGCTGGGTAAGGACGGCATGTTTCCTTCCCTAAAGGACATCAGTGAACCAGTTGGATTTTTACGACAAGCCAACTGACTTTTTCGAATGCCAGCTCTTTATTTCAAGATTTAAAATAAAAATTGAATTAAAATGTTCACACTGACACTCTCTAGATTATTAATCCAGGCCTCTGCATTTCTAGACTATTAACATAACCGCTACACTAGTGTACCCCTGTTCATTCCCTACCAGAATCCACAATGGCCCAGAAATTCGGGTCGGGGGCGTCCCACGGGTGCAAGCCCCCGACCTGCACTTACCTAGCGCGCCGGCCGTTGTGCTGTGGGCCCCTGAGGGATTCCGATCCTGGGCCTGCTCCAACTGCCGGCGCGCAGTGCTTGCGTATCCCAGGGGCGCAGTTAGTTCGATGCATTCCCTGGGATCACGTGAGCCATGGAGAGCCAATGGTAGAAGGGAATGCTTCATTCATATGTTTGACAGGAAGAGCTGTCAAACCTATAAAGACTATAAGCCCCAAAACATCACTAAAACCTCAAATAAATTTTTAAAAAAATCACATTTTAAAATAAACTATAAATTACATGAAATAACTATTTTAAACAATCATTTAAATTTTTGAAAAAATTAATGACATTTTCTAACGGGGTTAAAAATAAACTTACCTTTCTTTAAAGTATTTAAAAATAATAAACCTGTGGAAAAAATGTTTTAATTTTAATTAATTCACCACTTACCTTGTTAAAAGCAGGCCTTGTGCCTGCTTTTTAAAAGTGTAACTGCTGGAGACTTACCCTCCCGGAGAAACCTGCAAAAAAAACATAAGTTCAATGCGCACGCGCTGCCTCTCCGACGCACGCGTTTGACTTCTGAACCCCTTCTTTCAGGGGAACGGAAGTGCCGGTTTCCTGCTCATGTGCAGTGCATGCACGAAACCGGCACTTTTGTTGGGCCTACGTGTAAGTACCCCATGCGTACTCACCCGTGGAGACCCGAATTTCTGGGCCGATAGCTTTTAAAAGGAAGCCGGATAAGTGTTTGAAAAATAAAAATTTGGAAGGTCATGGGGGGAAAAGACAAAGGAATGGGGTGAAATGGATAGCTCGTTCCGAGAGCTAGCAGAGGTCTGATGGGCTGAGCAACCTATACTGTAGTAGTCTATGATTCTACATTCAGGCGCTATGTGAATGCAAAGATTTTTCATTGCTTATAATACCCAGAGAAGCATAAAAGCATAAAAGATAGGAAAACAATGGAATCAAGCTCCACCATATATTAACTCCAAGTCACCCATGTAGTGTATGTAACCGTTCTACCTTTAAGAGAACTATTTTATGTAACCGTCCACCTTTAAGAGAACTATTTTAGGTGTGGCACTACTTTATCCTGGCTGCTGTATACTGTAATACCGACGGTGACCACACCGGTATATAAGTGCTGTGGCAGAATTTATTGGGCAGATTCGCCCTGACCTTCAAATAGTAAAGTCCTGTTAAAGTTACTCTTGTAGTCTGTGTATTACTTCGCTATACAACCCACAGACTTTACAGTGGCGACGAGTTCGATCTTACCCTGCGTGCAGCAATACGTCCGAAGCAGTTAATGAAGCGTCGAGAAGAGGCAACCGCCCTCGTCGTTCTGCTGAGAGAAAACTCGAGTCTGCACAGCAAGAAAGAAGGAAGACTTCAGACACGCAGCCTTCCATCAGCAACAGGCACGGATTGTCCCTTCTGCCACGGTGGTGCTTGAGCCGAGCAGCACGAGAAGCAAGTCGGCCATGGTGACTGTGAGTAAAGGGAAAATAAATAAAATCAACGAAGGAGAAGGGCGGTGAACTCGACCACGGTCGAGGGGGAAAGGAGCCGGACAGAAGTTGGGCCCAGAGGCGCTGAGACTGGGGCAGCGTGGAGCAGAAGCCGCGGTACAAGCGGGCTGGGGAGCGTCGTGAGACGACTAGACCGCGACGGCGAAAAAGGCCGGACAAATACCGCGACCACGAGGCGCTGCGACCGGGATCGTAAGGCGCGGGAAGATATAAAAATAAATAAGCCACGGAGAACTCAGCCGCAGCCGGGGAGGAAAGCACCGGACTGCGAGAAGCTGGGAGGCGCGATTGGGGTGAAAAAGGCCAGACAGTGATTGAGGCCACGAAGCGCTGCGACCGGATCATAAGGCGCGGAGGCAATAGATAAATAAATAACTAAATAACCCGCGAAGAATCAGCCGCAGCCGGGGAGGAAAGGACCGGACTGCGGGAGGTCTGGGAGAGGCGTTTAAAGCCGCTGAGCGAGAGCCGAGCGAGCGGGAGAGACAGAGCCCGAGAGAGAGCGAGCGAGAGCCACGCGAGCGGGAGAGACAGAGCCCGAGAGAGAGACCGAGCGAGGTTCCGGCCAGCGGCTTGCAGCAGCTGCCGTGAAGGACCAGGAGCTGGATCTGTCCGACGCCAACTGGTTGTCCCCAGCGCCGGTTGCCCCTGCCGAAAAGGGGGGGGGGGAACAAGGAACGCGATCGGCTTTTCTAGCGCGCGCTTCAGAATAAACTGAAGCCGGCGCACAGGCTACAAACCCCGTAAACCAGCGGTCGTCGCCCGAGGGCAAAGCTTACCCCTCCCACCAGAGGAAGAAGTCAGGAGCGGGAAACCGCCATTTTGCCAGTAGGGGGGGGAAGAAGACAAGCGCAGGAAACCAGCATTTTGCCAGTAGGCGGGGAAGAAGACAAGTGCGGGAACCCGTCATTTTTGGAAAAAAGAAAAAGTTAAAAAGTTAACGAGAAATCCTGTTGTTTCGCAGAAAGATAGTGGGAGATAGTGAAGATGCCTAAGCATGGTAACATCAACAACTTCGATGCCGAGGTGGAAGATTGGGCCACGTACGTAGAACGTATCGAGATATATTGTGAGGCCAATAAAATAGAAGATGATGATAAAGCTATAACCTTGCTAAACTCGATGGGGGCGAAGACATACGGGTTATTGAAGCATCTTCTATCACCAGCTAAACCGGCGGATCAGACCTTCGCTAATATTGTTGCTGTTCTGAAGGATCACTTGAACCCCACACCGCTGATGTTGGCGGAACGATTCAAATTTTATGCGAGAACGCAACGGAAAGAGGAAAGCAACGCGGAATACTTGGTCGAACTGCGTAGATTAGCGAAATACTGCCAGTTTGGAGGAAATCTGACAGAGGCATTGCGAGACAAGTTTGTGTGCGGGTTGTCGAAGGAAGGAACGCAAAAGCGACTGCTCGAAGAGAACGACCTTACACTTGATAGGGCTGTCCTTATTGCAGCATCACACGAAGCCGCAGCGAAAGGAACTGCGGAAATGCAGCTAAAGGCAGCGGTACTCAGTGTGGATCAAATGACTTCGGGTACAACGAAATGTTATCGTTGTGGGAAGACAACACATGACCAGAACCAATGCTGGTTTAAAAACCAGGAATGTCGAAAATGTGGCAAACTGGGGCACATAGCTAAAGTATGCCGGTCAGGAAAGAAGACCAACAACCAAAAAAAGCCATCACAGGAAAAGTACAACAAAGTACACAAGGTGGCTGAGAAGAGTTCAGACGAACAGAATTCGGATTCAGACCCAAACGGCCAGGAACTGGGTAGTCTGAGAATTCACAATGTGAGTAAGGAAGCTGACCTACAAACTATCTGGGTCATGCTAAAAATAGCCGGAGTCCAAGTAAAAATGGAGTTGGACACTGGATCAGCCCTATCAGTCATAAATCGAAGGGATTACAACCGGCTATTCTCACATATACCCTTGAGAGATATCAAGTTCGTATTGCAGACATACATGGGGCATAAAGTATACCCCATGGGAAAGATAAGAGTCAAGGTGAGAGACAGGGGCAAAGAACACCCCGGAATGGACTTATACGTACTACCTGAGGGAGGACCACCACTTCTAGGACGGGAGTGGATCAAGAAAATAGACATGGAATGGCACTACCTCAAAGCAATAACGAGTGAGGACTCGGGGCAGACAATCAGCTCAGACTCTGAAACGGATGACGATAAGACCAGCCCAAGCATGAAAGACAAGTCTAAAATGAACTTGCTGACTAAGGTTGGTAGAACGAATGTGGGCATAAAGGCTTATGCTCCAGAGGAGAACAAAGTTTCAGGACAGAATTCCTCTGAACAACAACAACACAGCTTGACAGAGAATTCTGAGTCTGTTCAAGTTACAGACATATACATTACTGAGGAACACCGAGCTCGAACTCAAACTTATTTCAAATTACGACAGCAATTAGAGCAATTGAGTTACCGTCTCGAACAAGAGATGAAAGCAATGAAAAAGTTCTATGACACCGAATGGGAGAATCTGGAAAGACAACAGAAGCAGCTGAGGGAGAAAAGGGAGCAGGAGCACACAAACCGTCTGCGAGAGGAGGCCAAACGAATCAAAGCTGATTCGGTTTCTGAAGGTGCGTGCTCTAATCTGGTGGAACAAGATGTGCAGCAACTGAAGGCGCTTGTTAGCAGGTTGCAGGCAGAAAAGGCTGATTTGGTCGACATGACTTCCGAGCTCCTACTGAAGTTGGGTGCAGCATCACCGGACGATTCATTTGTGGGAATTCGAATGGTGGAGGCTGCGGAGGATGGCAAAGTAGAAACAGCAAAGGAGCCCCAGGGCAAGTTTGTAAACAGCCCTGCAGCTAAGGGGAAACGGATGATGGCTGAAGAGTTAACAGTCAGCCAACTTCTTCATATGCTGAGGGACAAGACCCCGAAATGGGAAAAACTTGAACACGAGCCTCAATCTTCAAAGAAAAGGGGTTCGGAACTCTCAAAAGTTATTGAAATAGCTGAGGTGGCAACACAGACTGAGAAGACTGCAGCGGAGCCGCTCTTGGATGCCGAAAGTACGCTGACTCACGTCAATGCAGAACAACAGGATACTGAAACAGCTACTTCAGTAGAGGGATTGAATAGTCCGATCAATCAATCTCCAAATGAAGTTGAAGTATTGAAATCACAAATGATGTCATTAGTAAAAGACTTGCAGGAAGCCCAGGAAAAGCGGGATGAAGCTGAACACGTGAAGAAGTCTCTTCAGGAAAGATGTCAGGATTTGGAACAAAAGTTGGCTAACATCCAGCTGGGTAGGGAGGAAATAGAAGACCCTCCCGCTGGCTTAGCTCAGGATGACACCGAATATGACCATGACCTGTTGAGCGACACCGAATATTACGAGGACCTGTTCTGCCCAGCTTGTGATGAAAACTCCCAAAGTGCAGAAACCTTGATGAATCACAAAAAGCCTAAGGAACATCGGGAGATGGTGGCGCTACTACGGGAGGAACTGTGCAGGCAGCTGGCAGCTGACAGTGGAGCCCAGAGAGTCTCCAAGAAGCAGAAAAGGAAAAGACGAAGCAGAAAATAATGACCATCTGAACCATTATCACCTCTACCAGACCACGCACGTGCTCCCTCCGAATGGAGCCAAATCAGTTGGAAGTAGAAAAACTTCCCAAGGAATCCAGTGGTTTTTAAAAGTCAGCAATGCTGGTTCAGAAGTGACGGAAGTTCAAGCTGTTAAGTTTAGGGAAGGACTATTGGATGAGTCACTCCAGCAACGTGAACCGACTACACCACCGGGAACTGCTACACCACGGAGGCGTTGTCCGGGCTGAGTTAAGAAGCACAGGAGACGCCTCCACAGAGACTAAATCTGTGAACTGTTTTCCACAGAGACTGAAATTGTGAACTGTTTTCCACAGAGACTATATCTGTGTATTGTTTTACATGAAGTTGAATACATGTATGTTTAATGGAGAATAAGTATGTTGTAAGCTAAAAAAGGAGGATTGTAGTGTATGTAACCGTTCTACCTTTAAGAGAACTATTTTATGTAACCGTCCACCTTTAAGAGAACTATTTTAGGTGTGGCACTACTTTATCCTGGCTGCTGTATACTGTAATACCGACAGTGACCACACCGGTATATAAGTGCTGTGGCAGAATTTATTGGGCAGATTCGCCCTGACCTTCGAATAGTAAAGTCCTGTTAAAGTTACTCTTGTAGTCTGTGTATTACTTCGCTATACAACCCACAGACTTTACAACCCAGAACACTGCTGCTCATATCCTGTCTCAATCAAAGTCCCATATACCCATCGCCAATGTCCTTGCCAGCCTCCATTGGGTTCCTGTCCCCAGTGCGTCCTCATTTTCAGAGCTCTTCATTAAAAGAAAACACTGGCAATGGAGATGGACATTATGGAGATTGAAAACTCATCCAATAGCATCAGAATTACATTAAAATACTCTTCAGGATCAGCACCTTTTGTGTATAGAACTTGACGTAAGAAAACTCTCTACGCACTTGGTTCGAGTATAAAGCAAGGCTTTAATCAACTTGCTTCAAAACATGGAGGTCTAGTTGTCCTTCACTAGTTCCTGACTTACAAAATGTCCCTGGGCCGCTTGATCCCACGCCCGAGTATTTATACTCCTTGGACGGCGCCACCAGCTGGCCGTCCAGTGTTATTTCATGAGTCGTTTCTTCATGATGATGGGATTTATAACAGAACTTTTATTTAACTCTTAGTTAACTGTCGTGCCACCTTTCTTCAGCCCTCTTCTCTACCCCCGAGTCCTAAGCCCCACCTTCTGCTCTCCAACTCTATTGAGCTTTGCTCCTTCCCTCCCTCAGCTCCGTCACTGATAGCAGAGCCCTCCGCTGCCACACACTGGTATTCCCTCACTCCCTCTGCCTTACTCCCTCTTACTATCAATCTCTAGGCGAGCATGGTGGCATAGTGGTTAGCACTGTTGCCTCACAGCGCCGGGGACCCAGGTTCGAATCCGGCCTCGGGTGACTGTGTGGAGTTTGCATGTTCTCCCCGTGTTTGTGTGGGTTTCCTCCGGGTGCTCCGGTTTCCTCCCACAGTCCAAAGATGTGCGGGTTAGGTTGATTGGCTATGATAAAAATTGACACTTAGTGTTAGGGGGATTAAATACGTGGGGTGGGTGGGATATGTGTTGGTGTTGGTGTTGGTGTAGGGGTTACGGGGATCGGGTGGGATATGTGTCGGTGCAGGCTCGATGGGCCGAAATGGCCTCTATCTGCACTGTGGGGTTTCTGTGATTCTGTGATTCTCTCCCCCACTCACAAAAGCCCCATCAAAAGTTACCTGTTGGCCACGTCCCCTAGCCTTCCGTTTCTGGTTCAATCCCTTCGTGAAGTCCCTTGGAATGTTTCTCTTCCTGAACAGAGCAGGATAATTGCAAGCTGCTGTTGCTGAACATGGTGCCGGGGGAGGAGTAGATGGGGTGGGTGAGGTGTTAGGAAACTCTGAGAGACTCTCACTAAGGATCTGCAAGTACTAAGTAATGGAACCTGATATATGGCACAGCCCAAGAAAGCCTGAAACCTCGACTGAATTCAATAGGAATCATTAAAAGAAAACACTGGCAATGGAGATGGACATTATGGAGATTGACAGCTCATCCAATAGCATCAGAATTACATTAAAATACTCTTCAGAATCAGCACCTTTTGTTATATAGAACTTTTAGTTAACTCTTAGTTAACTGTCGTGGCACCCTTTTTAAAGTAATTTCTCTCCCTGTCACAGGTAGAGCAGGTATCCAGGCACTGGGCAGTGCGACTTGCCTCAACAGAACTTCACCATCCCCTCCTCCCCCCACCCGCTTGACCGCCCGCCATTTATCGACTCCACCGTGACTGAGGTTAGGTAACTCGGCACCGGCTGCCTATGGTCAGTTCCACACTGGGGGTGGCCGACTCACCAACTGCCTGATCGGGGAAGCTCCGGGACTTGGAGGTTAAGTGTTGTCAAACTATTCCCCAAGTGTCAGCCGTGGCTCAGTGGGTAGCTCTCTCAAGTCCCACTCCAGTGATTTGAGCACCGAATCCAGGCTGACACTGGGGGAGCGCTGCACTGTTGGAGGTGCCATCTTTCAGGTGAGGCGTTAAACCGAGGCCCCATCTGCTCTTTCAGGTGGATCTAAACGATCCCTTGGCCCTATATTTAAGAAGAGCAGGGGGAGTTCTCCCCGGTGTCCTGGGCCAATATTTTCCCTCAACCGACATTACTAGAACAGATTATCTGGTCATTATCACATTTCTGATTGTGGGACCTGCTGTGTGCAAATTGGCTGCTGTGTTTCCTATATTGCAACAGTGACTACACTTTAAAACAGTACTCAATTGGTTATAAAGCGCTTTGGGACGCCCTGAAATTGTGCAAGGCATTACGTAAATGCAAGTTTCCAACAGCAGGATGTTAAGTGTCTTTCTAATACAACTCTAACAGCACTGCAAAGGCAGACAACATGTGGTTAACATAGAAACTGATAGACTGTTAGAATAATGAATCTGTAATATTTGAGAGTCCGTGTTATAAGGCCACAGCCAATTTCATGGCATTCGATCACACTGTGCACAAATAATATTAATTTGTAATGGACATTGGGTTATGGAGTACTGATAAATGTCTCGCTATCATATTGAGTTCCAGTGTTAAGCGTTTATCTCCTCATCCTCAATCGCGAGAAATTCTGGTTTAGGTTATTCTGAAAGATGAACATGTCATCAAGGAGCAAGTAAATGTTCGGCAGATCTGCTGGCTGCACCTGTGTGCTCAAATCAATGCGAAATGATGACACTTCATTTTAGATGTCTGATAAATCAACAACAAAATTCAGCAGATTTCTTATTAATAATGTGAAGACTAGAGAAGCACTCTGATGTAGTGTGTGATGCCCTGTATCAACAGGCACTAAATCACTGATAAGAACATAAGAAATAGGAGCAGGAGCCGGCCATTCGGCCCTTCGAGCCTGCTCCGCCATTCAATGAGATCATGGCTGATCTTCTGCCTCAACTCCATTCACCGGCCCTATCGCCATCCCTTGATGCCCTTAGTCAGAAATCTATCGACTTCTTTTTTGAATATACCCAATGACTGAGCCTCCACAGCCCTCTGGGGTAGAGAATTCCAAAGATTCACCACCCTCTGAGTGAAGAAATGTCTTCTCATCTCAGTCCTGAATGGCCTACCCTTTATCCTGGGGCTGTGGTCCCTGGTTCTAGACTCCTCAGCCAAGGGAAAGATTCTCCCAGCATCCACCCTATCAAGCCCTGTAATAATTTTGTATGCTTCAATGAGATCCCCTCTCATTCTTCTGAATTCAAGAGAATGCAGGCCTAGTTTACTCAATCTCTTCTCATACGACAGTCCCGCTGACGTAAGGAAACTACTAGGCACTTGGTCTAAGCGTTAAACAAAGCTTTAATCAACTGTTTTACAACATGGACGTCTAGTTGTGTCCTTCACTAGTTCCTGTTAAGAATGTCCTGCGCAAGCTGGGCCCATGCCCGAGTATTTATACTCTCCCTGGACAGCGCCACCCGCAGGCCGCTCAGTATTATTTCATAAGTCGTTCTTTCATGAATGACTGATTCATGTCACCCGCCATCCCAGGAATCAATCTCGTGAACCGTCATTGCACACCCTCTATGGCAAGTATATCCAACAGAGAAGAAGGCCGTTCAGCCATCGTGACTCTTTGAAATTGCTAACCAATTAGTCCCACTCCCCCGCTCCTTTCCCCATAGTCCTGCAAATGTTTCCCCTTCACCTATTGATCTATAAAATATAAGATGTCAGGACTAACAGTAATTCCACACTTAGTTACTTACATGTATATGAGACGGAGCTGCGTCACATGGACTAACACGTCAGTCAACGTCCCGTCAACGTTGCGTGTCTGGTGTTAGTGTCGCTCGGTGCTGTTTAATGGTGCGGTGAAGCAGCTGCTCGCCAGTCGCAGGGAGTGACCACCTTGGGAGAGGTGAGTCGCTGGATTGCAGCCAAGCTTTTGAAAAGTGGGCCCCTGTTGTGGTGTCTTCACCTTTCGAACTGTAGAACAGTGAACACGAGAGGCGTCTCTTCACTAAAGTGGTGACCGCACTCCCTCACTTAGGGCTGCTTCCTGTTGCAGAGTCCGAGGCCACGATTGCAACAGCAAGAGCTTGCACTCATACAGGGACATTAACGTTGAGAAGATGCACAAAAGGGATCAGAGCAGACGTCGTTGGTCATAGTGTAGAACAGGAAGTGTGCGCCAGAGTGCTGGAGCATGAAGAGTGGACAGGGGTCTGAGGTCTGGAGGGGATCTGAGGTCTGGAAGCAGGTCTGAGGTCTGGAGGGGGGGAATCTGAGGTCTGGATGGGAGGTCTGAGGTCTGAGGGGGGTGCCTGAGGTCTGGAGGGGGGGTTCTGAGGTCTGGAGGGGGGGTCTGAGGTCTGGAGGGGGGGTCTGAGTTCCGGGGGGGGGGTCTGAGGTCTGGAGGGGGAGTCTGATGTCTGGAGGGGGGTTCTGAGGTCTGGGGGGTGGGGTCTGGTGTCTGGAGGGAGATCTGCAGTCTGGAGGGGTGTCTGAGGTCAGGAGGGGGTTTCTGAGGGCTGGAAGGGGGTCTGAGGTCTGGAGTGGCGTTCTGAGGTCTGGAGGGGGAGGGGCTGAGGCCTGGAGGGTGGATCTGAGGTCTGGAGGGGAGGGCCTGAGGTCTGGAGGGTGGGTCTGAGGTCTGGAGGGTGGGTCTGAGGTCTGGAGGGAGGTCTAAGGTCTGAGGGGGGTCTAAGGTCTGGAGGGGGGGTCTGAGGTCTGGAGGGTGGGTCTGAGGTCTGGAGGGGGAGGGGCTGAGGTCTGAGGGGAGTCTAAGGTCTGGAGAGGGGTCTGAGGTCTGGAGGGTGGGTCTGAGGTCTGGAAGGGGGTCTGAGGTCTGGAGATGGGTCTGAGGTCTGGAGGGGGGATGGCTCTTACGAATGTGGTGATACTGTGGACCAATCGCTGCTCTTTTGAGGTGGAGTAAATTCATTTCTAGACAAGAGCATGAATTGTTTAACTGGAGTGATCTGAAAACACATTTAAAAAACAGCCGTCCGCCGTCAGGCTTTCCATTACCAAAGTTACGTGGGGTGCAAAGCGGTGGGGGCCAGGGGTCCCAAAATCAGACTGTCTGGTTCAAAACCTGACAGATGCATTGACAAGTGTCCCAGAGCACAACAAAGCCCCAATTTTAACCCCCTATATAGGGAGTTAAAAACTTTGCATATGCAAAAAAGGGGAAACCGCGTTCAGGAAAATATGGTCTAAATGCGGCCTAACCAGGGGGGTTCCTTAACGAGACCGTTGGAGGCCGCTGCCAATAAGGAACTTGATTTTTAAATACTTGCTGAATGCGGAGCTGGGAGGAGCAGGGGAGCACCTCAGTGCTGAATACCATTGCCAATCCACGCTCCGCCTCATCCCGATCGCTCCCTCCCCCCACGCAATTTCTGGGTCAGCTCCCTCCCTCCTAATCCCTTGTGCCCCTCTCACTCAACACCCACCAGCCCCCTCCTCCTGCTCACCGCCCCTCCCACCTGATCGCCCCCCCCCTCCCCCCTCCTGGGACCTACCTGAGAGCCGGTGGCTCAACGGCCCGAAATTGATATCCTCTTCACCAGCGAGCTGCCTGGCGGCAACCAGCGAGCCTCTGCAGCTCATGTAAATGAGGCCTGAGGACCAATATGGGGTGTGTCTCGGGCCTACTCGTTCCGGCGCAGGGATCGTTCCCAGCGCCCAGTTCCTGTCGGCGGGCCATCGCAAAGACATACTTGCCTTAGAGGGAGTGCAGCGAAGGTTCACTAGACTGGTTCCTGGGATGAGGAGATTGTCCTATGAGGAGAGATCGAGTAGACGAGGCCTATATTCCCTTGAGTTTAGAAGAGTGAGAGGTGAGCTAATTGAAACATATAACATTCTTAAGGGGCTTGACAGGGTTAATGCTGAGAAATTGTTTCCCCTGGCTGGGGAATCTGGAACACGGGGTCACAGTCTCAGAATAAGGACTGAGATGAGGAGAAATTTCTTCACTCAAAGGGTTGTGAATCTTTGGAATTCTCTACCCCAGAGGGCTGTGGATGCTCAGACGTTGAGTATATTCAAGACTGAAGTCAATAAGTTTTTGGGAACAAAGGGAATTAAGGGATATGGGGATTGGGCGGGAAGGTGGAGTTGAGGTAGAAGATCAGCCATGCTCTTATTGGATGGTGGAGCAGGCTCGAGGGGCCGAATGGCCGACTCCTGCTCCTATTTCTTCTGTTCTTATGAAGCAAGTTCTAGGCCAGGGAATCAGCGGATAGTTGAGGAGGAGGGGAGGGGAGTCTATGACGGAATAATCAGACATGGGCTCTGGGTGGAGTGAGCTTGATGGGCCGAATGGCCTTTTTCTCACTCTGTGTTTTTTTTTTGCCTTCTCGTGATTGGTATTCATAAGATTTATTTTCTTTGTGCCTTTGCTGTTAAAAGTTGTGCTTGAAACTCCTTTGGTTAAGAAAGCCACAATATGCAGAGTGACAATTAAAATGAGGATCGTTTTGATTAGTCATCAATTAGAATTAATTGGGATTAAAATAAATGTGATTTTGTAATTAAAAGATAATTAAAATTTGCACCCGATGAAATATTGGTCGTGATGTCTGCTTCAGTGTTAAAAGAAAAATAATTGATGGCTGAGTGAGAATTTTCTTTTTTTAAAAGCTAGTTTGCCAAAGTGGTTTCAGAGGGAATTTTTATTCCAAACCTTTCTTTCTCGTGAGGGCTTGATACCTTAGTGTTTTGTTAATTCGCCCAGCTGTCAGCAATTGTATTTCCAACTGATCCGTTTGTCTGGCTCTCTCTTTCTCTCTCTCTCTTTCCCTCTCTCTCTGTCTCTTTCTCTCTTTCTGTTTCTCTGTCTGTCTGACTGTCTCTCTCTCTCTCTTTCTTTCTCTCTCTCCCTCTCTCTTTCTCTCTCTCTTTCCCTCTCTCTCTGTTTGACTTTTTCTCTCTTTCTCTTTCCCTGTCTGTCTGACTGTCTCTCTTTTTCTCTCTCTCTCTCTCTTTGTCTAAGGGCTGGATTTTGTCACTGGGGGCGGGCTGGGGGCGTGTCAGGTGGTCGTCGTGTCCGGACCCCGCCTCTGATGTGAGGCGGGAGAAATGAGTGATTTTGCCCTAATTAGGCCCTTGGTTTCCAGCGTGTGGGAACCTCTGGCTCAATGAGTATTTTGATGCTGAAACTCACCTCCGATAACGTCATCTATGCAGCTGCATTTAAGGCCTGCGAGCAGCCTTGGGTCTTTTTAGCCTTTCAACTTTAGCATAATATTTCTGAGGGATTCCTGCTGCAACCATGTCCAGCACCAGGCCAAAGTGTACCCCCGATTCGATGAGAGATATAATAATCTGGGATGTTATGATTAAGGTTATCCACCAGGTGGTGCTGTAGCTAATGCTGCTGCTAAGGTCAGGGGTTGCTTCCTGTTAAGGTCAGGGGTTAGCTTCCTGCTAAGGTCAGCAAAGGTGCAATGCCTGGAAGCAGGCCTGCCTGGTTGTCTCGCAGTCGTTCAATAAAGTACTTGTCTTAATCCTCATACCGCACCTCTTCGAGTTCCTTGTCTCACTACATGGATTTATTACATTTGGCGACGAGGTAAAACAGGACCCTGAATAAGAGAAGTCTGCCAGGACATTTAAACAACAAAATCACGAGCAGCAGTTAGCTACCAGTTGGAAGAGAGCATGGCTGCCACGGTAGGAATGGTCTCCGCTTTTGATATTCAAGCACAAACTTGGGAGGAATACTGTGAAGTGTTGGGTTATTTTTTTGAAGCAAATGAAATAAATGATGCCGGAAAAAGGAAAGCCATTCTGCTTAGTTCAGTGGGAAGCCAAACCTACAGTTTGATGAAGAATCTGCTCAGTCCTGAAAAGCCTGGAGACAAATCATTTGTTGAATTAGTGGCCTTGCTAAAAGAACATTTCAACCCTAAGCCTAGTGAGATTGTACAGCGGTTGAAGTTTAATTCAAGGAACAGGAAAGAGGAAGAGAGTGTAATGGACTATGTAGCGGTGTTGCATAAATTGGCACAAGATTGCAATTATGGGAACAACCTGAAGGAAATGCTGAGAGATAGGCTAGTTTGCGGAATAATGGACGATCGAATGCAGTGCAGATTATTATCCGAGACTGGGCTTACTTATGAAAAAGCATTGGAACTTGCTCAAGCCATAGAGACAGCGAACCGAGATGTAAAAGAAATACAGGGTTCAGACAGGGCTAATGCTACGCAAGTTGCAGGTCAGGTTGTTGTGCACAAGTTGAACATGCATCAGAAACCGCAACGTGAGCATGTGTAGGCATGTTATAGATGCAAGAGTGAATGCTGGTTTCTGGAGGAAAAGTGCTACAAGTGTGGGAAACAAGGACACATAAAACGAGCTTGCAGGGCGAAATCACCTATGGAGGAATCCAAACCAAAAGGGGGAGGACAGCAAAACCAAGGGAGGGAAGTGAAAAAACATGGAACACACCACATCAGCGGGGAAGCTGAGGAAGAAGAGCACATGTTCATAATGTATAGCATGTTAGAGAACATTCCAAAAGTGGCTCCTATCACATTGCAACTGACAGTAAATGACTCTAAGGTGAACTTTGAAGTGGATACAGGGTGCGGTGTGATCATAATGAACAAGGCAGAGTACTCAAAATTGTGGAACCGTGCAAAAGTTCCAGAGTTAAAGCCTTGCTCCCTGCATCTTAAAACATATACAGGTGAATGAGTAGCGACATTAGGTACAGCTAATGTAACTGTGCAACACAGGGACACCATGGAACAGCTACCTGTAATTATAGTATCGGGTACCGGACCAAACCTGTTAGGTCGGGGCTGGATAAAAGAACTTAAATTAGACTGGGGAGCAGTACATCAAATAGATGCGGGCAAACAGTTGACTTTGCAAGAAGTGTTGAGTGAACATGAGAATGTGTTCAAGGAGGAACTTGGCACATTTAATGGCCCCCCAGCTAAGATTTATGTAGACAAGGAGGCACCGCCAAGGTTTTTTAAACAACGACCTGTGCCTTATGCCATGAAGCCAAAGGTAGAGGCTGAGCTTGACCGTCTATTGAGAGATAACATACTGGAGCCAGTGAAATGTTCGGAATGGGCAGCTCCCATAGTACCTGTTTTAAAACCGGACAATTCATTAAGACTCTGTGGAGACTATAAATTGACAGTCAATCGGGTGTCCAAACTAGAGCAGTATCCTATTCCCAAAACAGAGGATCTCTTTGCAAACCTGGCTGGAGGAAAGAAATTCACAAAGTTGGATATGAGTCATGCCTACTTGCACATTACACTGGATGACGAATCAAAGAAGTATGTCACCATAAGTACACACAAGGGCTTGTTTACATATAACCGCTTACCGTTTGGTGTCTCATCTAGTCCAGCTATCTTCCAGAGGACAATCGAAGGTGTACTGCAAGGGATTCCACATGTTTCCATCTATCTGGATGACATTCTGGTGATGGGAAGAACCGACCAGGAGCATCTGAGCACTCTGAGAGAGGTACTACAGAGATTGGAGAGGGCGGGGTTCCGGCTCAAGAGGAGTAAGTGCACTTTCCTGGGGAATGAGGCAGTGTTCCTGGGACACAGAGTGGATGCTACCGGGCTCCATCCACTCAAGAAGAAGGTACAAGCACTGCAGGACGCCCCTGCTTCTACAAATGTGGCTGAGTTAAAAGCTTACCTGGGACTGCTGAACTATTATAACAGGTTTTTACCAAACTTGTCAACTGTGTTAGCACCTCTTCACAAACTACTGCGCAAGGAGACACAGTGGCAGTGGGGAGAGGAGCAGGGGGTTTCATTTGAACAGTCCAAGAAACTGATGCTGTCATCGGATGTGCTGGTTCACTACAACGCAGAGAAAGACATCATTCTCTCTTGTGATGCTTCACCTTATGGGGTGGGGCAGTTCTTTCACACTGCATGGAAGATGGAACTGAAAGACCAATAGGGTTTATGTCCCAAACTCTAACACCAGCAGAAAAAAACTATTCCCGGTTAGACAAAGAGGGGTTAGCAGTAATGTTTGGGTTACAGAGGGTCCACAAGTACATATATGGCAGGAAGTTCACCATATGCACCGATCATAAACCTCTTATCTCTCTTTTGAATGAAATGAAAGCAGTTCCACAGATGGTGTCACCCTGGATCCAGAGGTGGGCCGTGACGTTGAGGGCATATGATTATGTCATCGTCTACAAGGCGGGCAAGTACCATGGGAACGCAGATGCCTTGAGCCGTCTCCCACTGCCAGGCACACCTCTCCGTGCAGCTCCAGAGGACAGAGTGTTGATGTTGGAGGACACTGACACAGCACTTGTGACTGCAGAGCAAGTAAGGACATGGACAGGTAAAGATCCAGTACTGTCTAGAGTTCGAGAGTATGTGGTGAGGGGATGGCCACAGCATCCGGAAGGGGCTGACTTCACACCCTACAGTGTCAGGAAAACAGAGCTGAGTGTGCAGGATGGTTGCGTGTTGTGGGGAGCACGAGTGATTATTCCACAGTCAGCACGACAGTCTATCCTAGAGCAACTACATCAGTGTCATCCTGGGGTCTCGCGTATGAAAGCCTTGGCTAGGAGTTACTTGTGGTGGCCAAAGCTTGATGAGGAGATAGAAAATCTAGTCAAGACATGCAGCACTTGTCAGGAACACCGGAAGGCACCAGCAGCGGCTCCTCTCCACCCCTGGGAGTGGCCGGATAAACCATGGAGAAGATTGCACTTAGATTATGCGGGTCCATTCATGGGGAAGATATTCCTCATAATCATTGATGCACATTCCAAATGGATGGATGTTTATCCTGTAAATTCTGCTTCTGCCACTACTACTATAGACTGCCTGCGTCGGAGCTTCAGTAATCAAGGGCTTCTGGAGATCGTGGTAAGTGATAATGCCACTTGTTTTGTGAGTACAGAGACAAAAGAGTTCTTGAGAAAAAATGGCATAGTGCAGGTGACCTCGGCCCCATATCATCTGTCCTCAAATGGACTTGCGGAGAGAGCCGTACAAACATTTAAAGAGATGATGAAAAAAAGTGCAGAAGGGAGTTTAGCAGCCAAACTGTCACGGGTTCTGTTCAGCTACAGAATAACACCTCAATCCACCACAGGACTTTCTCCTGCTGAGATGTTATTAGGTCGTAGACTACGCTCCACTCTTGACCTTGTCCACCCAGACCTAAAGAGGAAAATGGAAAACAGACAAAACAAACAAAAAGAGAACCATGACAAAAGAACAAAGAGCCGAAGTTTTGGAGAAGGAGATGCGGTCCTTACCAGGAATTTCAGTTATGGACCCAAGTGGATTCCTGGCTTCATAGACTCAATGACCAGTCCCGTATCATACAAGGTCATGTTGGGTGATGGTAGGGTAGTACGCAGACATGTAGCTCAGATACTTACCAGACAAGGGGAAATTGAAATGAAGGTTCCAGATGCAATGGCTGAGGACAGGGTTGCCCCAGTTATCCAAGTGCATCTGTGGTGCCACCACCAGGGACAGAGACAATTCCACAAGAACCCATTCATCAAGAGGAAACCATCGTTGCAGAGTCAGATACTCCGAGCACTGCTCAGGAGCAGCTGGTGGCTTCACCACAAACAAGCAGGGACTTTACTGTCAGACGTTCACAAAGGTCTCGCAAGCCACCAGAGAGATTGATACTGACCTGTTAGATTCGTCAAGTATGGAACATGGTGAATGGGGACTTCTTATGTGACCCTTGGGAATGGTTGTTTATTAAGAAATTCATACTGAAATCTTAAGGGGGAGGGATATAGTAATCTGGGATGTTATGATTAAGTTTATCCACCAGGTGGTGCTGTAGCCAATGCTGCTGCTAAGGTCAGGGGTTGCTTCCTGCTAAGGTCAGCAAAGTTGCAATGCCTGGAAGCAGGCCTGCCTGATTGTCTTGCAGTCGTTCAATAAAGCACTCGTCTTAATCCTCATACCTCACCTCTTCGAGTTCCTTGTCTCACTGCACTCCAAGCTCTGGTGGAGGGAGCAAGAGCAAATAAGGAGGTGCTGTTTTCTTCTTCAGGGAGGAAAAAGCCTCCCCAACAGACCAAAGCTGTGTGGTTGCAAGCAGCACAGGAGGTGAATGCCATCTCAATGTGCACCAGAACCTGGCTGCAGCGCAGAAAGAGGTTTCATGACCTTCTCCGCACAGGAAAAGTGAGTATTCCATCCCCATGATCCTCAATCTGATCCCCATCGCCTCTCATCACCAGCACTCTGCTTTGTCAACCTCCTCCTCCACATCCCACTTGACCCTTATATTCCTGGACCCTTAACCATTCCCTCGCTCTGTATGTTCACATTCACTTAACTCTTCGACTATGCAGCCCTCACACTCCCTATCACTGTGATGCTATGACAACAACTTACAACACACAGGGGCAAATGACCGAGGTCTTGGCACCTCACTCCATCTTTGTGTCCTTCTAAGCATCTATGCTCTGGATTCTCTACACTCACTCCTTCATTCTCACTCAAACTCCACTTGTGTCCCTCATTGCAGGAAAAGAGAGCCCACAATAATAATAATAATAATAATCAACTTTTATTGTCATTGTTAGTGCACAAGTGCAGTACAGCGAAATGTAGGCTTGTGGCTCCCGAGAGTGTGCATTTAGATTAAGACATTTAAACATTCAACATTCATTTGGCTTGTAATGCATTAACATAAACATAACCATAATAAAGTGCATTGGCAGATGTGCAGGCTTTAGAGTTTATTTGTGGAGTTCAGTAGGATGACAGCCCTGGGAAAGAAGCTGTTCCTAAATCTGGTCGTTTGGGTGCAAATGCATCTGTAGCGTCTCCCAGATGGCAGGAGGGCGAACAGACTGTGGCTGGGGTGGGCCACCCTCAATAGCCCAGCTCAACGCTGCAGAGGAGGTGGCCCTGGAGATCGTGGGAGTGGAGGAGGATGCGCAAGTGGGGGACGGACAGATGGGTGCATCAGAGCAAGCTGGTGACAGAATAGTTTTTCATCTCTCTCATTGACATTGCATGAGTGACTGATATTGATTCTGGTGCTCTAACAGATTGACTTATGATCATCTGCAAAATTCAATGTGTATGCAAAGTTTATCTCACATGTCTAACTCTTTCCTTTACTCCCCCACAGGACCATTGACAGCCCCCCTCCCCACTGTCCAGGAGGAACAGCCTGAGTCCCCAGACTCCTCAGATGAAGCTGCAACCTCTGAGGGTGCAGCATCAGCAGAATTCAGCGCACCCAGCACCAGCGCAGACACTCACACCTCGGTGGGACCTTCAAGAGATAGTGTTAGCACCTGGTGTATCACAGCTCACAAGTGAGCATCAGCAGATGGTGGAGACAGGGACAGCAGTGGAGAGTCCTGATCAGAGGGCACAGGACTCTCCCAGCTCGGCTCCGCTGCATGTCGACCCTGTGCCTCCAGGTCCATCCAGGAGAGCGGTGCTGGAACTCCAGAAACAGGTGCAGGAGTCCCTGGCAGGTTTTGTCTCCAGGGTCGCTGTGAGTGTGGAGCGAATGGAGGAGTCCATCGCGAACATGAGCAGAGGATTTGTGGAGGTGTGGTGCATGAATGCGTCACCACGGAAAGGATGGCAACTTCCATGGAAAGGATGGCTACCTCCGTGATAAGGCTGGCTACGGTAGAGGAGAGGATGGCTACGGCCATGGAGGAACTTAGTCGCCAGGGTCTTGAAAACATGGTCATTGTTCAGAATAGACTGACATCTCTTGAGGAGCGATGGTCAGCTATTGAGCAGAGAAACCAGACCTTCATGGAACTCCTCTGGAGTAGGACTTTCAGTGCAGAAACGGGTCCTCATGGCCCCCCTGAAGTGCAGATGTCACCCACTACCTCTCGCGAAAGTCTGAGCCTCCTTTGGCACTGCTGCTCAGTCATGTTGAGGTAGCTCATCCTCTGTCTGTAAACCCTGTTTTGGAGGTATCTCCTGCAGCGATGTGCTTCCATGCGCTGGTGCCTTCTGGCCTGTGCAGCTTCAGGTGGATGAGCAGCAGCTTGGCGCTCCTGTTGTTGCTCCTGCTGTTGGTGCTGCTGTTGTTCATGGTTCTGCTGCTGCTACGGCTGGTCTTCGTCCGAATCTGATGTCCAGGAGGAAAGGAAGTAAATGGTTCAGTTGAGGAAGCGCTCAGTCAAGGTGGGAAGAGGGGTTTCCCAGGCAATCACACTGCAGATGGATCTCAGCCTCAAAACTTCCACAATGAGTAGGCCTGCTAAAAGTTCTCCCAGACCTGAGAAAACAAAGTTCTGCCACCTGCAAATGATCAGTGTTGAAAAGTCATTTTTAATGGTGGAGCTACAGCTGTTAGTAAGCCATCCACTGTGAGCCCACCAGGATTCATAGGCGTGTTCCAGAGGAGACGTGCAGCACGGGGGAAATGTGTTAAAGTTAGAAAGGCCTCCCAAAATGGCATTATAGAGGCAATTAAGAGATTGTTAAGGGCCTTAAGGGCCTATCCCGCCTCTTGGAGGCGGGATGGAAATGGCGTCTGAAAGGCTGCTTTTTGGAAAATTGCTCAGAGGCAGGTTGGATCGGATCCGCCCGCCATCTTTTGCGATTTTAATACCTCACACGCCTCCAAACCCATCTCCTCAGGCCTGGCAAAATCCAGCCCTATGTCTCTGTCTGTCTGTCTCTATCTCTTTTCATCTCTGCCTTCTGTCTCTCTCTCTCTCTCTCTTTCCCCCTCTCTCTCTCTCTCTGTCTCTCTCTCTTTCCCCCTCTCTCTCCGTCATTCTCTCTTCTCTCTTTCTCTCTCTCTTTCCCTCTCTCTCTGCCTGTCTCTCTCTCTCTCTCTCTCTTTCCCCCTCTCTCTCTGTCTCGCTCTCTTCTCTCTGCCTCTCTCTCTTTCCCCCTCTCTCTCTGTCTCTCTCTCTCTTTCCCCATCTCTCTCTGTCTTTCTCTCTCTCTTTCTCTCTCTCTTTCCCCTCTCTCTGTGTCGCTGCCTCTCTCTCTTTCCCCATCTCTCTTTGTCTCTCTCTCTGTCTTTCTCTCTTCTCTCTTTCTCTCTCTCTTTCCCCCTCTCTCTGTGTCTCTGCCTCTCTCTCTTTCCCCCTCTCTCTCTCTGTCTCTCTTTCCCCCTCTCTGTCTTTCTCTCTGTCTTTCTCTCTCTCTTTCCCCCTCTCTCACCCATCTTTCTCTCTTCCTTTTCTGAGGTGCTGACTGTCGTGGTTCCACGGTTGCTGACGGTGCTCCAGCGCCTGACCCAGGCAACCGTTCACCGTACGTGACCCCAGATCCTAAGGGTCAGCAATCTATTCGACCTTGAGGTGCATCCCGTCTTCACCCAACGCCCACTTTCCATCAGGGTTACTGGCTCGTTATCAGGATGTGGGAATCTTTGGCTGATCTTCTCCCTCTGGGCCAGGGGTTCTGAGGACTATTGGCCCAGAAATTCGGGTCGGAGGCTTCCCGCAGGTGCAAGCCCCCGACCTGCACTTACCTAGCGCGCCGGCCGTTGTGCTGTGGGCCCCCGTGTGATTCCGATCCTGGGCCTGCTCCAACTGCCGGCGCGCTTGAAAGTTATCAACAGATACCAGGCAGGGTCAGTGGGCTCGTGCACTTGTCTTGCACCTCTGAGATGGAGGTTCAAATCCAACCCATCCTGATGGAGTTGTAGACTCCTCTACCTGGTGGGCTGCAAGGGCTGCGATGTGCGAAGATTTTGGCCACTCTTAATCCAGTGGGAATTGGCAACCTCATCTCAAAGGCTACAGGATGACTAGTCTGGGAAGTGGACAAATCACGCTCGTGCTTGTTGGAGGTTGGGGCAGATTGCACGGGTGAAACCGTGCTGCTCCTGATAGGCTCTGGAATACCCTCCCTAAACCTCTCCGCCTCTCCACCTCTCTCTCCTCCTTTAAGACGCTCCTTAAAACCTACCTCTTTGACCAACCTGTCCTAATATCTCCTTGTGTGGCTCGGTGTCAAATGTCGTTCACTAACGCTCCTGTGAAGCACCTTGGGATGTTTTACTATGTTAAAGGCACTATATAAAAGAAAAGAAAGACTTGCATTTATATAACGCCTTTCACGACCACCGGACGCCTCAAAGCGCTTTACAGCCAATGAAGTACTTTTTGAAGTGTAGTCACTGTTGTAATGTAGGAAACACAGCAACCAATTTGCGCACAGCAAGCTCCCACAAACAGCAACGTGATAATGACCAGATCATCTGTTTTTTAGTTATGTTGATTGAGGGATAAATATTGGCCCCAGGACACCAGGGAGAACTCCCCTTGCTCCTCTTCGAAATAGTGCCACGGGATCTTTTACGTCCACCTGAGAGAGCAGACGGGGGCCTCGGTTTAACGTCTCATCCGAAAGACGGCACCCCCGACGGTGCAGCACTCCTTCATACAAATGCAAGTTGTTGTTGGGAGAGTGTGAGTCGGACGTGGGATGCCTGAAGTGGAAAACATTTCAGTCCCGCTCACCTTGGGAAGCACATAAAACAGAAAAAAGTCATTGTAAAGTACGAACGGAATTAGAATCAATGATTGGGAATGAGGTGTCAAAGCTGAGAAAGGTCTTCCCAGTATAAACCACAAACTGCTGTTTGAGACAATACTCTCAGTGTTCAGCTCCTCTTGCTTTTAGCCCAAGGATTAAGCAAGTGTGACAGTTAAATAAAGTGCTCCTGACTAATTGCAGGGAAGAAAAGCTGTCTTGTGTGTAGTAGAAAGCGCAGGGAATAATTGTCTAATTATAAAAAAAAAAATTCTCGAAGCGCAAGACATGTCAGGCCTGCAGGGAGCCTTTTCTTCCTGTACCAGTCTCCCTGCCTCAGTCTGGCACCTGGCATAGACTGCTCACAGCCCCTGCGGGCAATGCCAAGGCCTTGATAGAGTGTCAGCCGTGGTTCAGTGGACAGCACTCTCGCCCCTGAGGCAAAAGTTTCTGAGTTCACATCCCACTCCAGAAACGTAAATACAAAAATCTAGGCTGACTCTCCAATGCAGTGCTGAGGGAACATAAGAAACATAAGAAATAGGAGCAGGAATCGGCCACTTGGCCCCTGGAGCCTGCTCCGCCATTCAATAAGATCATGGCTGATCTCGGGCTCAAAGCCACTTCCCCGCCCGCTCCCCATAACCCTTCACTCCCTTACCTTGCAAAAAATCTGTCTATCTCCACCTTAAATGTATTTAATGACCCAGCCTCCACGGCTCTCTGGGGCAGAGAATTCCACAGATTTACGACCCTGAGAGAAGAAATTCCTCCTCATCTCAGTTCTAAAAGGGCGACACTTTATTCTGAAACTCTGCCCCCGAGTTCTAGATTTCCCACGAGGGGAAACATCCTCTCTGCACCTACCTTGTCGAGCCCCCTCAGTATATATTATATGTTTCAATAAGATCACCTCTCATTCTTCTAATTTCCAATGAGTATAGGCCCAACTTGCTCAACCTTTCTTCATAAGTCAACCCCCCTCATCTCAGGAATCAACCGTGTGAATCGTCTCTGAACTGCCTCCAATGCAAGTATATCCTTCCTTAAATAAGGAGACCAAAGCTGTACGCAGTACTCCAGGTGTGGTCTCACCAATACCCTGCACAGTTGTAGCAGGACTTCTGGGAGTGCTGCACTGTCAGAGGTGCCATCTTTTGGATGAGACCAAGGCCCTGTCTACCCTCTCAGTTGGACGTAAAAGATCCCATGGCACTATTTTGAAGAAGAGCAGGGGGGACTTCTCCCCGGTGTCCTGGGGCCAATATTTATACTTCAATCAACATCACTAAAAACAGATGATCTGGTCATTATCACATTGCTGTTTGTGGGAGCTTGCTGTGTGCGAATTGGCTGCCACGTTTCCTGCATTACAGCAGTCCAAAAAGTACTTCATTGGATGTAAAGTGCTTTGGGACGTCCGGTGGTCGTAAAAGGCGCTATATAAATGCAAGTCTTTCTTTACTGTGAGACTGGTACAATCACCAGTAACGCAACAAGCACTGGGACCGTTTACTAGGCCAATATTTAAGAAACTAGGGGGTAGAATTTTCAACTTGTCACCTGGGCATAAAGCTGGCACTGTGGATTGGCAACCCGTTATAGAAACAGCCCCGTTTTTTATTTCCACTGAAATCATTGGGAGATGAAAACCGGGCGGTTTCTATATCGATGGCCGATCCACAACGCTAGTTTGGCACCCGGACGACCAGTTGAAAATCTACCCCTATATTTAAAATCCGTGAGGTCTGTCCAACCAGATTAGGTGATTTTATTTTTTAGTAGGGTACGCTGATAAGGCTTAGATGAAGAGGGGCGGGAGGAGGGTCGTGTGGATCGTAAACGCCGGCATGGACCAGCTGGGCCGAATGGCCTGTTTCTGTGCTGTAAATTCTGTGCAACTTTTCCACTGATACCTAAATCAGTGTTTAACATAGACAAATGCTCACTTAATCATTGTGCAAAAGGGGGCATTTTCCGCCCGAGACACGTAGTCAGTGTCTTGCGCAGTTACAGGCCAGAATCCGGCTGACTGAATCCCAAGCCATTCAGATTTTATTGCTCAATCAATGCGTGAGGTAGTTACTCAGTCAATAAACCAAAGACAACAGATCCCTGGATTTTGTTGTTACCATGGAAACTCGATTATCTGCTATCATGTAGAGGACCTCTCCATTGGATAGCGGAGGTTGGTGGAAAATCAAGAGCTCCCCACAGACTTTGGTCTTCAACAGGTCAGTTCTCTCTTTACAGTATATGGGATTGAAGACAAGCACAAAACAAATAACAT